>NW_020448697.1:6343-182260 GCF_003343035.1 Apteryx rowi
GGGCTCCGCGCCCGGCGCCTGCTTGCTCAAATACCCATACAGAAACTTAAAAAATAATAATTAAAAAAAATTAAAAGGGCATGTCTCTCGGACCGCTTTCTCGGCAGGCCGCTCTGTGCGAGCCTGGGGGACAGCCATGTCTTCTTCCGTGAACACGGCGCTGCTCGAGAGTTTTCACAACTGCAGCAGCACCGGGAGGAAGCTCGGCTCCCCCAAGCAGATAGAGAGGCGCTGCAGGCAGAGCTGCAAGCACGCAGCACTTTCGAGAATCCTTGAAATCAAATGTCGAGCTTGAAGTCAGGCAGCATCTCTGAATTGGCATTCTTGCCCTTCCTTAGGGAGAGGAACTATCGTCATGTGCAGTCCATTCCCGACCTTGAAATTTTTTTTTTTTCCCCAGGCTGGCACATTGTAAACTTTTTGATAATCTTTCATTGATTCCTAGTTCTTTGTTGATGTCAGGACTTTGCAGTGTAGCTGTCCTGTGTCATGGATGCGCTTGGTGCCACTCTCTCCCCCCCCCCTTCCATGCACACACCTTTTATTTCCCTCCATTCCCCTACAGCACATTTTGCACTGTACCTGATTAAAATCATACATTAATTGTAAGATACTGCAGAATTTGATTCAGAAACATGTTTCTGAGGTATCCCACTTTTAAATAAGGAATGCTATAGGATTCAGTATATCCTGTTTTGGAAAACTGCATTGCTTCGTATAGCAATTTTTGTCTTCCCTGGGGAGAAGCATCTTTCTTACAAAAGAATGATCAATCATAGGAACATACTGTGCTCCAATATATGTGCTGTTATGTTCCTACTGGAAGCTATGTAACTCTGGACTTAACTTTGCATGTTCCTTCTGTTATCCCACGCATCACATCTTTACACAGGCACATTCTTCCTGATAATTTTTTCTAATGAAAGCAGACGTTAGACAATTGGTAACTGAAAGGTTTTTTTTTTAAAAAAAGTACTAAATTTAGTTCACTCTTCATCTTTTCACAGCGCGCTGAGACAGACTGACACATGCACATCTCATGCTGCCTTATCCATTGGAAAAAAAAACTTAAAAATGCTGACAGCTGAGCATCCAATTAGTTCTTACACTTTCTGTGTTGACCTTCATGTTGCTCTTTCTCAGACATAATTCATATTCATTCCAAGAGCAGCTTTTGCAATAAAAAGGCCAGGGAACAGCTTTAATGAAAGAACCATGAGAAAAAGGGGACAATTGCTATTTATGATTTTTCTGTTACTTAAGGACCTGGCAGCATCTGCATAGATCCCCTTGTACAACTTTAGCAGCTGTTGTACCAGACTTCAACAGAGTTGTTTCTGAACTTAGAACTAACYACAGTTTATTCAAGAGTTGTCTGTTTCCTTCAAAGTATGTTCTTTAGGGTATTTAAAAAATGTCCTCTAACTGTAGTTGTTTATTGGCTCAGAAACCACTTGTTGCTTCATGGTAACTGTGACATTGAAAAAAAAAATGGGGAAAGGGAAGTAGCTACTAGTCTTCAGTACTTATTACCATTTTAGTTTACCAACAGTCTTGAAAAACTGGGGCATAAGGTAAAAGGCTGCAAACTTGGTTATGCTAGAAAAATTGTACCAGAACTATTGTGCGAGTGTCTTGAGCTGTTGTCCAGCTATGACAGAAATAACGTCAGGCACTGAGTTAGTTTGCATTGGGAGTAAGCAAAGTGGCAGGCTCCCTAACTCCCTGGTTTGATTTCTCTTAAGAGGCACTAAAACTCATATCATCTTTCCACTTCCCAGGGAAGCAGTATCTTTGATCTCATTCAATCAATATAATTAATGTATGTATTTTCTCATTTGTAGCTAATATATGATAGTTTTGCTCAGTATCTGGTAACGGAGAAGGGTTATGACAAAGACTTGCTGAATATAACTCCAGAGAGCTTAGATTTCTGGTAAGTACATTGAAAATAACAAAGGCTATCTTCAAACTTCCATTTTTCTGTAATTTTTACAAAGCTTGGAAAATAGCATATTTAGCTTTAGACAGTCATTGTTATGGTTGTCAAGCCCAACAGAAAATTCCTAAATTACAGCTTTAAGTACTTGTTGGAGCAAGTGTTTGTCATGAGCTACTTCTAACTTGGGTATTTTCAAGACAGAACTGAATATCCAAGCTTGCTCTGTCTCGTGCTTCTAGCTGTCTAGATACAAGTTTTCTAGTCTGACTTAATCTCCTATTTTATGCATCTCCTATATCTTCTACCTTCAATTCAATTGGTAAATCCAGTAACTCTCAGAAGTTAGTCATATCTCATTTTTCTCTTGACAGACATGTTTTTGTTTGTGTAAGGCGGAATAATCCCAACAGTCTCCTGAGGAACTGAGGAACAGTGTCGTGCCAGGAAGTAGCCCAGGAATGGCACTTTAGGCACAAAGCTGTAATGCAGAARACTGAAATGCAAGTTCCTAGTCTGAGCTGAGTGGTCTCTGAGCAGGAATTTGGATGTGGGTTTCTGATATTCCAACCTTAATAGACTATTGTCTAGGCCTGGGGAGGAGGGGGGTTTTGAAGGCCTGGTTGTCGCTATTTTTTTTTAGCAGAAACACATGTTTTTGAACAAATGAATGCATTATGTGCAGAAAAAAAAAGTCAGTTGTTTTCACAATTCAGTATTTGATGGTTTCCAACCACATCTACTTTCCTCTTTCATGTGACAAGGAATGTATCCGTATTCCTCATGTTTTGAGACTTCTAAGGCATAAAATCAGTTATTAAGATCTAGGTATCCAGGCCTCAGTCCTTTGTTGGATCTGGGGTTTAATAGCATGGACGTGCAGACCCACAGTGCTGGCAGCTCTCTCTCTGTGCTACTCTCCCAGGCTTCTCATCAGCTTCATCCATGAAAGGCTTGGGTCTGCTTGCCGCCTTCATGGCGGCATACCGACTTTCTTTTGGGTATCTTGTGATAGAGGATGAGGGTGGCATTACTTTTTCAGTCTTTATTCTCATTGTTGTTCTAGATATTGAACACTGAACTCATTTTTCGAACAATCTAAACTAACATAAATTCAGTTGTGCCTTACAGGTGTAAGCTACAAATTTCCTAGTGGAGCTGGGAACTCAGCAATACCTTGTGCACTCTTCACCATATTAGTGCTGGCTAGTACTGCATTGCTTCTGCTTCACATGCTCCTTAGGAATTGCCTCATTTAGATTGATGTTCTGCCCCTCTCTCCATTAGCGATTGATATTATTCTAATAATAGAATAGGAGAGTTGTAACAGAGAAAAAATATTTTTTTGTTAATAGTAGAAGTGACTTAAATATGTCATTTCTTAGCTGTATATGTTTGGACCTTAATCCTCCAACCTTATCTATATGATTAGTCACACTGAACTTACTGAACAATGGAACATGTTTTATTTAGTAGGAATTTGCTATGTAAGTGAAATCCTGTCTTCACTGTAATACTATGTACTTGCATATATACAATATTGTTCAAGCATGGAAGTGTTTGAAGGTTTGTGATTTTGCTGCTCTTGTGTAGCATCACTGTATAGTTTCTGTAACTGCATTTCATTATCCTGGTATATAATGAAGCATTCCCCTGAAAGCATTCATTGCTTGCTTCTTCCTTTAAATAAAATTATATGCAGTTGTAAAGGCTTGGTGTTTGACCTTGAAGATGGAAACTTCCTGAAACTTGCAGAAGATGGAACAGTTCTGAGGTAATATTGATAATAAATTTTTATTACTAAACAAATACCAACATTTTATACTCTTTCTGAAAGTCATCTCTGAAGTTTATTAAACATTTAAATGAATATATGCTGAAATTAGTATGTAAAAGTTTAAATACTCTTTGGTAACCTGGTGCTCATTTTCTTTTAATGTTCCTTAAGCAGTCTTTTCATAACATTTCTGTGTTAGTGAGGAATATCTAATTTTTAATAAACACTTGATGAGTTTTGTACTGTGCTTTTTCATCAGACTATATATTAGTTAATGTTGTGACTCAGTATAGATTTAGTACTTATTTTTCTGCCCAAGACTCTGACTACATACTGATCTTGAAACTAAATTCACTTTTTCAATGGCTACCAATGTACTCTTTGTCCAATTCTGCAAAGATCCAGGGTAATTTTTTTTTTCTAATTGTGAATAACATCACTGAGTTAGAGTCAGTGCTAATGACTAATGCTAACRCTATTGACAGGAGCTTTTTTCATAGTTCTGCCTTGCACTCTGTGAGTTTTGCGAGACTTTAGAATGGCATATAGGCTCTTTACACTGTGTTTTGTTGTGCAGTGTGTATTGATAGTTCAAGTATAATGTTCTCACACAACTGAGAACAATACAGAGTGATTGGGTCAGCAGCTGAAACACAGTAGCCAAGCCCTGAAACAATCTAACCTCTGTGTAGTAGTCCTTTTAATTTATGGAGGATTGTAATGCATATGATAAAAGCCTAGATCCTAGAAAACTTCTCAGTTATAACTAGAGTTACTTCTGAAGTGAACATCAACTCATAGGCACCTACCTCAGTATTCAATTGCAATACATTACTGTGCACTAGAAGTAGTTTGGCTGTTAACTTTTTTTTTTTTTTTTTTTTTTTAACTTAATGCATCAAACAGGGCAAGCCATGGTACAAAAAGCATGACATCTGAAGAGATCCTGGAGACTTACAGAAGGAGGGAATGGAAGCATTTTAGTTCAGTCAATGGAATGCTTTCCCGCTCAGGTAGGTGCGTCTTAGTATGCTGTGTTCTTTGAAATTGCTCTAGCTATTTCAGCACTTCCTAGAATTAGTTCTTACTACAAATGCTTCAAATATTTAAAAATATTTGAGCTGAGAATTACTGAAATAGGTAGGTTTGGGGAGGGGGGGTTGTTTTTGTATTTTTAACTTCTAATACTGAAGTTCAACGTAAATTTAGGTCACCAACGATGAGACAAATAACATCTCACATAAAATGAGGTGTCAGTGTAGATCTGTTTTGGTTATAGAAATGGGCACATTATTCTTTGATGAAGTAGACTGAGATTACCACATTTAGGACACCTGTTGGGCAAATCACAAGTTTTTGTTAATTGTTGACTCACTGAAGTCACTGCTGATATTGGAGGCCTAAGTACAAGTGCAAAGGACAGAGCAGATATGGGGACAGACCTACACTCCTGCTGTGATAAAGGTTTCTTTGTTTCGAGATGGAGCCACTTTGTGAAGGCACTGTGGCTGGGTCTGCATCCTTGCTAGCCACCTGTGCTTTCTCTCCACTTTGGTCTTGGCCATTGCAAGTAATAAAGACAAAGCGCTCAGCTAAGTTGTATTGTCTTCTGTAGCAGAGATATTTTCCTTAAGATTTTGCTATCATAACTTGTTCAAGATACTTATTCTGAAGTACAGGTAATTGTTTGCAACTGTGCGGATGAGAGAGGTGCATCTACTATATGACCAAATGAAATCTTTCTTATTCTTTGAGAAGTGAGCTTGGCCTCCTCTCTTGTGAATATTAATCCCTGTTTTGCTGACCAGTTCTTTAATATACATAAGGGACAGCACAGTTCCATGAATAAAATAAATAAATCAAAGCCCCATGAATACAAAAAAAAAAAAATCACTCTTGAGTCATTTCACCCCTAAGAAAGAACTGTTGAACATGGCCTCAGCCTGGGAGGGACATCTGTACCCACCTGATCACGAGCTATATGGGGGGCTCACATTGTAAGGTGGGCCTGCTTCCCTGTGGGCTGCAGCACTGTCTCCAGGAAGCTTGTTCCTTGCACACACATGCTAAGACCTGTCTGGATGTTTTTGCAAGAACTTCTCAAGTCTCTGTGGGGCCTGTATTGGGCATAAATGGCAGGGTTTGGGTAGCAGGGTGCTGGGAAGTCATGAACCATGCTGTGCTGGTCACAGCCGTTTCCTGCTGAATCTGAAATGTATGAAAACAACCTACCACCTGCCAAAACTGCAGCCCATCAGGGGAGCATGTGGCGCCTCTGCTCAGGCGGGTTTAAGAAAGAGCAGTGGCTGCCAGGGGCTGCAGATGCAGGAGGAGACATGTAAGGAGACACACACAAGCAGTCACAGGAGAAGACACAAAGGGGGACATGTGAGGACAAGTGTGAAGAGACCCATTTGGAGAAACAGAACAGAGGAGGCACATTGGAATGGGACATAGTTGGGGACATGCCTGCAGATGCGCTCTTGCAAAGAGGTGCTCCATGCTGGAGGAGATACCTCTGAGGGACCATGGCCACACGTGGCCCACGCTGGAGCAGGGACACTACAAGGGACCGCAGCCATGGGGGAACCACACCAGGGCAAGGACACCGCGAGGGACATTGTTTATATCTTCTTTGTTACTCAATACCTGAATCAGTCACTAAAAGTTTACGTTAATTGAAAATAAATTAAATTAAGAGAAATTCCCTGAGTCAGGACTTTTTTGCCCATGACAATCCACTGCTAGGGAAAGTTTTTGARGAGTTGTATGATGTAGCCCTGACTCTTAAAAGACTCCTGATTCTCCCCTGTCTCTTCTACTCCTACTTCTGGGACCATAATATTTATTTTTAAAATCTCACTGCCTTATTAATCTATAGATTAACAACTTTCGGTTGTTAATTGAGTGAGACTTAGAAGTGAGAATAAAGGCTAACAAATTTATCATTAGATTAGGAAGCACACAATGTTTATTACCAGTAAAATCCAAATTGGAGCTTATAATAACATTTTATTATTATTATTCTTAATTATTATTATTATTTATGATTAAACCATATAGTATGAATTAAAGGAAGTAGTTTTTTGGGAGGTTGATTTTTTTTCTTTTTTTTTTTTTTTAGCTAAATACTATTTGTATGATAATTAYTTTGACCTACCAGGAGCACTCCTTTGCGCAAGGGTTGTGGACAGCTTAGATCGGGTAAGAACTAGATTGTTTTAAACAAAATATTCTGTTATCTTTTCCGTCATTATTAAATGCATGTGAATACTGTATTCAACAAAGTTAAGGTTTATTGCTTTTTTCTGCTTTCGAACTTTGCATTCTGGATTTATAGTGTATTAAAGTTGTCTCCCAAGCTAATTGTGAGATACATGGCAAATTCAAAATACATTTACTTCCACCAGAGGGCACAAATAACTAGCATAAGAATAGGTTAATACCTTTTGCTCGAGTTTACTCTTTGATATGCAGAATATTGTTCTTAAAATCTTCTTGAATTGTATTTGATGATACTTGAATTATATCTAATGTAATTCTTCTGGATGATATGGTTTGCTACTTTGCAGGACTAATAAATGTGTTGAAAGCTTAATTCCCTCCTCCTTAAACTTGTTTTTTTGTCTTAAATATATTGATCTGATATAAATACACCTCTGGAGTAGTAGCTGATTTTGTTGTTGTTGTTTTGCTCAGCTATGCAACAAGTTCAATTCTCAGAACAAAAAAATACAATTGCTTGAACTTTTTTCAGTGCTTTATAGACAGACAGTATGTCCTCAATTCTACCTGTGAAGTTTAATGTCCTTAGATTCAGTTGCGTTAGAGAAGCCCTTATCTTAATCTTGTGGGCAGCTAGGGGAAGGAGAGGGTTCTTCCTATAGAGTAAATATCTTTGCTGCAATAGAATACTGCTGTAATCTTTTGGCTATAAGCTACTGGCTAAAGATACCAAAGCACTACACCATTAAAAACTGTAGATCCTAAACTTTGCCTGCAAAGTGGAATTCAGAGCTGTGAGAGAGGTGTCTACACTCCCTTTTGGTGTCGCCTGCTTGGTGCTCCACTCCAAAATAGCACACAGAATAGATTGCTGCCTAAGTCCATGTGCTACAAAGAGTTATCTAAAGCTAGTTTATAGGGAGACTCTGAGGGCAGGAGCGTCATAAGACTCTTAATGGGATTTTAGTGCCTGATTAAGCTCCTTCCCCTACTGTCCACAGCTTAGAACCCTCTCTCAGAAGTGACATTTGTATTGTATTATTTTATTCTATATTTAATTTAGTCTCAGGGCAAGTCACCTACTTATTGAGAGAAGGGTGGTGCTGAAGCATGTCATAGTATGTGTGTACCACTCATGCACATCCAGTTACCAATTCATAAGCTGGAACACTGACCCTGTCTTCAGCCTGAGAGAATTAAATCCATGTCTTGTTTCCTCAAAGAGCTACTAGAATTGGGTCATACATCTTCTTTATCAGCTAGCAATTCTGGAATATTTTACTGCATATTGGTCCAGTTTTAACAGGAGGACTAAAGTAATTCCCTGGGACATTACCATCAGGCAGATGATTCAGGACACAAGATGGGAGATGGTGGGCCTAAACCTCTCCAGCACTCATGCCCTGGACACATGCTGCAATTGTTAAGCTGTTTTCCTGAGAGGGTAGAGACCATCACATTTTCTTCCATGTTTTTAAAAGAAAATGGAGGCTTCTGCTTCCTGTTATGGGAGCCTGTTTAGTAAAGGCTGTTTTTCATCCCCTTTCCAGAAAATATTTTAGGATATCAGGAAAGTTTCTTACTGGAAGTGAACAGAACTTCTAGGTTTGGGGTTCAGAATGGGCTTAGATACGGGGTGGATCCTGGGCCACTCTATACTGTTACAAACAAAGCTGCTCCTAGCCTGTCCAGGACTCCTGCATGTTTTCAGACAAAGCAGAGGAGCTTCGCGGTGACTTGGACCTTTGCATTGAAGCTCTATGCAAGATTCTTCTTTGTCTGATACTTCAGCTAATAAAATCACATTTGATAATCGCTGCCAGATTCATGGTGGACTGAATGGGCCTGCACCCAGTTCTGTCTCTGCTTGCTGGATAGTGGTCTGTTTTCTTGTATATCTTAGTGCAACGGCTGTGGATTTGCGGGGAGCTAGTCTGACAATTATTTTAGTCTTCTCTGAGGTCAACTGTGTTTTAAAGGAAGAGTACCCRTATTTAAACTAGTAACCATTCATCCACAGAACAACACTCCGATGTTAACTCATTTCACTGATTAAAAAAAAATAATAATAATAAGGAAAGGTCAGTCACGTGAAGTATGAGGGGAGCTGACAGTTCAATCTGCCTGTTCAAAGTGGTAGGCTAGTGCTATCACCACCAGACAGGTAGGTGTTCCTTGACATCTCCTGAACACAACTTTCAGTAATGAACTTGGCTAGCAGCTAACTGAAATTTGACATATATGGAGCCTGTTGTTTTCTGTATTAGTCCTTTAATGTATTTTTGCCATGGTTTGCTATGGAAATTGCTAAAAAAATAAGTTAAAAGCTTCCACATTGAGTCTTTGCTGCTCTTAACCTGTAGAGTCAGTGGATTAACCATAGTCCTGGTCAATCGTGCACATAATAATAAATATAATAAATTTATAATAATAATAAATATAAATTATAATAATAAATATAATAAATAATGATATGTCTTGATAGTACAACTTGCTGGTTGTCAAATCAAAGGCAAACTGTTCGTCCAGAAGATCCAGTGGCAGATTAGGTCTGAAATAGCAATTTACTTCAGCACATATAAACTCCATGTTTTTCATTGGAGACATTAAGTTTGTTTCAATTTCTGAACTTTTCCAGCTCTTGAAAGCACCTTATGCTTACAAAGTGGGTCATTTTTCATGTATCGGTGCAGAAGTGGGCTGACAGGTTCAGAACACAGAGGATGTGAAATCTGTCAACAATTGCATCAAAATTTCTGCTAATGTAGGTGTGGAAAGCCTGTAACAACACTACAAAAATAATTTCTGCAGTGTACAAACTTAGAGATATTCCAGACTATACTACCAGCTTGCTACTGCCCTGTACCTTGAAACTCTGAGCACCTCTTAGGAGCTCCATAATTAACCCTCTACTCTGTAATGTGGTCTGGTTGCCTTGTTGCATCTGCGTTTAATTCAATGCTCTTAAAGTTTGTAGTGTTTGAGAGTGCTCCGGGACTCAGCTAGTCGAGAAGCTTTTTCTCTTCCTTCGTGAGATCCTGAAAGGGCATTTGAGGTTAAGTGGAGCATTTCTGCGCTCTGTTCCTAGCACGGCTTTCTAGGAATGGCAAGCGACTGTTTGTAAGCACAGATTGCTTTTCCCTGTTGTTCTGCCAGGGCTAGGGTTTGGCAGTCTTCAAAGTACAATGCAACACAGTGCTGCTCAGCCTGGCTTCTGGCTAAATATTTTATATTGTGTTTGGGGTGGAGTTACTGGCAGAAGGACCTGGCCACTAAATTCTAGTGAATGTTTGTGCCAGTTCGAAGGTGAAAGGTGATACGAGTGCCAGACTTGAGATAATGTCAACCTGCTAATTAAGTACAGAATATGAAGCCCTAGGAACTTCTTTTTCCCAAATACCAGTGGGATGGCTCATTCAATAAGTTGCTCTTGCACTTAACGCTCCTCTTTGCTGTGAAGTTTTAGAGTTCCTCACAAATATTAATCCTTTCTCCTTTACCCTCCCTCCCCACACCATATTCTCCTGAAGAAGGAAGGTAACTTGCCTGTGGTTACCCAAAGTTCACAGTTAAGCTGGGTGCTGAGTCCTGAGGTCCTGAATCCCACTGCCTAAGACTGTTTTACTCCTTTACAAAATCCTCTTATTTATTCATGGCATTCCTATCATTGTCTCAATATGTAAGCTCAAAATAACTGATCCTTGATGTAATGACTAGGTTCCATTGACTCTTACAGCATGATAGGCAGAAAAAATATGACTTTTGGAAGGACATGGTGGCTGCGATCCAGCATAATTATAAAATATCAGCTTTTAAAGGTAAGTAGGTTCACTGAAAACTTATTATAATAGCTGAAAATATTGCATATGCTTGCCAGAGCAGAGTACATCTGTAAGTATCCTGTGTTTTACTCAACACAGTTTTTACTTTTCAAGCTTATAAATAGTTGTATAGTAGACATGTTTATGCTGAAATAGAAAATCTTTACTGTTAGTATTTATATCTAGTTTAGCTGGAATTGTTTTGATATCATTTAAAACACTCCTGATATGCTGTTTCACTGAATTCAAAGGGAAAAATAATTTTCTCCCGTAATTAGTACTGTAGTGTGGATGTCCTTGAACTGTATTTTAACTCTGTTGTTCCTTGTGTTCTTGTATTCACAAATAAAATGCATTGAAAAACCTTAAGTAACTACTATTTGATAAATTTCCTTTAGTACTCTAGTTTTAATCAGAACTCCTTATGTAGTCTGTTGAGACAATGGTGAGATGACTGTTATTTTCCTATTTTTTCAAGCTATTTTGGAATTCTGTTAAATTTACCAGAAATTGCAGAGGATTTTTTTTTAAGATAAGAGCCTTCCTCCACTGAAAATGTAGTATATATTAGAACTGGAAAACAACTTGGATCTCTTCATCTAGAAATAGTTTTCCTCCTTTCACAGACTAATCTTCTGAGTTTTTATTAAGTATATAAAATAATATAAGTAAGTTGAGAATAAAAGTTAATTATCCTGCATGTGCACACAATTAAATGAAATTATTTTAGCTATGATTTTTTTGTAAAAAGACTATATGCAACTTGGTTCAGAATTCTGTATCATTTTTGCTGACAGTGTTTTCTGAGAATTACCTCTGTTGATACAACACTCATTAGACACAGATATAGTTTAGATCTTCTTAAAACCTGCCTTCTGTTCAGCAGAGACGTAGTTTATGCTGGAATATGCAATCAGATTTATTGTATTTTTTCAAACGTAACTGACAAAATTGTCTCAAAAGGGCTCCAAACAAAACTAGAAGCTGATGTCAGAATGCATATTGTAAAAGACAGCTATATACTTCTCATGTGTTTTTGTTTGTTGCTGTTATTGTGTCCCCATTGAAGGTTAGAGTATGTATGGTAGTTAAGAATTCTTCCATGAACTCAACTCATTCATACATGAGATTAAAGCATCCTCTGTTTTTGGCTGATATTAAAGAAATCAATTATAATCAACTGTAACCATATTTCTTTAATTTCACATTAATGCTTTTTCAAATCATGACAGGTGTTTGTTCTAAAAGGTGTAGATTATGCAGAGTTTTGTAAAAAAAAAAAAAAAATTTAAGTGTTCTTTGGAAAGGAATGAAAAAAATTTGAAGTCTGGTCTCAAAAAACATATAAATAATTGTGTGTTTATCTATATGTGTGTGTGTGTATATACATATGCATATATCTACCTGTTGTACGTATTTATGTATGTAAGTATGGAACCTGCATACAAACAGATGTGTGATATGACTTGATCTTTTTTAATTACTGTCAGAATTGGTACTTTAATACACCTGCACCTTAATTGTAATAGACCTCTCTGTTACAAAAACCATAAGGCACATGCACAACAGTAATAAAATTTGGGATAACATAGTAACTGATAGGCATGAGCTATTTTGGATAAGTTTTGTAAAATCAGAAGTTGTAAAACAATGCAGATTGTACACAGTACTTAAAAGTTTTAATGTATGAAAGTGCTAAGGTCTGTCTTGCATCATTTTGAAAGGCCTCATAGTGGCCTTATTTTCCTTTAATAACATGGTCCTGTGGATAAGGCACTGAATGGGTTTAGAAGAACTGGAGATTATTTCCTCCTATACCATGTACYTATGATATTCCTGTGGAGTATCTCTTTTTGCTTCACGTTCTCCTCTGCAGAATGGAAATAGTGATACTAGTCTTCTGCCACAGGTTTATGCCAGAGAGTTGTTGCAGTGGGTTTTTGTTGTTGTTGTTTCCCCCACACACTGCCCCCCAGCTGCAAGCTTAACATAACTTCCTGAGAAAAGTCTTAAAGCCTGCTGTAGCTCAATTTCTACATACCAGGAAGTCCCATGGTCTTTCTCAGCCCAGAGCCTGGGCCTGCAAACCACAGCCTCTTGACTTAACTCCATGCCCTCAATGACTTGCAGATGGTTTAACCCTTTAGAGGAGAACAGTGCTCATTTACAGGTAGTCAAGGTAAATTTTGTAAAGCAAACTTATTAAGTGGTCAGTTGAGGAGACGTAAAGTTCCCAAGTCTGCTGTCTTAGTAGTGCCATTGTCAGTGATGGAGCAGAACGACTGGCAGTTTTATTTTTTGAAATCCGTAAAGTGTTTGCAAGTCACTCTGTCTCTGGTTTGTTGTCAGTATGCCCTTGTTTCTCTGTGTGCCTTCTCTTTTTCACATGATTTCTTTGATCATTAGTCAGGTGTCTGGTGGATTTTGCTTTTCATTGTCTTAGCCATGGTAATTGCCTTAGATAATTGCCCTTTTATATTTTTTTTGGATGGCTCTTTCAGATAGCCATGATCATCCTGACTCTCAGCTTAATGCAGGATATTAACCCCCTCTTCTACTTATAAGGAAGTGAAGAACTGAGGCTTGCAGAAAGAATGTAAGATACAAATAACATAAGATCCTAAATAGTTGTCTTATTCAAATCCTCCTTTGTGAAGGAGAACTCCCCGAAATTGGGGGGAATCTATTAAAAATGCTATTAGAAAAGCATGGTGCCAAAATAGTAAAAGCACAGTGACAAAATAGTGAACATAGACATTCTCATTTTCAGAATGGTCATTGCTCACCTAAGAATACCTGCAAGAGYAGACACTCAACTTTTATATCAATTGCAGATAGCAATTTTGTGAGAATCCTTTTCATAAAACTTAAGTTTCACTTAAGATTGGGATATTTTGCTGCTTTAAGGTGATTAATATTGCTTCATGTGTGTTTCATTTACCATATTTTCTATTTCTCAGTGTATAAATTAGTAAAGAACAATTTTAAAGGAAATGCCATGTGGCAATATGATTTACACTGTATAATTATGCGTCTGCCCACAATATATTATGGAAATGATATTTGGTCTTAAGAGGAGTAATGAGGGCTTGAAGTATTCTAGAAGCATTTGCACATCAAAATATTTCAGATTTGGTGATTTTGACAGAAAAATCTATAGTTTTTTGCAGAAAGAAGATTCCTATTAAAACTTCTTAGATCAGAATTGTATAGAATATCTCTTAAAAACTGATTTCTCTCTCACTTACATGGTTGTCTTTCCCTGTCATTTCCCTGACGCTTCTGGTAACTACAGCAACTGCAGCTATATAGTTTAATTATACATTTATAGTATTTTCAGTTGCCTCATATGGTTATATTTTACACTGGAAATAAAGAGTCTTCATAAATTGCCCATAAGAAGGCTTGATGGGATATGCTGTCAGGTTTCAAGGGTGCATCTGAGAAATTTGTCATTGAATATCTTCAAAAAAAAAAAGAAAAGAAAAGAAAAAAAAGAAAAAATAAAGTGCTAGACATAAAACCTTTTTCTTTTTTAAATAATTTGCATTTTCTCTGTCTATTTTTGATGTAATTGATCAGTATTCTGAAATGACATGTTTATGCATGTGAAATGTGATTTTGGGGGGGAAAACCAGATCTTTCTAAAATACTCCATCCTCTCCCCAAGCATTCCCTCTCTCCCTCTCTGTCACACACACACACACACACACACACACACACACACACTTTGTAATCACAGGTTTATGGTATTGCCCTATTGTCTTGACAGAAGATAGTTTATCTAGATGTCTGTGATATTGCTATGCTTTATGTGCAGCTTTAAATACAACAAACAAAAAGCAAAGAGATTTTTCTGGCCAAAAGGAAAGAATTCTTTAAAAATGCTCTAAAACATTAGGAATTCCTAATGTTGGTAGAGTTCGGAGAAAAGAGACCATTATTTGTCTTAATCCTGAAAAAGGCAACACAGATCCAAGCAAACAAATTTGTTACACTTTTCTCCTGGACATTTCAGCTAAAAACAGAAGGGATCATTTGGGTACCTCATGCCTTCGGTAACCATTTGAGAACTACTGAAATTCAAAAATCTTTTTGCAGCCTTTGGACATGAGTTTTTGTACTCTTACAGGCACTGATGCTTTTATTTTAATCTCATATAGGATTTTTTTTTTCCTTTAATGCCATGATCCTGAAAACTGTGAGGTTTTTGAAAGAGCTTTATGTTTAGATAGGTTGCTAATCTTCTTGTGRAGAAGATATTAAAAAACAAAAACAAAAGCAGACCTGTAAGATGAACAAAAATAAAGTGCTTCAGAAATCCTAGTCTCTCAGGGAGAGGAGTTGAGGGGCACTGTGATTTTTGACTATTCTGTCTGGGCCATACAACTATCATCCATATTGTTACCTGATTGCATCTACCTCTTCAAAGCCCAGCATGCAGAGGTCATGTATTTATTTTCCAGTAGTCTTCCCTTCTCCCTTCAGCTGCATATAAATAGGATTGACTTCTTTGAAGCTCTTCTTTTATCTTCTGATAAATATAGTTTATATTTCCTCATAATGGTTAAGAATCTTAAAAACCCTCTCAAGGTTCCTTCTTGGTCATGACTGCAAAGCTAAAATCAAGGTATAAGCTGTGTTTGTATCAAAATTTTCTGTGTAACCTCTAAGTCTTCAGTGTTTTGGGTTGCTTTCTTAATGTCTGGATACTTATGAAAAATCATCAAAAAGACAGGCGTCAGGTACTAAGTTGTAGACTTATCTGAGGTCCTATATGCTCACTGGAGAAGCAAAGACATAAAAGGACAAAACCTAGTTTCATTTAAAGTGGATGCAAGATAAGTATTAGTGAACTTTACTTTCAAGATTACAGTGGGAAGACTAGCTAATTAGAATCACAGGACAGTGATGTATGGCTGGGCACCAAGTATCTCAGGCAATTTAAATGTGTTTTGGCCTGCATTTCATATATAAAGCAATTAAGCAAAACTTTACAACTACTGAGCAGTTTTTTCCATCTCCAGTACCCAGTCTCTAGTTGTTTCTGAAACAAAAGTGCCAAATCGGTTGMATGTATTGGCAGCTGCACATGCTATGTTTAAATACTGGAAAGATGAATTAATGAACTTATGCAAGTGACTGCATAGGAAAACATTTTCAGTACAAAAAAGAGAGAATTCTTAGCAGACCTGTAGTAAAGTTTTCTTTTAAAGTAAGAAAGTGGAAAGGTGAAGACTGACATTTCAGACTGAAGTGCCTTGAGCTGTATTTTGGCTTGAAAGAAGGAAGTATCACAGAATTGCTACTTGTAACTTGTGGTACTGTCCACTGTACTATTTCTGTACAAGCATTTGTATGTAATTTTGCAATAGTGTTACCTATTTCACTTGCCTAGGTCTACTTGGCTGCTAACTAAGCAGATCTAATCATCCTCTCTCCTTCAGTATTTATTACCTTACCAAAGTATAGCCTAAGCGGCAGATTTCCTTACTCAGCAGTCCTTAGTAAAGGGAGCAAAAACAATTATGCAAAGTTACTTTCTTAGTAGTTCATTACAGTTTCTGAAACTATATCGTTTCAATAATGATGGATCGACTTAAAGGTTCCCTGACTGTTTATTAATACCAACATTTTATCAAGTGCTTAGGAAATTTTAGGTTTCAAATGTGCACAATATAATAAGCCTCAGGTTTTGCTTTCTTGAAGAAATGGTCATATCACAGAACTTTTAAACATAGGCTTATGTACTTTTAGTTCAAGTGATTAATATCTTCTATTAAAAAAAATAAGCTAAATAATAGTTTTAGAGTTGATAAGCTTTTGATGCTTTTATGTATACTTCTAATGCTGAACATGAATGGTAACTGCCATCTGAAGAAATGTGTGATCAAACTGTTACAGTTAGACAATTTATAAGCACTAATTTTAGTGAGCTAGCTCACTTTATACTGTTAACTTTACATAGTGTCTTACAGATTAATGTAATATCTAATGTTTGAGTGTATAGTGAATATGATTATGTCCTCTGACTAATTACTGTTACCGTCAGATGAATTTAACATTTGATTGAAATATATTCCCAGTTTTTCCTGCATAATTAAGACAGTTGTTTTTAGAAGGAATAAACTGCTCAGGGAAAAAAAWATATATATAAGGACTGTTAATTTGGGGGTAGTAAAGCTGTTCTGAATGTCTCCATGAATATGAGTGTCTGAATATTTGTGAAGATGTGCTCTGCTGGATTTAGTGATAGGTGTGTTTTACTGTACCCCAAATATTGTAGTTTTACAGAATATTAATTAGGAGCTTAAAATACTGAACTAGTGTGTTGCTAGAGATTACAAAATGTGCCTTAAAAATAGTTGAGTGGATTTCTAGGCTTCAAATCTGATTGCTTTTTCCTATAGTGAAATTCTTAGCTCTTCAGAAATAGGCAATAATTTCTAAATTTAGTAAGGTAGATTTTATTTAATAAGAAAAGCTGAATGAAATTAAAACTGTGATGTGATATATGCTATATTAGAGTTGTGTTTTCTTGACTCCTGTTTTATAGCTTAAAGATGAAGCTGACAGCAGACTAATGTTCCTGAAGTATATTCTGTGACAGTTGTGATGAGCACATATCTGAAACTATTTACTTTGAATAATACCTTCCATTAAGTCAGGTATAGTGAAGTATGATCTTGAGTCACGGAATGGCTACTTTGCATATTCTGAGAAATGATAGTTAGAAATACTGATTTTCCTCTTAAAAATAAAAAAAATAAAGACAGGTGCATCATATTAATTCATAAACTTTTAATGTTGCATTCAGTTGGACAATTGATCACCATTTGAAACAAAGTGTTCAGAAATAAATTTCTATGACAATCTTCTAAAAACATACAATATTATTGTGTTAGGTTTGAACCAATTTCTTCCACCCTCTCACTCTTTCTTTTCTGTTGCGAAACTGTAATTGCATGACCTGCTAATAACATATTAAGTCAGGACCCAATTAAAATCGTCTGAAGGAGGGAGTGTCAGGGCTGCATAAGTGGGACATTGTTAGATATGAGCAAATAAGAAACCTGAGAAAGAGGAGTGAACATAGTCAGAAGAATAGAGACCATTAGATTCTGAATTGGGCAGCTGGAGCCATACTTGATCATTCTCCATGAGATCGATGACAGCACTGCCAGAAGCCTGGTCAAGGTATCCTTTCTTATACTCATCATAAGTATACATAAGTGGAGAACCATTTTTGTAGAGTGCAACCCAAACATTTGTTCCTTTTGCATGTACATGGTAGGAGAAATAATAAAGTCCAGGGATCCTGCAGGTGAAGATTCCTGTTCTGGGGTCATAGTGTTGCTGCCTATTGTACAAGATCTTATCAAATTTGATCGGAACTGTTGCCCCTGGGTAGGCTTTTGAGAGGATGACACTGAAAGCAGA
Organism: Apteryx rowi; assembly: GCF_003343035.1. Classification (NCBI taxonomy): domain Eukaryota; kingdom Metazoa; phylum Chordata; class Aves; order Apterygiformes; family Apterygidae; genus Apteryx; species Apteryx rowi. Next base: position 24,546 of record NW_020448697.1, read on the forward strand.
TACTGGCATCCCTGTAAGGGCTTGGTTTACTCCTGCTTTCATAAAAGACATTCCTGATAGGTCTCGAGACTCGCCTGCTTTAACATAGCTTTCTGGAATCTGTGGGATTACAGCTTGGCCAGGGGGACCAGGAGGACCTGGGGGGCCTGGCAAGCCAGGCTCTCCATTGTTACCCTTAGGGCCAGGGGGTCCAGGTGGTCCCATGGGTCCGCTTAAGCCTTTTGTAGAAATACCTGCTGGACCTGGCAGTCCTGGAGCTCCTGGCTCACCTTTTGCACCAGGGGCTCCTGGCATGCCAGGAGACCCAATGGGGCCTCTGATCCCAGGTATTCCTGAAGGTCCTCTGGGGCCTGGTTCACCATTGATCCCTGGCACACCCTTAATTCCTTGTGGGCCCATTGGACCAGGCAAGCCGGGTAGCCCAGCATGGCCTGTGTCGCCTTTTGGTCCTGGAAAACCTGGGTGTCCCTTAGGACCTGCAAGACCCTGTTCACCTGGGTATCCTGGTTTTCCATCTAATCCTGGCAGGCCTCTTTCACCTTTTGCTCCAGGGAATCCTGCAGGGCCTGTGGGGCCCATGTCACCTTTCGGTCCCGGTAGGCCATTTTCACCAGGTAAGCCTTTGAGTCCTTGAGGGCCGATGTTCCCTAATGGTCCAGCAGGCCCCGTTTCACCTGGCACACCAGCTGGGCCTTGGTCTCCTTTTGGTCCTGGAAGGCCAGGAAGACCTTCAGGCCCTCTGTGTCCTTTCATCCCTGGCAATCCTGGCTTTCCAAATCCTGGCAGACCTGGGGGTCCAGGCAAGCCTGCTGGTCCAGAGTGTCCTTTGGCTCCAGGAATACCTGCTGCTCCTGGTGGTCCAATTGGTCCAGGCTTGCCAACACCTGGTTCTCCAGGTTCTCCTGGGGGACCCTGGGGACCTGGGATACCAGCTGCTCCGGGTGCACCTGGTAAACCTCTGTCGCCTTTCATACCTGGCTGACCTGGAAGACCATTCTCGCCAGGCTTCCCTATCCCAGCAGGACCAGGAAGGCCTCGGGGTCCCTGTGGGCCTGGAAGCCCCCTGCTACCTGGGCGGCCTGGAACTCCAAATCCATTTTCTCCCTTTTGTCCATTTATACCAGGAATACCTGGCTCTCCCTTCTCGCCAGGGAGACCCCTTGGCCCTTGAGCTCCTGGAGGGCCTTGTGGTCCAGGCTTGCCAGGAACAGATAGTCCTGCAGGGCCGGGAATGCCAGGGGGTCCTTGTGGCCCTCTTGCTCCTGGGAGCCCAACTGGTCCAGCATCTCCTTTCTCACCATTTAATCCTCGGTCTCCTGGCTTTCCTGGTAAACCTGGCATGCCGGGCTTTCCAACAGCAGAGAATCCGGGAGGTCCTGGGGGACCAGGGGGACCCTGGGGACCTGGACTTCCAAATCCAGGTTTTCCTACAGGACCTGGTTGTCCTCTTGGTCCGATAGGACCTGGGAGACCAGGGGGTCCTTGTTCTCCCCTTATCTGCACACCTGTGAGAGAGAAGAAAACAGATCAATCAGGACAGCTATACAAGATTTGCAGACCTGTAGCATGGTGGTAAACATGTGAAGGGTTAACCTGAACCTCACTGAAGTCAAGTTTCTAATAATGTGGTCAGTCACTAAGGACCTGATCTCAAGTTCAGACAAAAAAAAGTAACTCACAGCTCTGACATGATTAAGTAACAGAAGCAAATGGGAGTGACAAGTGACGAGACATCTAGAAATTTTTCAGAACTGAATACGTTTAGGGGCGTCAGAGGGCTAGAAGGATGTTGTGCAAATAGATGCAAACTCTTACAGAAAAATGAAAATAGGTTAGGGATTTAGCAGTGATGAGGTGAAATGAGGAGTATTTCCTGTTAGCTGAATCTTGCTGCTTGATGCACAGAGGATATGCAGATGGAGTGTGTTGCAACCCAAGTAAAGGAGAATTTTTCCAATTGTTGGTTTTGCCCTTTGTAAGCTTCTTCACTAACTCTTTTTCACATAATACTTTTCTATATAGCAGGAGCAGCACTGTGCTATTTTTTTCCCTAAAATCATTAATATTTTTGAGTTAAAATACTGTTTCTTTACCTTCTTTACAGTCTATAGCAGTTGTTTGCTTCATAAATGAAGCTGGTGTGGTGTATAAACCCGAGAATGCTGTAGACTCGTGCTTTGTCCAAATAACAGACAGTCTTCTCAGCTGGACATAACATTATTGCTATACTAAATCTTTGCAAAATCTTTGTTTGTTTGTTTATTTTTAAGTGTGTAGTCATGCTATATTGGCAAAAATAAAAAGTAAAAAAATAAGATCTTGAATTCAGTAGCTGTGATGATCAGACTTGCATCCTGTTATTGAACAAAAAAAAACAGAAGAAACTTCCTGTACAGATGTGTCTTCCCTTCTAAAACTGGTTGGTGCCACATTTTACTAGTGAGACTTTTGGCTTCTTTTTGCTTCTCCAGAGATATGTCATGACTTTTTTTTTTGGGGGGGGGGGGAGAGCTAAGCATATAAAATGGTATTTTCAAATAGTATCTTAAAGTATTCAATTTGTAGTCATAATTTCTCTTCTCACAGTGGCAAGATCTTAACTGACAATTCACCTTATTACAGTTCGAATTCCAGCAGGTTGGTGGGGGGGGGCGGAAATCTAAGCGGGGGGAAGAGGAGTGATGCTTGGTTTTCTTAGTTATCAAAACAGCAGGTGGAGCCGCTTAACTAGATGTCACAAATAGAGGAATTAAAAAAAACAAACAAACAAATTTGAGGTCACTGCTCATCTTCTGAGTACTTTGGGGGAATTTGCAGCTTCCTATTGGAATTAGGATGTTTATTTGTAGGATATTACAGAGCAGATTAAAATGGATATTGGGAGAATACTTTAATAAAATGCAGGAAAAATGCCGCAACTGGTAGCATTATAGAATAAAATACCATAGTTATGGTGAATATCAATTTAAGAAGGCACGTAAAAATAAAAARAGACTGAGGGATATAGGAAGCTCCTGAATTTTGATTTTATAGTGTCAATATAGTGCGCTTGATGCATGCTTAGAAAAGACTGTTAACTGATCAGCAAAAGTTTGCATTTCGGTCTCTTGCAAAGAGAGCAGAGTATGAGTAAAAGCGTGTGCAAAGACTATTGTCTCTTAGATAATAAATTGCTTTTTCCAATTTTTAGCTAGTCTTGATAAACCAAAAATGAGATGAATAGTAAGAAGACTATTCTTGTGCATATGAATTTTTCAGAAAAAATACAGAGAAGAGCTGTATGTATGTGCATTTGATTTTGATTTGATATCTGCAAGGTTGCTTTCTTCCTATATTGCCAGGAAAATTGTTCTTATTTAGCAACCATAGAGAATACATTCTCCTTTCTGCTGATGCATAAAAGCAGCCTAAAAGCATATCACCTCAGTTTGCACACCTTGCTATCTCATCATCCGTTAAGCCAATGAAAAGGAGGATAGCTCATAAAATCCTGGAGGTGGGAAGAAAACAATGCCTGTCCTTCACTGACAAACTAAAAATGCAAATATTCTTCTTTCTCTTCTGCAACAAAGATTGTGAAATCTGTAACTAAGTGATGAATCTCGTGCAGTCTTTGCTATCTAGTTGATATTCTTGAATTTCTTACTGCTGAACTCTGGGATTCAGTAGAGTGCAATTGCAAGTTTGTTTTCTTGTAATATAGGTGGTACCAGAGAAGGCAAATTTTAAGAACACCATATGAAGTTGGGAAAGGCTTAAGACCAGCAGAATTAACACATATCCTGCAGTGGAGGTAGCACATAAATGTTCTTTCAGCTTTTTACAATTTCTTTTCACCACAGATGACAGAGCTGCCATCAGTGAAAACCACTTACTGAACTGGAGCGTGCCCCCCTTGAATTTATTGCATAGGTTCTAATACTGAAACAAGATTGTAGTGACTTCAGAAACTACCTTTTCACATAACAGAAGAGTTATGAGAACATGGGCAGGTCAGGTAAAAGCCTCTGTACAAATACCTAAACAGGTTCCTGAGCTAATGCTGTCCCAATTGTAAAGTGTTAAGGGAAAAATATAGGTTTTTACATCAACTGCATGAATTCCAGTTTTCATTTTAGTGGAATCCAAAACCAAGCATTTATGTGGGTACTTTGGCGGACAACAATGACCCCAGCCAGGTCTGCTCTTTTATAACTCACTCAAATAATTATGTCCTGGCCTACCAGAGGAAATGCATTTTGCCCTTTAGGAGCTAGAGTGAATTTAATTTCTGCAATGAGGCAACATTCATTTTATTCAGCTATGCTTGAGTAACATGCAGCTATTACACTGAACCAAATTCTCCCTTTTATCTTTTTTGCGGGGGGGGGGGGGGACAAATTACGTCAGAATGCTTCTCGTTATTGCTTTTTACCTCATTTTATGAGCCTAGGACTGATAGAAAGTTGCATCTACTGCAGTGGATCTTGCCTTTTGCATAAGGTACTAAAATCTCTATCCTTATTAATATTATCATAGAGATTAAAATGTCTAATAGTTGTGCTGTCTAGAGATGATAGTAAGTCCTCTTAGTGAAGGACAGCTGGATGCATTAATGAAGTAGGATTTTTACCAGGAAAATTGAAGTAGTGGTTGGCTACTCTTATGTATTTCTTGGCATGCGTATTGAAATGAAATTGGTTTGAGTGCAGTCAAACCGTATTTATGTATTAAGTATGAAGACTTTAGCATAACCTGCAATAGAGCCTTATTATTTTGTTTAAGTATTGCTGAACAGTTACTTAAATCTGTGATTATTTTCAGCTAGGACTTTCACAAGGACTTCAGTGCAATGAACTAATAGATTATGAGTAATGTCCTAGTATATTTAAGAATTGATAACCCTGAGTACACATAGAAAAGGAAAGTAAACTCTGACTGGAGAGCTGTTAAGAAAGATATTTTTAATACTCTTAAACAATTTCATCAAATTAAATAAAGCTTTATTTAATAGATTTTAATTGCCAGCAGAAGCACTTTCTGGAATTGCACCCAACATTAGTAGTTGTCTACTAAACTAAAATTAAGGAAAAATATAATTTGGCTTTATTGGTCTGGTGGGTGCTTAGACAAGGATCTGTTTAACAGAGCTTGCATTTTATCAAGTGGTGAAGATTCCTACCTTTGGAGTTTCTTTAATTTTATATTAAAAAAAAAAGTAAATTAAAAAATAATAATAGTTCTGCATTCAAACTACATTCTTTTGAGTAGTAAATACTAGCACAGAAGAGGGAAGAGCAATTAAATTGAAGATATTTCAAGTTCTATAAATTAATCCTTCACTTCAGCTTATTGTGTTTCATAAAAAAGTGGTAGATTTGTCATTCATATAAAGTCATGTTGTGCACGTAGTAGAGATTAGTTTCTCTGTAGCTACATTTATTGCACAGCAGCCCTCACGTATACACTGGACCTGCTTTTAGACTAATTTTGGGCACTGAAGTTTCTTTTGCCCAGTAGAGGAACATCTCAGAGATCTGCAAAGGCAGCTTTGCTCTGATGTTGTGGCAGATCCGCTAGAATGCGTACCGGCCTCCTGCAGAAATGAACGTAGGACTTTGTCCTAGGTTTTCTGTCAGATGCTATTGTATGATCGATCTACACATGTTGGTGTAGGTCACCGGTTTTGGCCTAAATTGAAATTTGACTGCAGACAGCTTTCTGACAAAGCTATGTAAAACATGAAGAGAATTTGCTAGTAACTAAGTGTCTAGAAACTAGGGTTTTGTGACCAGACATGAAGAGTGACCAATGATGGAAGTTTGCAATATGCTGCTGGAGCTACTTGCATATGTAAAAACTCACTAGAAAACTATACAATTAAAAGTGATGAATTTGGTTCTGTAGTCTCCTGTCTAATCTTCTGTGAGCGTCTAAGGTTAGAAACAATGATCTCTAACACACTTTGCTCTCTTAAACCTCTTCTAAAAATCCTCTATAGGATGCCTGTTTTCCAGCATGAAGAATAGTAATGGGTTTCAGTCCTCCATTTTGAGGCTTGTTCCCAAAATGAAGATTTAATAAGCAAATTATGAAGGACTGGACTCCATATTCTACCACTGTAAAGTGGTAGGTTATTCCTTTGGCAGTCTAGTATGTAGTCTTTGTTCCTTTCCTTAAATGGACATGTCTTACATTTTTCACAGGTTGATGTAATCTTTCTAAATATGAAGTTACACACACATTAGATTCTCTGTTACTTAAGTATTTAAAGTGAAAACTTAGTTCAGGATAACTCATTTCTCCTTTCCTTTCATCCCATTTCCTGTCTACTTTCCTCATCCCTTTTTTTCCTAATTTGCTGCTGTTTTTCTCCTTTCCAGATGTTTTGTTTAGAAGGGAAAAAAACATTAGGAAAATTTGTAGAGGAGAACTAAGTAAACAGTGTATTTCACTTATATATGCATATAAAATATATGAAAGTAAGTGATACTGAATAAAGTCAGGGGAAAACACCATGAAAAGTTAAAGCAGAGAAGGAGGAAATACAACTCTAATCCAGTGGAGGTTCTAGCTAGCAAACCCTCAGAGCAGCTGTTTATGTGCATGTACCTAAACATGCTTTGCTCAGTCTGAGTGCCACAAGTCCCTGTGCTGAAGGCAAGGGATGAAGCTGTAATAGTGTTTTGGGGAGAAAATTTCCTAGTCGTTATCCTTTCTGTGCCTTAGTCCCCACTGCAGAGCGTTCTTGGCACATGTGAGCTGGAGTCCTTTGGGGTGGCATTAGGACTGCTCTTTGGGTTTCATGTGTGCCACTTGGGAGCATTTGGTCCATAGGATTGGACTGGAGCTCATCTGAAGTGAACCCCCCTAGAAGCATATGGTGTGGATTCCATGCCCTGAGCAGCAACTGTGTCTGCTTCTACTGTGCTGCTCTATTTTGTAAGGTTGACATAGTCTAAAACATCTTTTTTCCTCTTAAGAAAGGAGGAGCTCATTTGCAAGTCCTATTTCTGAGTCCTTCATTCAGTTCTCTTTCCTGCCCAAGTATGCATATTGCAACTAAATACAAGTGAGATACAGTAAAAGTGAAAACTGTTCTGAATAATGTCACAAAGTCCAGAAAAAAAGAATGCCGTTCTTGGAGGGAGTGGGGGGATGTTAATAAGGAAGCTTCAGTACTCTTAATTTTAGTGAAAATGACTGAACAGAGACTACTGATCATCCTTTAGGGGGACAACTCATCAAATATAACCAGCACCTAGGGAGTTAGAAGTTTTGATTTTCAAGTTTTAAAAAGGTTTTGGCATGAGTGAACACTAGATATTAAAAATAAAGCTGAGCTCACACACTTTTATACAGTATACAGTTAAGAGTAACCTCACAGATGACTTGTAAAGGCAGAGAGGATACATCTGCTTTCTGGTATCTTCATTCTGCCTATAGGATGTACAATTATATATTGTCTATACAGTCTGTCATAAGATTGATTTTTGAAATCAAGAGAACTTTTCATAGCAGAGATAGAATTGTTGTATTACTATAAGAGATTAGTCTGTTACTTAAAGTATAAACTGAAGTCCCTTGTATAAAAAGATATAGAAGTTTGTCATATTTTTATGAATGTATATGAAATTATTTTGCCTTTTGAGAGTTTAAACAAGTCTGCATTTGTCCATATGCGTCAGATATATGTTCAAACTCACATCTACCATCTGTTTTAAGTAGCTTTTTTCTGAATATTGTAGCTGAATGSTCTATTATTAAAAATGCCAGGGTTGAGTCAAGAGACTTGAAGATTATTAGCATGTTATACATAATTATGCACTCAATACTGTTTGATCATTCCCATTACTTAAGAATAGATCTGTGGCTATGGTTTTGTTCCTGTTTTGTATCCTTTTAGCAATTATTGTCTATTGTCTGTGACAAGTGTGCATCTTTGTCAACAGGAGGCAGATGCCAGAGTCACTCCTAGTTCTTTCTGCAGTGATGATATTACTTTAATAAACCTAAACTATCAATGAAAGTTCAATACCAATAGTATAAACAGAAAGCTTTTGTTCATGTATTGATACACTAGGGATAACTGCTTAGGTTAGTTTATTACTAAAAAAAAAAAAAAAAAGGCAAAATTACCTTGACTTTTCACATTGAATGGTAGGAACTGTGGCCCCTTAACACTGGATTGTTTCTGGTATCGCTCAGAAAAATATCCGTCACTACAAAAAAAAAAAAAAAAAAAGGCAAAATTACCTTGACTTTTCACATTGAATGGTAGGAACTGTGGCCCCTTAACACTGGATTGTTTCTGGTATCGCTCAGAAAAATATCCGTCACTACCATGGACAATGTTCAGACAAAGCAGCAGCAGCAAGGATATTTGTAAATGCATGTTCCCAAATCCGTTCTGTGTTAGAAAGAGGGAAAAAAAGTTTGTTTTAAAGGAAAGTTGATCAATTCAGTTTTCTGTGAATTAATAAATGGGTTTTCTTAAGCTATTGAAAGCTTCATATTATTTTGTGATTAATTCCTCAGGCTTTCACCTAGCTGTGAAAAATACTCTAAGAAAAAGGGAATCAGTGTTGCTAACTAAGGGTTTTGGATGCTAGAGCTCCTCTACAGATATGTTGGAGGCAAGAGTCTCTCTGTTACTCCTCCAGTTATTATTTCTTCTTAGGAAGAGAAATAATTTTAAATAGATGCCAATTAAAACCACTRTTTTCAGAAACAGTGACTATTTTGCTAGTTATACTAGGGCCCCAAAACTAAGTTCAGCCTATCATCAAAACTCCTGGAATGAAGATAATTTTCCACTCTACCATGACCTTATTGCCTCTGTCTAATGCTATAGCAAATGAAGCATGAAGTCCTGTCTCCTTCAGCATCAATGGCAAGAATCTTACATTGCCTTGCTTGAAACCAGGATTTTACCTGTAAACTCTCAAATAGCCCCAGTGGCCGTAAGGATGTTGTCACTGACCTGTGAATATCAACCCCCTCCCCCTAAACCGGAAAACATGTATCCTGGAGAAGTTAGCTTCAAAACCAAATAAAATGAAATGAAATCATAGCATACCAGGCTGTTGTGGAGTTCCAATGCAGAATAGGAGAACTCCTCAGTTGAGGAGTTCTTCTGCCACAGGTGAGTGAGCAGAAGCTGATGATTTCAGTGTCACCCCTGAGTATTTATATGATTTTGGGTGACTGCTGGGCATAAGCTCCTCCCCCAAACCAGTAAGCAGTAATTATCTGTGTGTGTATGTGTGGTTTTTGGGGGTGGGTGAATCTATTTTGGGCAGGCATTCTAGATCCTGTTAATTTTTTTTCCCTTGAATTTCTTGTGTCCTTGGTGAAATTGTATTGCTCATAGTTTGTGTTTTCTTAAATTTTTGCATCCCCTCTGTTTTTAGAACTGAGAAAGGTAACATTAGAAAAAATCATGATCTTGTAAGTAAGGCTGATAATTCTAAGTGCTTCATTTGGTTTTCTCTGTACATGTTTTAAGGAAGGAAATACATACTTTGAGCTTTGGTGAGTAACTGCACTAAAGTCTACAGAGACTGTGGCATAGGCTACTCAGACTACATATCTGAGTAATTGTTCACTTCACTGGGATGAGAATAGAGGACTTACAATTAAGATATTGATTAGCAAGTTGAGTGCATACCTAAAGATTACTTTTAACCAGTTATTAATTTAGTAGGGTGTTGTCTTCAGATTATATTTATAGACTTCTGCTGTGTTGATGCTGGAGGTATAGTACCACCTATTTGATGTATTCTGCATGTAAGGCTTCTGTATTACGAAATCTTGAAATGTAAGCTTTCATTACTTAATGAGAAATTTTTTTATTATTATTATTCAGTTGTAACAAATGTATTGAAGTCCATACTACTTAAAGAATAAAAAGTGCAAGTGTTATACAGGCTGATGTTTGGGGTTGAGGTTTTTTTTTGTTGTTGTTGGGGTTTTTTTTGAGCTTTTCTGCATTCAGTAATTTTGGGGGGTAGAGGGAGGGTTCAACCAAATGTTGCTATTGCTGTATTCTTACTAGTTCCATGTTGTTCCTATTAAATGGTTTCGGTTTAGTAAATTTAAACTACCACTGTTGCTGGATCAAACTTGATCACAGTTTATCTCTTGTTAAATCTCTCTTTTTTTTTTTCTTCAGATTATAGATTGGTTTTAGGCATTATGAAAGTTTGCTAAACTAATCTTCTTTAATAGACTGTATCCACACATTATGACTTCTTCTCTGAATAAATGACAGAGTCTTACAGTGTTTCATCTTCATTTTTATTGGTGTTCAATGCTAAGTAGGCGGTAATTTTCAATCCCTGAATTGTTTGTTGCTCTGAAACTTTATTAAAGAGCAGAAATAACAGAGAAGAAACAAACCTCTCTCATTTGGGATGAAACCATAGAACTAAATATATGGTGCATGTCTTGCTTTTATCAGACATTCTCAGCAAAAGTAAATGTATGTAAATTATCTGTCGGTTAAAATTCCTTTGCCAATTACAGCCTTTTGAAGGGGGGGTGGCATTGTTATATGGTATTAAGTCTCTTAGGAGTTAGATTTTTGAATACATTTGAAATTCTTTATTCCCCTTGCACCAAAGATTAGTGTGTGGGGGGGAGATAAATGATATCTCTGGTGTTACTAAAAGAAGCTGAGCGTGTGCTACAACTTACTGTCTTGACGAAGTGAGCATGTAAAGTTGTATTTATTTTTCAAGTTAATTTATTCCATTTGTGGAACTTGTCTGGGGAGCCTTTTGGTGATGGACAAGGCAATATCTATGTAGAAGAACATATGTGCACCCATATTTTAATACCAATGTAGAAAAGTTGTAATTAAGCCAGGATACTAGCATATTATAATGTAGGAATACTAATAAATAACCTGTGTTACTGTGGGTTCTCATGCATGGTAGGTACAGAAGGGACACCTGTTACCTTTTCAACCAAAAGACTGAGCTGGTGGCCCTGAACTGTGCAGCTATCCCATGGGATGACAGGTTAACATGGGCTGAATTTCACTGCTTTGTGTCTTTGTTTAATTCCACACTCTTCAAGTGACAACTCTTTTTGGGGCTTTTATGTATTATGGCAAATATCCTAGAACACAAGTTACTGTACTGAAAGAGACCAATGGACCATCAAGTCTATTCTGCTTACAATTGTGCTAATACATTTACTTGCTAGAGATCTGTATTAATGTTGTGATTTAAAAAACGACTGCTGCAATAAATTATTTAATGTATTGTCAAACAGTTCTTTTCTTCTATTCTTCTTCCTAGCCATCCTCTAAACAGCATTATGTTCTATTTTTATAAATAAACCCTTTCCTCTGCAGACTTAAGCCTGCAACCCCATTAAGCTTGTACAGTCTAGCCAATGTAATCATCAGCTGTTTTCAGAAAATGTTTGTATGTCTGAGATGACATTTCTATTCCCCGTATGTGCATTCATTTCCTTTTAATCTTTTGAAGAAGGAAGCTTTGTCCTGAAGTTGTTTAGGTAACTTTTCAAGCTGCTTCATTTAAAAGTTAGTCTCTATAAATTCAAATGAGAATCCAGTCATCCACTTTTGGCAGAGGCAATGAATGTATGGGCATAGAATTTATTTCCTCCTTGAAGAAAATCAACTGCAATCCCTCTTTTTTGGCTCACATAAAACCAAAAATAGCTTTTAATTTAAAAACATTTAAATATATGGCCCTTAGTGGGAAGTGTGGTTGTTGCTAATTTGACAATATTTGGCTAAGAAAGGAACATAAGACGACAGTTCTGTGCACACACAGTTTCATGATAATTTCTAGCCTAATTCATAAATACCCACAAAGCAGACACACTTATGCTACAAAAGCACCAATAATGTGCACTTTTGTTTGTCCAGCAGCCTCACTTCCTACCTTGTCTCCTTATGGGCAGGAAGGTGAATAATCTCTGTGTACCTGTGTGTAAATAGGGATGATTGTGGGGTTAAAAGGTATATACAGAAAAAAACTGTTAACCTTGTGTTTAACCTGAGCTCCACCCTATTGTGCTATCTTATGCTACTTTTTTGGTCTGAGGTTTTGTTTTTTGTGGTTTGGGGAAATTGAGGCGGAATTGGAGTTTGCATCTTTCACATGTTTTCCCTGTTGCTGTGGATATTTTCTACTGGAAGAGCACTACACGCATTTAGCTCTAAGCACGCGTATGAAGGGTAGGCTGCCAAATATATTTGCACATGCAAATATATGTGCAATAGGCATGCTTGTGTATGCCTCTTTACAGTAACAGCACATTTTTAAAAAGAAAGGTTATTTGCATACCTGTTTTCCAAGTATAAACACTCAGATACTTTTGTTTTGTAGCACTGTATTTAGAAATTTGTCTTTGCTTTCAAATGTAGGTGTCTTCACTCCCTCCTTCCCCTGTCCCAGAACAGTAATAGTCAAGGATAATGGTGTGATAGGACACTCCATTGCACYGTTCCAGAACTTGCTTTCAGTTATCAGGGTTTTCCTCATTCCATATAAAAATAGCCACGGTAGTATTCCTTCAAAATAGCAATTTAGTAGTTTAGGGCCTAAACTTACTGCAATAAAAGAACTTAAAATAGAATTTCTCTGGACCATATGAAGCAGATATTGAAATCACAGATTCTTTAATGCTATTTGCAGCAGTCTCTGCTGTTTCATCATGTTTGCTGACTGAATGTTGTTTGTTCATCATTAAATGCACATGCTTTCTAAAGCATCATGCTTTAGGAAATGGAAACTGACTTTCACCATTATCCTTCAAGGTTATTGAGAATTCTTCCTAACTGCTTTTGGAAGCTGGGTAAAAGAGGCATATACGCCACATTCACCCTTGCACTAGAGATCCTAAAACGTAAACTGTAATAAAACAATTAATTACTGCCTCCCCATCACTCCCCAAAAGCAAAACTCTTGGTTTAATGTGCCAGACAAAGTCTGGGATAGGTCCTTGCAGTAAGTGGGAACTGACTAAATATGTTTCTGATACTAGAATCTAGGAATGTGCTTAGAATTATTTTTTTGATGTAAAATCTCAGTGCTGTTAAGAAAACGCAAATATTTTGCTTGTTATGGCTCAGTATCTATAGCTAGTGCTCTCCGGTGTTGTAATTCAGTTCCAGTTTTGTTACCTGCCTGAAGTAAACCTTAGTCTGTGATAAGTGTTCCTTTATAAAAGTACTTATACCTAAAACTTGTGGTAGCTACCATTTTGAAATGGACCCTAACAGGTTGTAGCACCACCACTGGTGAAGAAATTCTCCAGTCTAAAATTTTAAGTCCTATACGAGAGGCTCTCAGGAATATTGTAGAGGAAGTTGAAAGCCTACCATGAAATTAAAGGAGTAACTGGATTTCTTAGTTTGTGGTGCACTTTATGGCACTCCAGATACTGTTAAATCATTTTAGCTCCATGGATTAAAATTATCCTCTCTCCCTTTCTATCACAAAATGCTGAACAGTATTTGTACATGACTGTGATAATGGCCAGGTAAGCTCAAAATGTAAGTGCAGAAGAACAAAGTGTTCCATTGTACCTTTTTAATGGGGAAAACTAACATAGAAGGGTTTTTTTCAGTTTCTTACTGTTCACTGTCAAATACACCCAAAGCAATAGGAAGGAGGAAAATCCTTGACGCTTTTTTTTTTATTACAGCTACTTTTTATTTGCATGAGTGATATTATATGTTCTGACACTAGCCACTTGAACTGCACAGGGCTAGAAACCACCTTGGTGAAGCAATTGTGTACCTTGCTAATTGCAAAATAAATATGATTTCAGTTTTAGAATGCATGCCTTCTTTTGTAATTATTAGATGCTTGGTTAAGGTAATCTGCAGGTCAGGGTTGTCCCATCCATATTCATACTTTGAGATACAATTCTTTCTTAAAACAAACAAAACAAAAGAAACAGTTTTTTACCCCTACCTTTCTGTGTTAGTCTTTTTTATAGATACAAAGCCCTTATGCTTTTAACACTTGTAATTGTGGTTGAATAAATGTCCTACTTTCAAGTAGTTATGGAAAGATTTTCTGTATTTATTCTGGCACTGCGAAACTCCCTAGTGACCAGTTTGTTCTGTTTAGTTCAGGTAACTTGATCACAACAGCTGTATTTAGTATAGCAGTATATTTAAATAGATGACTCCCAATTAAATATTTATAGTTGTATTTTGACTGAGCTAACTTGCAGAGGTACTGAATAATGATGCTGAAACATCAGGAAATGACATGTTCCGCATATGCTGTAGAGAAGGGTCTGAGACTGGCATGAATTTCCGATATTATCATCCTCAGATTCAGATAGTATTATTAGTGAATGCTTTTTTAACAACACTACATTGTTTGTGGCCCCATTTTGTTGTGGTTGTACAAATAAGATAATCTTCCCTCATCTCCAAGAATTTATAATACTACAATAAAATATAGCAAACAGAAGTACTGGTATTAAGAAAGATGTTTTTCAGTACCTTGGGTACGCTGCTGACCTGACCTTAGTTTTTATTTCATCCTCCCCTGCCTTTGAAAGTAACAGAAACAAATGCTGATCAAATGAATGTGTTAATTTGAAACTCATCAGATCTGACTTGAGATGAAAACCGGTCACTTTTCAAGATAACTGAAAACAACAAGCTATTTGTGTAGACATTAGCTGTGTTTTCATAATTGTTAATACTCATCCTTTCTCCTGCTAATATAATATAACATAACATAATATAATAATATAAATTAAATGCTGTAAATGTTTAAATATAGATGGAAAGTTCTCGCTTTTCAATAGAGTCTGTTTTAAAGTGGAATCATGCAGATACTGGCAAGATTTCCATCTTTCTGATGGAGGGGAATAGCAGAAAGGACAATCCAGTTAACCTTGTTTACGACTTGGGAAAAGATCAAATTTTCAGAAAGACTAGAGCTCTGTATTCACTTAAGCAAATCTGAAAATTTGACTTTGGCTTCTGATGAGGAGGTTTTAGATAACTATTTCTGAAGCTGCTTACACATGGCCAGGTAAAGAGATTTCCAACTGTTTCTGCCTACAGGTGCTCATTTTCAACCTTCTCCCTGCTGTTGACTGCACTCTCAGCTATGTCAATACAACAGTTTAGAAAGTTTTTTCTGTAAGCTGAATTAGTAAGAATTTGATTTTAACTAAAATGGAATGAAACTTTCCTGGGAGTGTTGGAGGAAGGGAGATTTGTTTTCGGTAAGTCTAGATCATTTCACAGGATGTGTCAAATGATTTAAAACCCCTGAAATACATAATTGCTCTTGAAAAATTACCCTAAGTGCTCTTTCTTTTTTTATTAATTTTCTAAAGTTCTTAGTCTTCTAGTTTAATTTTTCAGCCCACTGTCACCAAACCTGATTCATAAGAGCAAAAACAGCATTCACATAAAAACATAAAAGTGCAAAAAAGTCACATATTTTCCTTGGAGGAGGGGGGAGGGTTGAATTCTTATGTTTTATTTGTTTCATGCTCTGCTTTTCTCCAATTTTTACCAGAGTGTTTCTATGTTGTTCTGCCTCTGTACCTGCTACACTCGAGATTTCTCTCAGACTCCCCTGGACCACAGTGAATAAAGTAGAAGCCAAGCTAAAAGAGGGATGAGAACCACCCCTACTTTCCCAAAGGTGAAAAAGTTCAAGCAGCTTCCTCAGGTTGCCCATAATTAGGGGAGTCTTCCAAATAGTTGGCAAAAAATAGGTATAACTGAGCTGTTTTTTCACACCTACCGGCTGCAGCAAGTAGCCAGCCTGCTGAATAGTCCCATTCACTCACCTTACTACCTGCTGTGGTTTGGACAATTGGCTCAGAGTTGTTTTTAAACCTTCGTGTTTAAAAACAGGTGCCAAAGGTGGAAAAAAAAATCCAGACTTTTACAGGCAGAACAAATAAAAGTTGCCTGACTTCACTTTAAAAATAAGGGCGTAGTTGTTGTTTGGTTTTTTTTAACAATGTCAGTTATGTCAAATATTGCTGTTTCCTCATAATTTGTTTGAATTGAAACGGAGGAAAGTTCAGTTGGTGGTTGCATGCAAACTTTGTATATTCTTTTACTTATGCGAAATATGCTTGAATGAATGGAGCCTAATTGTTCATTATGATTATTAATAGGACTGTTTTTAATTTCACTCAGCTGAAACTGAAGTCTTACAGGCATTACATTGTGATAAAAGAGAGAGTCAGAATTACCCACTTGTAATAAGGAAAAGTGCTGGTGAAGTGATTGCTTTTATTAATACACAACAGGCATAAAGGCTACTAAATGTTACAGGTAACAAATATCATGTTACCTGACTCCAATGCACAAGCTTCAATGTCTCTTGCATTTCATAGGTGAAAAATAATATGAATGTGAAAGATGAATTTTTTAAAGTACTTTAACCAAAAGGCTCTGGCACTGAAGGATTTGAGGACTGAAAGATATTTATTTATTTTTTTATTTATATTTTTTTAATGTGGAACAGGTAAGTATTTCCCAAACCAATGATAGAGAAAATGATCCAGATACCAGGGAAGGATATGGACTCCTACACTAATGCTACACAACCTCACCAAACTGCCACCTTGCTTCCAACAGTGATACATACTGACACTGCTGCTGCTGTGGTAGATGGTGAAAAATAAATACAAACTGAACTCCTGCTGGAGGTGATGTTGGACGTCATCTGTACCCATTGATGATGGGATGTGAGCAAGGATCCTCATGGAGATAATAGATAAGAGCTTGAGGGTGATGTTTTTCTGCTGTGTACAGAAGTAGAAGTGGGTGACTCACTGGCAGAAGTGAAGTACTTTGAGATTTTAGTATGGCACTCCTGGATTTAGGTATGTAAGGTCCACTAAAGTCCTTAAACCTTTTTGGACATTTGCAGTAACTTGATTGTACCTTTGACTTTTAAATTGTCGCAGTTTAGGGGTAGATCTATGGGAAGGTAAAGGCTGCTTCAGTTTCACATGGTTCTTGTGCTGTAGTCTGAATGTGTTTAAGCCCTGGTGGATTTACTGAAGATCACAGAGGTTGAGACAGGGAGCTGAATCCACAGATCTCAGGTCTCAGCATAGATTCATTAACCAATGAGCCATTTCCTACTGTGTGCTTTGCAACAGATATTCAGGTTTTGTTCTTCAAGCAATTTCTCCTTGGTGTAGCTTAGCCATGGAGTGTAGATGAAGGTGACATTTCTGGGCCTCCTTCTGTTAAACAGCTCACACTCCACAAGCAAGGAGGAGGCTGCTGTACTGTCAGCAGCTGCTGCCAGTGCTGTATGCTACTGCAGAAGATTGATACCAGATTTCAAGGAAGATAATCTGACATGAAGAAGTGGCAGAAGTCTTCCACTGACCTATGATAACCAGCATAGAGAATTTGGACCTTGAAACAGGGTGAGAAACAGGGTCATACAGGATAGGAAATGGGACACAAGGGAAGGAGAGGAATCATTTTTCCATGTCCAGGTTATGGAGACTGAAGTCTATTATATCTCATGCTATGTATCTCTTAAGGAATAAGTGTATAACCTTTTTTTTTTTTTTAATAATATATAAGAAGGGGAAAGAGCATCAGCAGTTGCAGTGTACTTTGTTTTTACCTAGTCATCATTGCAGCTGTTTCCTGATTGAACTCTCATAAAATGGGAAAGAGTTGTAAGTAGTTCAACATACTAGGTGCATGTAAATCTATGTTACACAGATATTCAAGAGAAACAAATGCTGTTTGGTTGCAGCTGAGTTGGAAATTAAATCACCTGAAATTTAGTTGTCTTAATCTTGCTCTGAATCCCCACCTTTTTGTCTAAGTGCAGGCTGTTGGACCTTAGTGTTGAAAAGCTGAAGTAGCTTTACTCTACTTAGCAGTCTGGCTGCAGCCTGTGTGGAGCTCTAGGCTGCTACAAAACTGAAGGGAAAGACAGGGTAAATGCTTTTGTGGTTAGCCTGCACTGTGCTCCAAGCTGCTGTGGGAAGGAGGCTTATGACCAATCTATGTCTACAACTAGTCTGAGATTGTTTATGCCATGATTGCAATTTAGCGGTATTCATAGGTGTACTCATTTTGCTATATGTTATACTCATAATTGAGGCAGTGCTACTGTGCTTTCATTTCATTTTATTCTCCCTGCTACTGAATGGATTTAGTAGCTCTTTGCAGCTCTTAAAAGTCAACTTTAGAATATCTTGAAAAAGGAAACCTGTTGTCCAAATTGAATCAGTTCTGTGCTCCTGATTAGAGCTAAAAACTGGATTTTTTTAATGTACTTTACCTAGCTGGGTAATATAACTAATCATTGCAGCTATAGCACTGAAACGTAGGGAAGTGAGAGTTGATCAAGATCTGTAGTGAAGAGCGAGTAAATCTCAGGCGGTGCTCTGGGAATCCCTCTTCTCGTGGAGCTAACTCCAAGTATTTTGGAGTTCTTTACAGTTTCACCTCAGGCAGAAATGAAGAGGGATATGACCTAAATGAGTGTCTTCCCTAGCATATATTCCAGAGTATTCAAATAGTAAAAGGATTTGGCCACCTACAAATTGTATATTCCAGTTTGAGAGCTTCTATCACTACACATCTTAAGAAGAAGAAATAGCATATGATACCATAAGGGACTGTGAACATGTAGTAAATAAGGGAAGATGTATATAAACTCTGAGAGTTCTGAGACAGCGTGGCATGTTACTGTAAATTATTTTTCAACAATTGAAGAATTGAAGAAGTGAAGAGGAAAATAAGGGATCTGGGAAATTGGGACTAAAATTAATGTTGTTACTTGAATACATGGTATTTACATCTCGCTTGATACATTTCATTTATGCTAGGTTCATCACATTATTTACGATTAAATCTGGTAGAGTCAACTCAGCATTACTTGGTGTGTCCTCTCTGGTTATCCAGTTCTGCACTAGAAGCAAAGCGGAATTCTATCTTTATATTTACAATCTGATTCTGTATGTTAACTTTTTTAAAAGGTAAATATACAAAGTAGAATAAGCTTGTGTATTTTTGCTTAGTGGTACTTTCCTTTCAATTTCTTTAGATAATTGAAAAATGGACTTAAGTTTAGGATTTGAATGCAGTAGAGTCAAAAAGACTCCTTATGTGCAGAAAATACATTTCCAACTGCAAATTCAGTAGAAGTTACAGGAATGAGATTTGGTGTTTGGTTCTGAGATTGAAACCCTTCTATTTACCAGGTTGAAATATTTTTATATAAAATTGAGTATCTTTAAACACCCTCCTTTTGTCAGAACCTAAACATAACACTGTTTGTCAGTTCATGCCTTGAAATATTAGGTCACCAAGAATGCATGTTAGGCCATTCAGAGAGAGATTATTGTTTCAGAAAATAGACCTCCTCTGTAATGTACGCTGGGATGTGTTTGCTTACCTAAGTATTAGCAAGTAAAAGTAAAATTAACATTAGTAGCATGTTTTTCTCCTGGTTCCTTTTTATACCTGTCTAAATCCAGAGCTTTTCTGGTATGTCCTGTGTGCATAAATTGTACTGGGTTTCAGAGCTGGATTCCATCTTGGGCTGTGCTGATGACCGCAGGATGTTTATGTGAACCATGCTAAGTTTCTGGCAGATTTCTCTCTTCAAGGCCTTCATGCAGTTCTTTATCTCTGAAGATACTAATGTTGTTTAGAACAGCTTTTTCATTTGTTTGTATACCAGCAGTTTGCCGGTACTTTAAGGGAAATTATATATAGGCCGGCCATGCAGTGAGTGTCAACATTGCTAGAAAATTGAGAGCTAGCAGGCTGGCATGAGCATGAGCTGAATTTCTTTGATATGTGAAACAATCTCAGGACAACCTAAAGAACTACTTAAGAATGGTATATGATAGTTTTAATATCTTTTCCAATTTCTGGAAACCAAAAATRCTATCTAAAGAAAAACTTTGTGATTGCATAGGCAAAGGAACATCTATTTTACACACTTAATGGGAGTGATGGACATGTCTCTAGCATGTTCTTTCTAGAACTGCTTTGGAATTTTTACATTTATACTGGATCATTTTTTAGAAGTGGAGAGAAAGACCAACACTGTAAAGATTCATCTTCTCTAAGAAGGTAATCTCTAGTTTCTAGAGAATTTGGTTAAAAGTTGTGGCAATAATATTATCTATGAATTTGCCACATAGGGCTAAATGGGAACTCAGGATCTTTTTTTKGGGGGGAAAGAAAAGTCAAAAAAGGTGAGAGAGATGAAAGTTCTGAAGATCTAGTTTAGCTGAGAGCTGACTTCCACAGCTTCAGGAACAGGAAATTGTAAGGAGCAAGTTAACAACTTAATCTTTTTAAACTCTCCTTCTCTGGTAAGTAGTGCAACAATCACTACCGTCTGTTGTGATGGAAAACTACCTTGGACTGTTTGTTCAAAGCCGTTGAAGAAGCACAAGTTGATGAAATCTCTCTCCTGAGTTCTTAATATGCTGCCCTCGGAGACATTCGTTCCTAGGTTATCTGCATGACCAATAGGACACCTCAGGATGCTTAGATGTGCATGTATCTTTTGCTTCTAATGTCTGTGTGCATATATTTTGAATACTTACATGCATAAGGATATGTGTGGTCCAAATCTGTATTTGACAGAAAATGAGTTTAAAAGAATAGCAACTTAATTTCTACAGTCAAGCTTGTGGCCCAGCCAAACTTTACCTGCTCCTTGTACCCCTTCAGCATAGCACTTTCCTCCACTTCTATATTTATGTCAAGGGCTGATCCTCTACCATTGTGTCTGGAAGGTGCATAAGAAGCATCTCTTAAGTTTCCATTCCTGTGCATGGCGGATAAAGCAGATAATGTTATACTCTGCTACTGCCTCTTCCCAAAGAAGCACAGTCTCTTTCCTTTGGGGAATGGTGCATTAAGAGTCTGAGCAGGTTTGAGGTCTCAGGGACTGAATGTGTTGGAGATAGACTTTTTGGAGCTTTTAGCTGCCAAAGTCTCTACTGTGCATGTGTAATCCTAACTTTGTAATAGTTGTATAGAATTTTGTGGCAGTGGCAACAGGGATATTCCCATATTACAGCAATACGTGACAAATTCCAAACTTGTTCAAAGAATTAAGGTCCTACAGCTGCTTTGCAAAATGAGTGTACAGACTAGGATAGAGAGTGTTTTCCCAAATTTTTTAAAAAAGAAGGAAAAACCATTTTAAATGAACCTTTCCAAAAAAGTATGAACCTGCAGTATAAGAAATTGCATTGCAGTGGTGAAAATTTGGCAAAGTTCTAATTGCCTGAAAACAGATCCTAAGGAAGCCTCACACTTCCCATTATAGGTGATGCAAACTGCTTTATAACATCAGGTAATTATTTGAATGGTTAAAGTACTTTCTCTGTGCTTTTATAGTTTGGAGCACACCCATTCTTATGGGATACATACTGTATATCAGTATCTGTCCTTAAACAGGGTGCCTGGTTTTTCTTTTGAGGAAAACTACTTTCTCAGTCTCTAYTTTTTTTTTTTTTTTAATTAAAGACAGGCTGTTTAATCTGCAAAAACTGCTATTGGATCTGCTTTGTATTAATTGCTGTTAATTAAAACAAAGAAAAAAGTAAAGAGTTCACATTTCATTTGTGTCCTTTTTAATTCCATAATTTAAAGCTTGATCATTTGCCATCTCTGCTTACTCTCTCCTTACTAATATTTGCCGCCTTCTGAAAATCTCTTGCCAAATAGTTCCCAGAAGCAAGAAACCAGTGCTTTGAGAAAGTTTAAGTTTATAAATATACCAGCTTCAGGCTTGCCTTCTCTTTCCAATGTGATTTCTCTTCTTTTTCATCTCACTTATTTGTGAAGTTTGCATCTGGAGAACTTCTAATAGGACAGTATTGTAATGCTTCTGTCTCCTGGCACTTTCTGAAAAAGTACAGTGATTTTCACCTTTGAAGTACAAAAAAATGATGACAAAGTTGGTAAGATCTGTTTTTAAAATTCAGCTTTCCAAAGATTTGGCATTTTTTTCTTCAGACTATTAGGATATGTTTTTACTCTGTATTTTAGTTCACATTGTATTAGGAATTAAATTGTTTTCTAGATTTGCTATATTTTGGCAGTGATTAGATTATTAACCTTCTACACATATTTCAGAATAGAAGACTGTAAATACAGTTAGGGATATCAACACCCTTTTCGGGATTTAAAAAAAAAAAGTAATAAAAATGATAAGCCAGATATTTTTTGGAAACTGGTTGATCATTAGAGCATGTAAGTACAGAGACAGGATCAGACTTTTAAAGATCTGCATATATGCATAAGTGATCACTTTGTAGCTTCAACCATCAAAGTGATCAGAATATAACTATGAGATCTCTCTTCCCCCTCCCCCCTGCCCCTTTCTTCCTGGATATCATGATTGGGCAGATATTGAGTATTTTTGTGGTTACACAGACCTCTAGCTTTTCTTAGTGCTCTCATTCTGGGAATGCTAGATGCCAACAATTTACATACAACCGTTTCAAATACCAGTAAGTAAAATGGTAAATAATATGGGTGATACTGTGTCAGTGCTTGGTCCAGATCGTGATGCTTTTAATTTGTTTAGACATAGCCCCCAGATCCAACACTTCTCGAAAAGCTTTGGACTTGCTGCCTGGGTACTGTGAAGTCRCAGTGTTCATGTGCCATAAACCTGAGTATTTGGAAAGTTTTTATTTTGTGTGTAAGCTATGTAATCATTTTGTTTGTAAAATGTAGATCCGCTCCTGGGGACCTCAGGCTTACTGTGTGTAATGGTCGTCTGGGAAGTCCTGGACTGTCATATAGCACCCATAATAAAGGAAATACTGATGTGTTTTACTTCCATTTCCCAGTCAAAAAGGAGCCAATATCAAGGGGCTAACCAGAGAACACCAGAATGTGAGTCACTCATTGAGCAGGAATGGCAGCTAGTCAGTATTAAAAGATAGAGCTAGAAGAGAAATAAATGTGAAAYGTACTGTAGCAGTTAATGGGTCAGGTTATGGTAAGGCAAGAAAAGAGGACATAGCCCCATACTCCTCGTCAAAATAAACTCACTGTGTTAGCCTAATTTAATAGACTTCTCTAAGCTCTAAGCACCACATCTCATGATTCCAAAAACAAAATGTAAAATAGTTCTTACTGGAGAATATAACACTGAAAAGGTTTACAGTAGGTGTGGCTATTGCTGAGAAAGCTCCATCTCAAATGAGTAATATTTTACCCTTAAAAATACTGAGTGCCTTGTTAGGCATCATGCATTTTGACTTAAGTTTGATATTTGCTTGAGATATCCACAAAATTTCCTCAGCTAAGGTTGTGAGCCATCTAAGGCTACACCCAAAGTAGCCTCAATCCTCAGCGTCGGAAGTATTTTCATGCTCTGGATACCAGTTTTATAGAGGCAACTAATTGCGGTCCTCAGATCAGTCAGGAGATAAGATTTCAGATGCATTCCTCTCTCCAGCTGGCAGACTGAGGCATTCTGGCACTGAGTGTGTTGGCAATCATAAATCCATCCTTCAGTGTCTCACTCTGTCCGTTGTTCAGTGTACTTAGGTGTTGAATGCTCTGTAATGCTTGCATCTCTTTTTGCATCTGGCCCTTAGCACCCAGTGACGCTGGGTGGGATCCTCTTCATATAGGCAGAACGGCATCCAAAGGACTAAATCATGGAGGGATGTTGTCCGTGATTAATCAAACCTTTATAAAATGCAGTCTTATATACCTTCATTGCTAGAGGAGAATGAGACTGTAATCATGTACTGATGACCACATTTGTATTATAGTTTATATTTAGAACAATTAGGCAGTTGAAGATGCATCCTTAATAATTTTCTTCAGACTTAAAAATATTATATTCCTTCACTGTCTGACTCTTCCCTAAGCATCTCTGTATGGCTACTATTGGAGATAGACTAGTAGAATACACAGATATTTTGGTCTGACCCATTTCAGCCATTTCTAAATTCTTAAAGCACATCTCTTGTTTCCCAGGACGTTTGCCTAATTCCCATACTATAGATCTGACCAGATTGGAGGCAACTATTCACCATTTCTGCTGAAGCTGGATCACTGTGCTGAAAACCATTAAAGACCCAGGGAGTCAGAAAATGTTCATTGAACTTCTCATTTGTATTTTAGACTTTATCTTGCTGCAAAGGGCAATACCTTATTTCAGGACTGTTCTGTTATACAGAAATAGCATTTAACAAGCATTTAAACTTATGTGCTGTCATATCTATGATCCATGTTGATTTTTCATCTATTGTTTTGGGGGCATGAAGRGACACATTGTAACAATAGAAGATTCTGACATATAGTAACAAAGGGTTTGGTTTGGTTGTTTGGTTTGKTTTTTTTGTTTTGTTTTGTTTTGTTTTTCTTAGTGGAACACAACTAATATCAATAAAGAATGCATTTTAAGAATAGCTTCCTTTTGCCATTCCTCTACTGTGTTCCTGTCAGTTTTTGAATGTTGTTTTCCAAAATTTGCAAAAGGCAAAATGGCAAACTGTAAGGAAACCAAAAAGGAAACATTTTCTTTTCAGGGTATCCTATTTCCAACAGCACTTCAAAAATGTGGTTTCGGTCTCTTTAGAGCTGCTGGGTTTCTTTTCCAGAAGACTTTGTGGGCTGGTGGAAGTGGGTGTAGRTGGAGAGGAAAGTTATCGTTTAATTAGAAAGGTGAACACTACACATTTCATGCATAAAATGTAAGCAATAAATTTTAGAAATGAATGTGTCTGTCTCCTTCACTGATTCTTTCTATACATTTCTTTCCATCTTCTACACCTTTAGCTCTGCTGTCTGCTTCTCCATATATTTGTTGCTCCTTCATACTTTTTACTGTGTTCTGTCTATGCCATTTAGCATGGTGTGGATGAAAGAATTTCTTGCTGCTCTTTATATCAGCTCTTGATACTCATGCATTATCAAGCAGGAGCTGAACTGTGTGCGTATAGTGAGAGTCCTTTCTGGCCTAATCAGAGAAAGTATATTTTTGAAATTGGCTAGCAT
The DNA here is from genome assembly GCF_003343035.1 of Apteryx rowi. Taxonomy (NCBI): domain Eukaryota; kingdom Metazoa; phylum Chordata; class Aves; order Apterygiformes; family Apterygidae; genus Apteryx; species Apteryx rowi. The sequence continues at coordinate 49,543 of NW_020448697.1, forward strand.
CTGTCTTTAGATAGCAAGAAACTGCTGTAATGTGAACCGTTCTTACTGCAAATTGTCTGACCCTATTGACATAGGGTTGCTATAATTTTAAATAGAATAATTTAACTAGCATTTAGGTTAGGTCATATTCTAGTCCATCTAAACATCCCTTCTGAAACACTATACGCAAAAGTCAGTATTTTAGCATTAGACCACTGAAGACATTGGGCTGTCTATTGACTCACTTTAGAAAGTGTCCCTATAAAAATGCAACCTGCAACAAAACCCAACAATCCTGGGATTCAGACAGAATCATTATGTAATTTAAGTGAAAACTTTGTGATTTCTAGTTCTATTTATTACCATAATTTCCTCTCATGCTGTCTGAGAATAAAATTTTCAGTCTGGCTGGTGTTAAGAAGTATCTTGCCCATTCAGCAGAACTGAAGGTCATCTGAGTTTGAGGGCAAGCCATACTGGATAAAAATCAAGTTTTATGTTTCTCACTCTGTTTGCTTGTACATACACAGAAAAGGAAAACCTGCTTCTTGGCTCTTAGCTCCAAGAAGTTGCAGAGTGACTCAGGCTTGAAATGAAATGGTTCTGCTGTGATGACAGCCCAAGAATGCTGTCTGCTCCATCAGGGCATCTTTGGGATTTGGGGTATTTTTCTTTTGTTTATATCCTTGAATTTGACAGGAGCTTCCTCCAGAATGAAAAAACTACTGATGTTTTACAAAATGCCACTCATTTCAAGTTTCTTCTTGCAGTTGCTCAGTCACTTGTTTTCTTCAACTGGTTTTAAACTCAGTGGGACTGAAAAGCTTTCTTGCCATTGAGAAATCACAGGTTTTCAGTTAATTCTCTAGTGTCTTGACATATGTCTCTAAATTATTCTCCCTTGAGCAACACATAATTTTACATATTCTTAGTAGTTAAGGCCAGACTGGATCATTACGATAATCCATTCTGACTGTCATAATGCAAGCCAAAGAAGCTTGCCCAATAGCTTCTGTTTCTGCCCGAAGCTCAAATTTTAAATGAGAAAATATCCTTTAAGGACATACCATCTGATCCTATATTTAGATGTGTGTTACTCTGGCTGCCTCACAAAGGGCTGTTGATTCTCTTGAGAGTTCCTGCTTCATATCACACAGGGGAGCTCCCTCTAGATGACTTGTCATCACGTCTTTTGCATGTTTGGCAGAAGTTTTCTTTCTTTCCTTTTAAAGTTGAATTCTGTATTAGAGTATCATGCAATGCAACTTTAGTATGCAAGGAGTACTGAACTTTGCAAATCTATATGGCCTTAATTTGATTTGGCAGAATGTAAGCATCTGTAATGTATCATCAACAGCCATTTCAGAGCTTAGTTTAGAAGGTTATGCTATCATCACCTGTTTCAAAATCATTCTTCATCACTGTAGGAAGCAGTAGTGAACCAAAGAACAATTAAGATCTTTTTTTCATATGCATCTCCACAGAGACTTTCGTTATCAGACTCTCTTGGCATCATTCCTATCTCTTTCCTTTCAGCAAACAACAGAAAAGTAATGGTAGGAACCATAAAGCATGCAGTGTGCAGAGGAGAGAGTGATGTTGGAGCACATTTTCTGACATTTTTTGGTCCTTGTCTGTATGGATGGTCGATTGATGAAATTGTTTGTCCTTTGAAAGTAACTAGCTTTTTGCTGGAGTAGCCTAAAGTGAAGCATCTGTAGTGGGTAAGAACACAAGAAATGCCCAGTTGATATGCTGCCCAGTGGACCGCTTAGTGATCCACCATCCTGTCGGTGGCATCAAGAGCAGATGTATTTTGGGAAAGCACACAAACCTGGACACGTTATCTGTAGACCATTAGCTACCATCCATATAATATCATATATAACAATCACACTTCTGTCAGGGTGCTCCATATGGAAGCTTGGTTACTGAACAACCTTCCCTGACAATCCTCCTAGTGTACACAGTGAATAAGCACAGAATGCATCTTCTACAGGACATCATCTACACAATAATCATTATGAAATCATTGGCCACCTTGCCATTTAAATTGCCAAAAGTAGGTAAAAGGACCAATATCATCACCAAAATTGCATTTTGTTTGATGTATTTAAAACACTAATTAGATCACATATTTGAAACAATGGCTATAACCAAAAAATAGGGAAAATCAGACTTTCCTCATTTATACTCCAAAGATTTGATATAATGTTGTTAGACTTGTCAGGTATTGCTCACTGAATGCAAGAACGTAGTAATGGCCTCCTGTCTCGTGCACAGGAACCTGCATCTCACTCATTCTTAATGCAGTACCCAGCTTTTTTCTCACAGTATTCACCCACCTGGCAGACACAGCTGCTTGGCTTGGTTTGTGACCAGCTATGCCTCAATCACACCATGAACAGAGCTGCAGAGCTGTACAAAACTGGTGCATGTGTCTTTCTCTGCTGTTGGAAATGATCTCTAGTGGGATGCAGAACTTGACGGGACCTCACTAGATGATAAACTACATATACTATGGCCTCTCTTTCACAAGAAAGTTAAGCTTGCCAGCAGGATCTAGTGTATACAACCTCCCACACAGGGAAAAAAAGCGTTTAAAAAAATGCAATGAGTATTATCTCTTTCACCAATTTCACCTTTCACCAGGAAATCCTTTTTTTTTCTTTTTCTTAAACCCAGTTAAGTAAAAAAGATGATCTGTTGAAAAGTTGATCTCATTGAGCATGTTTTGAAGTTGTATGTTGGAATAACTGTATTTCATCTCTCTTGTCCCATCACCGTCAGGGAAAAAGACAGAGAAACTAATCACTGTTAGCTGTATTGTAAGCTGTTTTGTTGCATGGTGTCATTTATGTTTTCAGTTCCTTATTTTTTGCTTACAGCTTCAGAAACACTTGTGCTTCACTGTTGGATTAAAAATAGCCTTTTTAAAGCTTGAGGCCTAAACTCTCAAACTTTATATTAATTTCCAAATGAAGCATCACATGGTGTAGTATTTGGGATGAAGTAATGAAGATATTCTTTTTGAGTCTGTCCTCCTATGCCACCCTCCACTGGCTTTTCTCATGCCCATCTTCTCTTCCATTACTTCTCCTGTTTCTTTCCTTCCCTCTTTAACTGCTACCTTCATCCAGCCTGTTTTCATTTCTGAGTCATTCACCCTGCCTCTTTCTTAGACTAATATCTTTTCTTAAATTCTTTTTTTTCTCAGAAAATTGCCCCTCTTGTTTTTTGCCACTTAAAAATCCTTCCTCTCCTCAACACTCAATTGAAAGTTTTTGCATTTTCGTCTTCAAGCCAAATAAGAACCTGCTTATGCATGAAATATGTTACAATAGGTATTCCATTATGCTTCTGAATAACTGTATRTATACCTAGTGTTGAACATCTCTGAGTTATCTACCAACTCCATGTAAGCTATAGCAATACCCTGTAAATATTCTATTAAAAAAAAATTATCTGCAAATGCAAAGAAACTGGCTTACGGAAAGAAGAGTCTTTGTGCTAGTCTTGAGACTTTACTCTTAGATGCAGCAAAAATTTTACTTTTTCAAATGTTTTCTTTTTTTTTTTTCTTTTCTAAAGCAAGCAAATGATCTCTGATGGGTAACCACAGCTGCATAAGGAGCCAAAACAGTTCTGAAAAATATATTTTCCCTGGCAGGAGATCTTCCTTRATTATATATTTGGTCTAACATTTGAAAACAGAGTAAAAAATGTTTTAAACAATGTAATTATCTTTTGAGAATTATTAATTAATGCTTTAAAATATGGAGTTCAGTTACTTATTCATTATGTTTCAGAACAGCGTTGTTCCCAAAAGGGAAATAACAAATAGTTTCAAAATTATTTCAGCCTCTATACACTAAAACTCATCTCCTTTACAATTGACAGGAAGTAGAATGACAGACTGTACTGTCCACTGGAGAAAATGTCTAGACTGACTCCCTGCATTTGAAAGCAGAGTCTGTTGGATTCTGACTTTGTCCATATTGACAAAAGTCCTGCCCTTGTCAAAGGTTTCCTATTAGAATAACTTGCTAAAATAGGCTGAAGTACATCTTTCATGCTGGAAAAATGAATTTAAAAGGTAAAGGCTACGGTGAAAATGAAGCTGTGGCAGCAAATATGAGTCAACAAAGGAATGCTGTCAAGACTGGCAGGCCCAAAGCCTACATGACCTACATGAAGTATTTCACAGTGTTTCTATTGAGAAATGCTTGACTGAACTTGCATCTGGCAAGTTCTTCTGACAGCCACCAAAACAGCTCCTTTTTCAGCTAGAAGAGTGGATACAGAACCCCTACTGTGACTTGCAAAATGCACACAAATAAACTTGGGACACTGGTACTATTTGTGACTGAGGTAGCAGGTTGTACTTTTCCTCTTACTGTCAGTATTACCTCTCCACATGTACGATATCATATCTTTCAGTGGCAATTTCTAGTAGACTCCATTAGATTAGTTGTGCTTCCCTATTGGGTTATTTCTTTCTTCTCTAGCAATTGCAGCTTTACAGAAGTGTGTTCCTCAGGGTATTTCATGCCTCATGCCACCTACCAAATCCTGCTTTCTGATATTTGGGCATCATAGTCTGTTGGGCACATCTATACAGTCGGCACCAGGCAAGATCTTCTGCTTCTGCAGAAAGTGGCTGGATGTGAAACAGGCTTTGACTTGCTATATGACCATCCTATTAGCAAGGGGACAACCATACTAATGCAGCTAACCTGCTTCCAGACTGCTACTGCTTTGTAGTCAGCCAGCCCAGGGTGTAGGCAGTCTGGTTGCACCTGCCTATGGAGACTTTTTTGCTGTGTTCAACAGACTGTATAGAACTGCCAGTTCTGGTGACATAAAATTAAATTATCAAATTACAGCAAAAAAAAAATATATATATATATATATATATATATGTAGTATCATTATAGAATATGAAAAGAGTGGAAAAAGAATATTGTTGGAAAGGGAAAGGAACTTTTTCTTTTGCACCAAACTATTTCCATCAAAATGCCAGAGAATACAACACTGAAAATTGGCAGGAACCTTGTCCTCACAGCAGTTTGGATGCTTAGTGGAAAGCTGCTTTGGATTTGGATGAGTGAGGAGGCTGGAAATCCTATTGTGCGTACTTAAATGATTTTGAGCAGAAGAACTTCTTAATTCTAAACAGAGAAAAATGGTAGTCTGTGTTTGGCAAATGTTAACGTTTGTCACAAATATGTATAACCTATTAAGTAGTATGCTATGCAGCTGTAACTCCAGAGGGGACACCTTTGGTTTCTATTACACCGGGTTCTTAGAACTTCATTTGGTGACTGAGTGATTTTAAAGAGAGAAAAAGATAAATATTTCCACACCCACTGGGAAAGCAGATATTTTCCTTTTAGGAAAGAACATCTGTTGTAGTTAAACTTATATACAAAATACTGTTTCTGAGAAATCCAAGTTACTGCAGTTTTTACAAACAGTAAAGACTGAAAAGAGGACAAGAGTCCTTGTGAGTTAAAGGTCCTCTTTTGAATGGAAAATGGACGCTGCCTTTGTATCAACAGAGACTTTCTCATAACCTCCATATCCTGCATAACTTAAGAAAAAACTGCAACAACAAATCACCCCCAAGAAAAACTCTAGAGCTGTGGTCTTTCCTCATTTTATATAATTTGGTTGATGTTGGTATTTTGGAAATGTAGGTATATGAAAAGCCCTGCTCTACTCACTGGACAATACGAGCAGTGAAATATTTGTGTAAGTGACATTAGGTAGCATTAGTCTTTGTCTCCCAAAAAGGCTAGTTCAGATAACAGCGTAAGAGCCGCCTTCTTTAGCTCAAAAGTTGACTCAGGCTTTTAGTTACTGATTCAGCAGAACAAGTAGCATTTGCAGCACGTGAACAGCCCCATATAATCACTCAAACCACTGAYGTGATTCAGAGAGCAATTATCCTTTGGGTTTGTATGATGTGATTTTTTCCCTCCGTAAAGAAGGTCAAGAAGCACAGAAGACCATTTAATTTCTCTTTTAAAAATGTCTGACGCTGTACAGATAGAAGCAATATTGTGGGGATTATTTAAGGTAGTAGTAGAACTCACCTGGGTTAGTAGTATCCACTGTTACACCAGCTGACATAATTGTAAGAGACAAACTTTGAGACTCAAAGTGAATGTGATGAAAATAAACAAATTCCAAGCTAATCGGTCCTGGGGGCTTTTTTTTTTTTTTTTTCTTCTTCGAGCTGTTCCAGTTAGATCAATAGGTACACTTCAGTAAAGAAGTGGAGGAACAGAAAATGTGTCTTGTTTGAGGAACAGTCACAGCTTTGATACTTGCAAGCTTGGCTACAGCTAGGTTTCTTATACTAGCCTGACTTAATTCAGTGGGTCATGCCCAAAGCAGGCATTGTTTAAAAAAAAAAAAAGCCAAAGTCCAAATCATTCTACAACTTAATCATGCTACAACTTAATACTTACTAGTTCAGTCACTGCATTGACTATTTTTTCTGATAGCTAACCTTTTTTCTGATTCATTTCTAGTGCATCTATGTATAATTTTAAGGCTGTTATGGAATAATTAAAGTTTCCAGAATAGCATAAGGGAAATGTACAACATTCATGTACAGTGCTAGTAATGCGATGTTACAAATTAGGTGCATTGCCTTTAAAGAACAGCAAAAGCCGTTGTTTGCAAAATGTCATTGTTGTTGTTATGTCAAGGGACATAAAAATGACATGCCTGATGAAGGGAGGTGTTAGAAAATGACATTATATTTCTCAACAATTACAACTACATTTCCTCTGCTCTCTGCCCCCCCTCCGGCCTCCCCCCCCCCAGGCAAGGAAAGAAATCTCAATAATGTTTAAAAAACTGTGTTTATGTAAAAAAGTGTTTTTCATTCAAAAGTGTTTCACTGGGAAAACTTTGTAATGTCTTTCTCCCTGAAACCCTTTTTCTTCTGAACATTATTGTGAAAGGCCAGGAAATTTGTGGCTTGGTTTCATTACACATTTCAAATGTTCTTTATTTTCTCCTACTAAAAACAAATTAAATGTTATACGTGTGTGTGTTTGTGTGTGTATACATGTATATATTTGTGACATATATATAGAGAGAGAGAGAGAGAGAGAGAGAGAGAGAAAGGAGGCAACCTGGAAAAGATGACAGAAGATTTACAAATATTTTCCCATCATTAATATAACCATTCTAACTTAGTTATATGTGGCCAACTTGTAAAATTCTCCATCCAAACTGGCCTTTGCTCATGAAACACAACATGGTTACTTTGGCTGCAGGAATTTTAAACAGGCATGGTATGATAAGTGGACACTGCCAAGTTAGTTGAAATGCCTGTTAAAATGTTTTCAAGAGGGCAGGGAAAAACAGTGCTACTTACTTATTTTAACTCAAAGTAGTAAAATATGGAATGGCTTTCTGCGATAGTGTGGAAAGATTATTTTTTTCCTAACTGAGAATGTAAGATACCATTAGCGGATGGATGTTGATTTTTTTGTAGACTTATAAGAATAATATAATTTATAGGCTTATAAAATATATATTGTCTTCTATTATAAGTAGAATAATTTGATCTTACCCTCTTCTTTAGACACATTTTATTTACTTATCAGCTGGTGAAAAAAAATAAAAAAATAAAATTCATATTACCACTGAGGATGGAGAAAACAGTTTAAATTAATAATAATGGCTTGAGTTTAGCAAGGAAGGATACTGTTGTTTCTGAAGCTGGAATGCAGCTGTTCGTTATATTGTCTTATTTTTCTTTTGTTTGCTGAGGGTTTAAGCCCACAAGCTAGGGCAGATCAGCTGATCTGTGAATAGCTGTCTCTGTACGTGCTTTTAATTTGTCAAGCTTCGTTTTATCATTAAATGATATTTTTTCATTGCATTTTGACTTTCAACTTAGATTTTAAAAAAACGTGCTGAAATACAGAAATATGTGCTATCTGTGAAATATGTTATATAAGGGATAAAGCATATATCTTTATCTAAAACTGAATGGCACAATTTCGTCTTTCTGTTTTTCTTTACAGTCCACAACTTTGTCAATCTTACACACCTTCTACCATTCTTCAGTCTTCTTTTTTGATTTTCCTAACCTTCTTCAGATTGCAATTTTTCATTGTCCACAACATATTTTATTATAGACTTTAAATAAAACTGCATTTATTTTTCTCATTTCATACATATAATATTGTTTCTGTATAGTGGCTCATGATTACATTTGTAATCTATTACACTGTATGTACAGGTGTGCTTAAGGATAAAAGAGAAACAAGGTGTATCTCTTTTAAACCACTTGGCAACATAGAGCTGCATGAAAATAGCGCTGTTTTGGAGTTGTTTGTTGAGCACTCTTATATCATTGTTATAAATATGAGAAGTCTATTATTTTCCATTGTTTTTCATTGTCAGAGGTTGATGTGTAATAGATGAGATAAATAAATTATATTTTAATGAAAAGGGATTAATTCAGACTTGCGTGGTTTTCCAGAACTGGAAGAGCAATGTGGTTATGAATGTTAATAATTTGTACACAATTTTGTTTTAAACTATTTTGTCATAACAATAAAATTTCTTTGCATAACTTTTTGAACCACATTATGGTTAATTACTTATTTTGGTAGGACAGGAGGAGCTGTACAAAGGCATGTAGTGGGGTTGCTCATCACAGCACATACCAGGCATCCTATCCAGYAGCTTCAACTTTTTCCAGGAGCATTTGTAATTTTATATTCAACATAAAAATTACTCCTCATGTTTCTTGCATCGTGTTTTCTTATTATAGTAAGAGGAATGAATGAAAAAGACCTGCTTGTCACAAACAAGTTAGTTTTTTTTTTTTCCTTGCATCCAGACTAGAAATACCTCTCTTAAAGGAAAAAAAGAAGTGTTCTTAAAGAACAAGAATGAATACATACCGGAGGACAAGAACTATTCTTATATTTCTGTTTAAAAGTAAAGGTGTCTCTGAGTAATTTTCACAAATATAAACATTATAGTTACCTTATAATCTTTAATAACTTGGCCTATAATTTCTTATGTGTTTTACTATAAGAGTTTAAGTGTGCAGACTAGCACAGAAAATGTCATCTGCATGGGACGGGAGAGATTGTATTTAGAGAATTTACCCCTTAGTTGTTGGAGGACCAGATTCTTGCCCTTTTATTTCCCCGTACTCCCTATCTCTATGACTAAGACTATTTGGATTGAGATATAATGATGGCAAAAAAGGGCTCTGATTTTACATTGAGGCAGCGTAATTATTTTCATAAAATTATTTTCTGTTGATAAGAAAAAATCAGAGACCAAAGGAAACACTCATAATAATTTCAGCATTTGTGGTATTTGCAAGTTATTTTCCGTATTTTAGAAGTGTTCTAGCTCTTTTTCTTTGTAATATAATACTACTTCCTAACTTAGATACTTTCAAGATAATCTTTGGCCTAACAAATGATTGAAATAAATCTAAGAAAATTGTAACACTAAGAAGCATTTTTGCAGAAATTAATCTTAACATGTAAAATGTCAAGAGGAAAAGAACTTTATTCCAAATTTGACATCTGTCTCTTATTTTTAAGCCACTACTTTAAATGATTTCATATGTGTTACACAACATCTTATCAACTGCATGTTTTATAGCTGCTAAGTTGTATTCCCTAAATTTATGCAAGATAGGTGCTTACTTATTACTCAGTAATCATTTTCTTTGTCCCCCCCCCCCAAAGTGTCATAAACACTGGAATTGTTTATGTGTAATTCCAGGGGAAGATACCTAGAGGCTCACGTTTTATAAGTAATATGTGTGGTGCCATGATCTATTACTTCACAGGAGCTGGAGACAGAAGGATCAGCCACCAGCGTGTGCACAGTGTCAAAAGGACAGTGCTGACGGTTGCGCCACTGTTGCTGTGCTTTTAACCCTGGCACTTGGCTTATAGTCAGGTTCCCACAGTGTTAGGGGTTACCCTGCATCAACACAGTAACGTGTGAGTCTGTTCTTAGTGGCCTGTAGTAAATGTGAAATTATGTGAGCAATTAAGTATGGACTTTCCTATTATGGGCTACACAAGAGTTTCTCCCCTTTTGAAAGGCTGATTACTTAATGGTTTGGGGGCACCTCCAGTTAAAATGCGATATTCTGCAGGAAATCCAACCAATTTGGGTTCAGATCTGTGAAAGCCAGTAAGTTCAAAATGGTTCATACTGGAAAATATGCCACTGGAGAGAAATGTATGTTGGGGGAGAGCTTGACCAGTCCAGCTCCTCTTTCCCCAGTTACATCCATGAGCACATGGAGCTGCCGCAGAACAAATGGGTTGCACAGCCCTCCTTGGCGGCAACGCAGGACTGCAGTACCTGGAGCCAGCCGGGCTCCTCGCGTGTGTGGCTCCTGCCGAGGCAAGAGAGAAGGACAGGCTGCGATATGATCCTGCGCTACGGACTGCAGGTGGAAATTGGAAAGGCCCTGGACTTAAATTAATTATTCTAAATCCYGCAACTTTTTATTAAGTATTCTCATTAATTTCTAATTCCTGCTTTAAACTCATGACAGTTGCTCTATTGCAAAATTGTTACCATTTTCCATTCCTGTCTTTGAGAAAGATGGACTATGCTATTCCAAGGCAAATGGTATGAGGTCACCTTACAGAAATGTTTGTCATACAATAAACATCATAGGAGGAGAGAGTATTAAAAACAGACCATGGAAGTGACAGAAAGAAAATAATTAGGTACTGGCAACAGCCAAGAGGAGGAGAAGGAAGCATATGGGAGCAGGAAAGTATGCAAGAGGAAAAGGAGGGAGAAATCCCAAAGGAGGTGGAATGGAAAGTTGGAACTGCGTTTTCATTGTTCAGAAAGGACAGCATGGCAGCTTTGCGTACCCCAAAAATAGGAGAAGTTCGACATCAGTGTATTGAAGCACAAACAACATGTTTAAATCCATATTTAATACTGAATATTGAGTGTAGATGATTCTACAAAGAACTGTCAGAAGAATGTAAGAACGACGTACTTTGTCAAACAAACGTCCCTGCAGACCAGTATGCTGCCTTCAACAATAGTCCTAGGCAGATGTTCAGGGAAAAGCAGAAACAGCGTAAGCATAGAGGCAATAATTCTCTTGAAAGATGAAACAATCAAAAGGCTGTTTAATTTGGTTTTAATTTCATGTTTCTTGGGATTTCAATCACAGCTTTTGAATGCTTGATTTTGACAATACTCCTGTATCTAAGAACACCTATCATGTCGTCTCCTTTTTCTTTCCTCATTTAAATCCAATTTCTTACCTTCCTATGTCTTGGTTTTGTTTGATAAGGTATTAAAGGTAATATTTAGATATTAAATATCTAAATATAGACACTTTCAGATACTATTTTAGATACTATTAATACTATTTAGATATTAAATATCTAAGTAAATGATTAATACTGTAAAGACAATATTAAATATTGCAGTTAAAACATCAGCAAAATTGAATTAAAAAATGATGGAAAATTTGAGAAAGATTTACTGTTTGCTCCCAATAAAAGTACAAAGTGTTGAAAAGTTTTTCTCCTCTGAACACTTTTCATATGTCTCAGAGTTTGAAAATGGAGACACACTAAATTTATCTACTAGAAATAAAAAAGAAGCTAAATGATTAATTTTAGAAAAAGTATTGTGTGTTTTCTTTTACAAGAAAAGAAAGCTGTTACTTGTATAACAGTAGTGTAGCTAATATGCTAGTAAGGATTTGATAGTCTTACTAATGTAATGTAGATATTAGCTTGTAATGTAGATATTAGCCTTGACAGCATGGACTTCCTCTATTTCATAAAATAGGGTATCATTCTTACTTACTGCTCATTGTATGAACACAGTAAACTATCACTCTTATTCATCCAGATTCCAATGTAACAGCATCTGTCAATTACTATGTATTATATTTGCACATACACTGCCATCTGCAGTATGGCCTAATTGGGGATTATAATGTTCTTTATCACCACCCATCTGGTGGATCATCCTAAGAATAACCAGATAATGCTACTCAAGATAATGCCTAAATACATTTCAGTCCATTTTAAGGGGTGTGAGGCTTAGCATTGCATGCCTCATGAACAAACATAAAAATCTGTTTATTTTTTAACGATCTTTCTTCCTGAAGTTCTCACAGAGAATCCTTTGATCTGATAGTATCAGGCTTTTTCTGCATATAGTATGTATACAGGACTGCAACCACTGCTTACTACACTTCATTGTAAACCCTCAGCTATCGTCTAAAATACAGATGAGTCATGTAACACTCATTTTGGTTCTGTCTATTGCGGAGTTGACTGGTGCGTGCAGTTTTGCTCTCCATGGCCTATTCTGTTCTTTACAGGATACAAAGTGAATGGTCTTTTCCCTTCGTTTATTGGCCACAATTACATTACCAGGAAAAGCAATCTGTATTATTCAAAGGATCCATATATTTTTTGATATTGGGAGTGGAGCTTGTGAAACATTACCCCCCAAAGCTACTACTTCATTGTATCCTGAGACTTAAGCAGATTCTGTCCGAATGGATCATTTAATAAAGGCCTAAATTTTGTTCTTGCAAAAGACAGACATTCTTGATTTAAAAAGTAGATGTCTCTCCCAATATGATTTTACTTTTTTTTCTTTATGTAAATTGCTGAATAGAATTACCTGGTTTTGATTTTTTTTGATAATATTTTCCTCTGAACCAGTAATTAGTGGCGGTTTCTCTGCTCCATATTTTCTACTTGGATCAAGAATTAAGTGTTAGAGAAAGATAAATACTGAGCTAAAAGATAGCCTTAGTATGATTTAGCCAATTGCTTGTTCCTCAACTTCATATTCAAAAGTTGTTAGTTTCAACAGATTTATTTTTCATTCAAATTCAACATCTATCACCACCACAATCTACAAGGTTGATGAAATATCAATGATAAGCAGTAATACAAATTAATTATCTAAATTGGTTTAGTAAGCAACTAAACCTTTTATTCTCCCCCAAATAATTAACGACCAGATGCATTCTTAATCTAATTTAAATTTGGCAAAGTAAAACAAATTTATCAAATATTTAATAATGTTGGGGCAGAATTATGAAATGCATTTATGCTTTGAACTTGACCCAGAAAATGACTTCATACAAAAATAAATAGCTCTGAGGCTATTTGTGGGAAAGTATTAAAAATAAGAATTCAGCACTTGGAACTACTGATGTGATAGGTAATAAATAATATACTGGCTTGTGAGGAATCACACATAGGGCATTGATAAGTAATTTATAACTGAAAGATCAGTCTGAGTCCACTGGAAAATGGTCATAGTGAAGGAAAGACTGGTGATCTGCAATCTCTCATACATTTGGAGAAAATCACTGAGCTTGTGAAAAGAAGCTGAAAAGCAATTCTGACACCAGAGGGACCAAGAATAAGGTTCTCTGCTGTTTCTGATTTCCTGACTTCTTATACTCAGTTTAAGTTCAGGATGTCTCCAGTGCAAGATTTCCTTACCAGGTTAGGGAATCCAGCGTAGAATATTTACACGAGCTATAATGAGAGTTTCACTGCTTTCAGTGAAGCAGCTATGTTAGTTTGATCTTGCTAATTTCTTTACACTGTAAGTCATCTGCAAATTTACTGGCAGCCTTCTGAAATGTCATTGGTTTAGTAATCTTAGGCTATGTCTGTACTAGTAAATTAAACCATGCCAGGGCCGAGGCCCAGGCCCTGGAAGTCTATTGCCTGTATTGTAAGGTGTTACAACTCTCCTTGTCATCCTTTTGGCCCAAACTGGCTATCATGCTCCCAGAAAATCCTTAAGCACACTTCAGGCATCATCCAGGCTCAGAAATGTTCCTGCCAAGCAGGTTAAACGGAGCTTTTTTTATTTGTTTTATTTTTTTATAGTTTATTAGTGTGAATATGACCAGACTGTGCCAGCTGGCCTCAGGGCTGGAGAACAGGCAATGACATTCTTCAGTTTACTAACCTTAGAGTTAGAGAGGGAAGTACCAAAACATAGTAAAATGTTCTGTAACCTGTAGAAAATATATTGACAGCAAATAGCAAGTGCCTTAATGAAAAATTCTGTTATGTGAAGAGGTGTTCAAAGCCAAACAATATAACAATATTTGGTGCAATGATACTAATTTGGTCATTCTTGAATGCAGATGCATACAGGGTAAATTTTAGCCTGTCAATCTGTTTCAATGAATAACTTAAGTATATTGATTATATGCTTGGTAATAGCTTGAAATAACTTATAGTGCACAGTAGATAAGTCATGGTGGAATAGAAAACTAAACAGAAATCTTAATCTTTAACTGATATGTGCGTTCATGCACTTTGGAGATCTTTTAGCCTATAGATGTAAGATATGCTGCATCTTAAAAAAAGATGCGTCTATGATGGGAAAATAAAGCTCAATCAGTAGCACTTGTGTTTGGCAGAAACGGTGTTGTCTGCTACATTTCTCTCTCCCTCCATCTTATAATATTAGGGGTATTCTCCTTTGATTTATATCACAAAGTAATTTAAGTTGACATCTTGACATCAATAAAATATGTACTTTTCTTTCTCTGAGCTGCTTCTAAAAGGCAGACTTATCAACTTGCATGGCAAGCCATGCTAAACTGTTTTGCCAACCACAAAGTCTCAAGTCTTTGATTTTAGGAAGGCTGCATCCTGTATCAAAAAGGAATTTCTGGCACATCCCTTTCAAAATGAAGGAAGGGACTTTAACCCTTTAGAACAGGCTGTTTTAGTTTTCTGTATGAATAAAAAATCTGTTGTTACGTTTCAAAGAAGATTTGGCTGTTTCGTATTCTAAAATGTGTTTAAAAAGAAAACTAGCTTTTTAATTAATCTTAGTGTTGCCGGATGGCAATACAATTTAGGCATAAGCTTGGAGGACATTTTCTTTTTGGTGATCTCTGGCTATCTATTTTAGATTTTAGTATTCCTCCTATTGGTAAGGTGTGTGAGGATGAGCTCTCCCATGGGTCCCCTGCTCAGTGGGCAGGTCTTGCAAATTCTTCTGTCCTGGTAGGTTGGGACGGTCTGCGTAAAAGACAGGATTGTGATGAGGTGGCCTTCGGACCAAGCCCAGAGAGGGAAATATTTCTGGGAGGGGATTCCTGGGGAATGGGATCTTATAAAGAAGTATGTTGCTTGGCTCTTGTGCACTAGCAGTGTGTCTGCTGTGTCCTTGACAGCAAACTCCCAAGTATAGCTGGTCAAAGGTTATGCATCGCGCTGACCAGCATCTAAGAAAGGGGAGAGGGATTCTGCCACGAAGCTGCAGATGCATGTGACAAAAGTGGGAGAGCCTGGGGTTTGTCTCATTCTCAGTATGCAGATCTTTAGAGGTGAGGACTGCCTTCAACAGACCTACTCTTTGTGCATCCTCCACTTCACACTCCAGGAATCTCTAAAGCAGTGTTGGGATGCAGCATCTGCCTCTTGGACAGACCTGCTCAGGAGGTGTTGAGCCACTGCAGAGCTTGAATTATCAACCTAATTAAAAGTGCCTGGAATAAACCACTATTAATTAGGTTTTCTTAAATCAACACAAACACTCAGATTCRGTCTTGAGCTCTGAGTCAGTGAGTAATCTGAACATGTACCTTACTTGAAAAGTGCTGATCATGTTCTATAAGTGTCCTCAATGTCTTTATTTTGTTAAACAGAAATGGAAACACATAAAATGTTGAGACTTCATTGAAAATGCAGCCATTTTGTTTGATCAGGTTTTGATACATTTCTCTATTAGCCAGTTCTGTTGTCTTCCTTGTTCAAGACCATGTCATCAGAAGTCATGAATAGATAGGATTTTCATTTTCAAAAGTTAGTATGTGCTGAAGTAGCCTTGAACTGGAAGTCCCTTGTAACTCTCCAGCACTGAAATGTGCTAATGGTTAAGAGGCAGTAAGTTATACTATCACAGGAAACACAGATGGTAAATATGGGCACACGTCTAACCCATGCACAGTTAATCCATGCTAAACACCTTGGGACGTATGGGGCACATACAGCCTCACTCTCATGAGAGTGAGCACAAGTCCAGTGTSAGGAGCTACGAGGCTAAACTGAGGGAAGACGGGTTTGGATATGAGCAGATTTCAGGTGTGGTAGGGAGTTGGAGGAAGGGGCTCAGGATGGAATAATTTGGGAGGAGGGGTACTTGGGTGACACAAGCTTCAATGGGAGAGAATTTGTGAGTAAGTAGAACTGGAAAGGAATTTGAAGCAGAAGGGAAAATTAAGAGGTCTTTGGGGCAGACTGCAGAAAAGGGAGAGTTTGGGTAGAAGGGGCGGTAGGTGGCATGACCAGAGTTTAGGAGAGGGGGAGTTTGGGAGGCAAAACATTGGCAATCTGGGATAGGAAAGGTTAGATCTGGGAGGGACTGGAACAAAAGAATTGAAATGAGGGGCTTTATGGGAGTGGGTTTGGAACAGGAAAATTTGAGCATTGGGAGGTTGTGAGGCAAAATGGACTGTGAGTCAGGAGAGGTTTCAATTGCCAGAGGGTATTCCCAGACAAAATACCTCTCCCCTGCCTCCTCTTTTGCCTTTAAAAAGCCCTGTATTTCAAACTTTAGGGACCTACTTTCTTACAGCAAATGTCAACAACTTTAAGTTTCTGATTTTCCTTAAGCAAAGTTAATAACCAAAAATAGCATTCCTGTTCTATCCTTAATTCTCTGCTTCCCCGCTCCCCTTATACAGAAAGACTGTGGACTATAATTGAAAGCTGTAGCTTTAACCCTTTTTATGCTTTCTTTAAACTGTACTGAAAAGCGTCTTTAAGGACTCATTTTGTTATGGGGCATGTTTATTTAAATGTGTCCTGGTATACTGGAGTTACCACCCTAACCTTAGATACATCTTAGAACCTATTATAACAAAAACTATAATAGAACTGGTTCAAATGTTTTTAAGTAAATGCACAAGAGATATAACATAATGTAAAAGATAATGTAAAATAATACAATGATAAAATAATATAATAGTCCATGAGAAGATTAGGTGTGAAGTACTCTCATTAATTTTAAGCAAACTAATAAATTCTTTCAAGTTATCACCATGTATTGTTTAATTTCACGGGACGAAGGAAGCATGTGGGCAAAGCTGAGCCCATATTTGCACTTTCTAATATGAGGTGTATGATAAGGCATGAGAACCATGCTTGTTTCCACTTGCAGTAGAATTCTGCAGTAGGAGGAATTGAAATCTGACCTATTAAATGCAAATTAAATCTGGTCTTGGTGTTGTGTGCAAGTTGTCAGTGTTGCCTTCCCAAGCCAAACTTGGGCCCTCCGGTAGTGATGTATAACATACAAACTCTCTGATTAGATGATCTTTCACTCTGTTGGAATGATTACTCTGAAAATGTCAGAACTTTGTCTAATTTTGTGCATAGAGTGGAGCTGGTAACAGCTGGCATGATGAGGGTCACCTGGAAAACGTATTTTGTCCATTCATGAGCTACTTTTCAAATCTCCACTGCTTTTTAAAGTCAATAAGACAAACAATACAATTGGTTGCTGAGGAGCCTAGAGTTCAAAGCAGGATTATATTCAAGTAAAATATATTCATTAAAAGTTACTGTTTTTTCTGGTAGACTGTGAAAAATATCTGAAACACAAAAAAGTATCCCCCCCTTTTCTGGCCATTTTCAGTCTAAAAATAGTCATATCTAATTAGAGGAAATCTTGGAAGGTAGCAAAAAAGAAACTTGAGTGCCAGGTATCAGCTCAAAACATGTTTATAGTAAAAAAACATACTATTTGCAATGCAGATGGAGCCTCAGTTTTAATGCTATCAGTGATAAGTTGCTTCCAAAAGAAAATAGTTCATTATTGTAACCTTGTTTTTACACTTTTTCAAATAGCAGCATTTCCAGAGTATTTAAATAAAATGAGTGCCCATCAAAACAGATTAAAGAGAGTTAAGTATTTGTTTTCAACTACATTTTAAAGCACTTTTCTGCAACTCAAACTTTTTGTTAACTTCAAGTAGTTTTGCAAACTGTTATTGCAAGTTTTACAAGGCTGCTCTGTAATATCTTAAACAGAAGTCTTTTGAATATACAGGAAATAATCATTGTTAGTAACTTGTTAAAGGATCAGGCTATTAAATATCTAACATATGATTAATTTGGGAGACAAGTAGCACTTCTTTCATTTGGCTTAATAAATGGGACAAACCCCCCTATTTACAGTGTATCCCCATGGAAATATAAGTGAATTACAGCAGAAATAGTTTTCTGAATGTGTACATTATGTCAAGGAATATTAAAAGCATTTGAAGGCACAGCTAAATCATTTTGCAATTCAAAGGCTGTATTTAGCATGAGTGGAATACTTAGTGCTATTTTAACATTTTTTATCATTTTCCAAGACTTGAATGGAATGTCTTTTTCCTACTTGCAAAAATGTTTATTACTTTTTGTTCAATGCTTGCTCGTATAATCATGAAATACAAGCAGAAATCAGCATATTTATGAAGTGTCTTGTTTTATATAATGAACAGATATTTTTCTTTTTAGAAAACACTGTATACGATTGTTTTGTCCTTAAAAAATACGGTGAGGGGTGTAACTGTTATGTATTTTAATCATGGATTTAGTACCTTTTCAATGTCCAGCTACAGGAGTTCACGCTTGTCCTACCTTGTAGTTGAATGAAAGCTGCCCCTCGATAGAGGGAGTGTCTTTTGCCAGCTGTCACCGAAACGCACTGCTTTCTTAACTCAGAGGTGCTCCTCTTGCAGCAGGCATGCTTTGCAGAAGTGCTCAGTAGGCATTTCGGAAGACTTCAAATGAGGCAGCCCTCTAATGCAGGAACCCTTTTCTTGGTGGCTTTTGTACTTTTTAACTTTTGTGAAAAGCTAAGCTGAATCATATGCTGGTTACTGAATGATGGATGGGTCTGCCTTCTGATTCAGTTCCAGGAATAGAATAATTTTTTGTTTCCCAGCAGAAAATGGTTCTGTAGGAGAGGTGGAAGGGGACAGGGGATTCTAATTTATTTAACTCCCTAGGTTCTTATTTATCTGCATTAAAGAGGAACATCAAATTTATTTGGCATGTCTCTCTAATGAGATGGGCTTCTTGGGGAGCAGAAAACAAATTCTTTTATGTTTTGTGATCAATAAAAATTGTTTGTGAGGAGAAAAAATCCCATAATTATAACATTTCCTGTGTTTGTAACTCTATTCACATTCTAGTAACAAAACTCAGATTTCAGAAAAGGTGGTAAGCCTCCTTGGAAATTTCACAAATGCCTTCATGCCTGTTATCCATTTTTCTACTATGATTGCCCTACACATGTATCAGTCAGACATATCTATGCAATTTTTTTTCTTTTAAGGAATGATAAGTAGGTCCAAAGTATTAATGTTTAGGCTGTAACCCAAAGGAATAATCTCAAATCAAGATCTTTTCTTCCTTTCTCCTTTCCATTACCACCTCTGAATCTATTAATTCAAGTGTCAGATTTGGATGATTTGAATATTTCATCTTTTAAACACTTGCTTCATGCCTGTGATAGTCCTTTACCAGACTTGCATCAAAGATGACTATGATGTGCTTCATTAAATCCATGCTTTTTTTCCCTTTTTTTTTATCTTGTTGATATAAGATATCCTATATGCTGATACTTATATTCATCACAAACAGTTCTTTGTTATAAAAAGAAGAAAACTATGCTTTTGGAGTATTTTCAGTCTCTGCCCTGGCCCTGGAAGAAAGAAACAAGATTAGAAGTATGAATTTGTAAATGACAGTTCAGGGTGTGAAGTATCATCGTATCCATGGGTTGAGGTAGATTAGTTCTTTTTACAATCACTGCTTCATTTTGGCATTTCTGTGATATTAGACTTGTAGCTACATCTTAAAAGTGCTTCTTAGACACCATTACAGTTACATTATTGTGCTATTTAAAAATGAAATATCAGAAAAATTATGTAATTCTATTAATTTATACAGACAACTCTAATTATCTTGTTCCTTGCAGCTTACTTTAAGAGATGTTTCAAAAGATGTTTCCAAATTTAGTGCAGAATACCTCAGAATTTAGATACCAAAATTTAACCTGCTCCACGGCTTTGAATTTTAAGTTAAGTGATATGGGAAATACTTTTCATTTCTGATTCTTTTTGACATGTAGCCAAAATCTTCTGAGACTAAATTATCTAGCAGTTTTGGTCCTGCTACATGGAATACATTTTTTGAGAACTGTTTATCTGCCTGATTCATCTCTATTTAATATGTGTTGGTCTACTCCAGAGCTAAACCCTAGCACATTTCTGGGTTGATATTAACCTTATTCAAAATGCAAGTCAATTACGGCTCTAAACCTTGCCTCTCTACCCATTCCATTTTGAAAATCATTTGACAGAAAATTGTAGTTTGGTGCCATTGAAGAGTCTGAGTGGGAATGCCAGTGTTGCAGTGTTGCTGTTCTGGAAGCAGTGACTCCATTCATTTCTATGATATTTTTGGCAGCATCTTCAAGAGGGACAAGCTTTTCGCTGAGCTGCAGAACTTCCCTAGATTTAGAAGCACTGGGCAGTCACCCATCCTGCCAGATAAAAGATCAATTCTGCCCATCAGGACAAGGAATGTAATATATTTCTGGTACTTCAGTCTCAGCTGTTTGTTTCACATAATGGATACATGACTTGATTTTTATAATATTTTTCAAAAGAAAGGTCTTATGGTGAAAGTGACATTTCCCATCCTATATTTATTGGATCTGCCCCTTAAAGAGACCTTCTTTAATRCATCCCTTTCAGTTTAGGGCTATGGTGTCTATAGTCAGGAGTGTTAAGTGCTGCAGAAGTGTTGAGAAGAGCAGGAATTGGCAGTAGGTCAGCTATCAGTGTCCATAAAGTAGTTTCTGTTCTCCATGTGGGCCTGAATCCAGTCTTTGCTAGCTGTGATTTTTTTTTTTTTTTTTGAGTTTAATGCACTTGTACTCAGTCTTTGATATGGCAGCTGTTGCGCTATGGGTAGTTAACATGGTTGAGATGAGGAGGGGATTCATCCTCATCTTCAGATTGATGCTGCTAACTGTGAACCTTGAAAAATATATCGTAAGTTCTTTTGCAGTAGATCCTTCCTTCTTTCCCTCTCCATTTGTGCTTTCCCACTCTGTTTCTTTACAAATTTCCACCCCAGTGATCTTCAGGATTTATCATTTCCACGCAGACTGTCTTGTTCCTCTCCAGATTATTAAAGTCCCTGAGAACTGAGAATCTCATTGCTCTCAGCTTTGGATGTGGTGCAATGCTGCTTCTAAGCTGAGGGAAGGAATTGCAGGCTGAGTTCTGCTCATGCTAAAGGAGACTTGGAAAAGTGTGCTGAGTTTCATCGTAGGAATAATGAATTATGTAATCCAGCTGGCGCAAAAATGCTATGTGGGAATTGAAAATGCATAGTGAAGATGGAATCTTTGGAGAATTTAACTGCCTTAATCTGTAATGCAAATTTCAGAAGTGTGTATTTTAGATTTCACTGAAATGTAAAAAAAAGGAATATTTTAACACCAGGATACAGCCTGCTCTATAACATAAATTTAGAGTACATATACTATAGCATAAAAAGCTAGAGTTTCTTACTGATACGGTTGTTAGATTCTTTTTATTTATTATTATTATGTATGAGCAAAACATCTTTTTAAACCATTTTCTTGAAACTCTCTAAAAATAAAAATTAAAAAAAAGAAATTGATCATGAAGTAACCATAGCATGGAAAATCCTGACTGAATGGTTAAAGTTTACAGTCACTCAGTTTGAGATTCTGGAATAAGCCACCCTAGCAGTAGGTAGGTTGGTCTGCTTTATCTATAGAAACATCCTTTTCATGCTTTTTTCACAGCAAGGATATCTCTAAAGGACAGTTATTTTTAATCCGGGGTTTAAAAATCTTGTTTTGAATGTAAGCCAGACTTCTTGTCATTGCATTACCTGTAATACTAGTACTACTAGTACTGTAATACTAGTATAGTATTACAGGTATAGCTTAGACATCCAAAACCGCTGAAACAAGATGACTTCATTGTGGTAAGTCCTGCATACAACAAACTATATTTTAGCAGATATGATTATATAAAAATTTTAATGGGCACTTATTTATCTTAGATCAAATGATGTTGACATGAAAACTCTTATCACATATTTCTTGTTTTTCTCAATCCATACTCTACTTAACCTTTAACTACACATTTTCCTTGACTGGTTTAATTTTTAACTGGTTTAATTATTTAAATATATCATTAGACCTCTTGATCTATGTAAAATCAGTGCCATAAAATGAACACACACACACAGAGTCACTGTTCAATTCTAATTTAATATTGCTTCGTTACTCTGAATACCTAGTTGCTAACCCTATAATGAGTTTAATGGATGTTAGTTTTGATTACATTACATCTGTAGAGATGCTGGACTCTGCTACTCATCGCAGAATACTAGGTATTGTCCGAGTCATGTTGGTATGCTTTGGAAAATGAACTTCGTGTTCAAAATTTTCATTTTAATTTATTAGGACATTGATACATGCCTCTTGACTTGACTTCTGCAATTCGTATTTCTAGACGGGAATGCACAATCCAAACTATGTACATAAATAAGTATAGAATGCTTCGATCGCATTTCAAGTGAGATGTTTTGTTACACATTACATTACTTCCTTTTCTTYTTTAATGGCTTTAAATCCCATGTGACTGCATTCCAACCTTAGAAAACAGGAATATATTTAAGGTGTTTTTCCAACTAAACATGAGTACACAGTATCTGATTCTACTCTAGTGGAATGAACAAACAAACAAATAAATAAACAAATAAACATAATTCAGTGGACTGTAGTTGCTAAGGAGGAAGAACCTGAGGCCAGATGCTTAACTGAAATTGAGGCATACTTGTAGACCTGTAGCTTCCTTCAACCATTAGGTGTGTGATTCTGATGAAAACAGTGAAGTGATCCCTGAAGATCTTATTTTTTTAAACATATTATTCTGTGCTTAGTGGTCCCCAGCTCTTAGCTTGTTTTCTGGGAAGCTTTTTGCACTGCTTCTGGAGGTAGAAAGAGAGCTGTTAAATGAAGGTGGTCAAGGAAAACAAGCAGATATTGGCTGTGGTACGATCCTCAAAAAACCCTGTGTTTGAGTACCACTGTTCTAGAAGACTTTTATTTTAAATAGAGATAAGCATTGCAGCTGCAGGGAGTTTCTTTCGTTTTATCTGAATTTGAGTTACTATATTTGCTTCTTTTCCATCTCTGTTAATTACAGTGATAAATGTATTTCATCCAAAACATATTATTTGGGGAAATATTAATACATACAAATTCTCTTTCATCATTTAGTTTTCATCTTTGGTTAGGAGAGATCATTCTGTGCTTATTTTAAGATGTGCTTAAGAAAGCTTTGAATACACTTCTACTTGGAAAGGAGAACCTGTGGTAATATTTCAGTTTTTACTTTGAATTTGTTCTATCCCAGACTGAGAATAAATATTATGAAAAGTAAGAGAATCAAAAAAAGGAAATAAAAACAAGAACTGAAGAAGTTCCTCACAGATTCAGTATCTTGTAGTGCATGACCTCTATTTTTCATTTAGAAAATCATTTGATCTTTATCTTCTTCTTTTAAAAAGTACTTAAATGTGGATTTTGAAAGATGTAATATAAAGGTGATTTGTGATTTACTTTTTTAATACTGAAAATCAAAAGATAATTTAAGCAAAGAATAAAAGTGATATACAATAATCTGTTATAAACTGTATGGTTTAAGATACTGGTGGTGAACTAAAATCTGAGAAGCCATATTTCTTGCTTGAATTCATCTATTTGGCACTGACTGAAAACAGTTATCATCAGATAACGCTTTTCACTAACTCATTTGACATCAGTTATTCTTATTTCAAGTTATTATTGGAAGTCTTAACTTTACAATATATACAGTGTGATAGACAGGAGCATTTTCCTTTCGTTATCAAAGTGTCTTAGTGAGAGAGTTTCCATTTTTCAGTATGTGTATTGCTGATGGCACAGAGCTAATGCCAGAAGACTCCAGTGTTCCCATTTCTGTGTGGTAAAAGTCTACTTGAATTATTATGATCGATATTCATGCATATGCTCCATTTTTCATCTTTTTCCACAACAGCAGAACTACAGAAGCTCTTTGTTATACCATTGGTTATAGTCAGGTAAATGCATGTTGGTCTAAGCCTCCAGAAACTGTTGAATTTGAAGTATTAATGTGGAAACCAAATGTTTGTTGTCGRTCAGAGTCAACTTTTCGTTAAATTATAGTATTAGTTTTATAAGAGTAGCATTAGTTTTATTAGAGACCAAATTACTCTGTGAGGAAGAAAATAAGTTGGCAAATGTTTTTGCCTATCCTGCAAAAAAACTGAAACCCAAAACTAAGTGTATGACTTCAACAATCGGCCAAATGTACAAGTTAAGCTAAAAATAAGGTCTCCTAGTTCCTTCCTGAGTTTCCCCCAGAAGAGAAGTTATGCAGAGAGAAGAAAACAAGCAGTCCAGCAAGGAGCAGAGCTTTTGATATCGGGTAGGGGAGTGGCCAAGCTTTCTGACCCTATAATCTACTTACCATAGGGACTGTCTGGAGAAGTTCATAGCTTGGAGATAACAGTAATTCTTCAGCCTGTTTATAATGGAGCTGGGTTACCCACCAGTGTCAGTTTCAGCAACCTTACTGGTTTGCTTTCTTCCATAGCAGGGATTTAGATTGTGCATCTATGTCTCTTATGCTAACCATGTTGAGTCTTGACACCAGAGCTGCATTTGATTCCTCCAGAGACGCAACCATAAGCTGGTTAATCCTTTCAAAGACAGGTCTGCTTGACCGCTAGGCCCTGACACAACCTGCAGCATAGGCAAACTGGAAAGGAGCCCGTCGGGGTCTTCCTCTACAGTGGGCATAACCAGGTGATAGATTAAGAATGGCAATTTCAGTTAGACACTACTCAGTCTGAACCAGGAGGTGGCTTTCCCTTCTTTATGTAGGAGCTTTTATGGTCCCCATCTTAATATAACTGAAGTACATAAAAGGTTAAGAATACAGAAAATGGTTCACGAAATACATAGGTGGAAAAGCCTATCTGGTCTCCTGCTCACTTCTTTTTTGTCAGTTTTTACCTTTTAGGGCTACTTTTTTTTTTTTTTTTTTTTTTAGAGAGACTTAAATCAAGATTATTGGTTTTAACACAGCCATATCTGAGGGTTTGATTCCAATGAAATTTCAGATTATTGATACTAAGGTAAAGAAATAGAACTAGACTGCTATGCATACAATTCATAGGATTTACTGTTTATTTGCTCATTAATACTGTAGTATGTGACTTTTGAATAAAAGTATTTGCCGTTTTTCATTTGAAACACTTTTAGTTATGTTAATTTAGAAGTCTAATCAGTATGGTAGTCACCCAGATCTAGTATRCAGGATCCTGTATGCAGGAATTTTTTTTTTTTCAGTTGAGGCATTTGCTTGGGTTTCAATGTTCTTGAAAGCCTCCTGCATTGCTTACTACTAGTTGATAAACAAGTTTGTTTTTACATATATATGTTTTTACATATATATGTGCAATAATATAGACAACATCCCATAAGGATATAGGAAATATCAAACAAGAAAGAGAGTCACCTGAAAGGTTACAGAACACATTATGTTTGTCTAGATTTGCATACAGTAATATGGACTGGGATGTTCTGATTTAAATCAACATGATTTAACTAACTGTTTTCTTCAATCTTTATTTAAATCAAAAAGCAAGAAACTCCAGTTCAAAATGAAAATGCTAATTTATTCTGAAAGCAATTTTTCCTTATTTTGCTAAGGAAGATTGATCCTTAATTGAGATGCTCATTTGTAACTAAATTTGATTTACATTTGTTTCTGAACTCAGCCAATTAAAAGGATACATGTAATGTGTCTATTTAAGCCTCTCTATGTCTTAATATTCATTTATTCAAATTCACAATGCTTGTGTTTTCTTATGTTATAAAATAGTGATTTTATTATTGCATACTTTTTCTTCCTGTTTTGTGTCAAGTTGGTTTAAAATGAGGCTTAAAATTTAGTTGGATATGAAGAAACATATTTTTGCTACTGGATCTCTTCCTTCCTTCCTCCTCTTTGGTTTATGCTGGACTGTTAATCTTGCCTAATTGTAGGTATTTTTCAAGTTTCAGTTTTCTTTAAAAACAAATCAGATAAAGATTTATGGGTTTCTAATTTACATGGTTTTAAAAAATCTCATTGTCTTTTAATAAGTGTTGATGTTACAAAACTTTAGATCTGTCTAATGACTTATAAATATAGAAAAAAAAAGACTGTTTCATGCAAACAGTAAATCTAGATATAYGTCTAAACCAACATTGTTTGTGAGGTCCAAATCATGTTATGTTACTGTGGATGGAACCAATCATTCATCTAAATAATGCAAGTGGGAAGGAAGGTTTGGGATGTTTCTTAACAGTTCTGGTCTATGGTTTTTTGGGTTTTTTTGTTTTTTTTTTGTTTTAAATTTTCTCTATGTTACTAAAACTTCAACTTTCCCAAAGATTATACATATTTACAGTTTCTGATCTGAAAATGAGCAACATCACCTTGAATCTCCACAAAGAGGTATGATATAGGCATATTTTTAGTGTAAACTGTACTTTAATGGTTTCATTGGTTTAGAGCTACATGTGTGGAAATTTATGGATAAATTTCTATCCTATGTACAATGTGTTACCCTAAAGTGTTCTTCCTACCATCAAAATGGGTGAAATCCTTTCTGTAATTTAGAAATCCATTCCTGAAAGTTTTCACTGCTTTCTCACTTGATGCTTGTAGCTTTGATGCTGATTATCCCCTTGCTTATAAGTTCTCCCTCATGTCTCATCTTACAGATCCATATCTAACTTAAACTACTCAGGTGTTTTCTTTAATGTCCACCATTCAGAGCGTCTAAGTGATTCCCAAGGAAACTATTCACATTTCATGAAACAAGACAGTGTTTCATGTCTTCTGCAGATCCCAGAATCCTTTATTCTTCTCCTTTCTCTGTTAGATTGCGCTTGTTTGAGAGCTCCTTATTTCTTTTTTTCTTTTGTTTCTTGTTTCTTTTGCTTCACGTTTCCTTCATTAATTAGACATTGCACCATGCCTGCTTATACAGTCAGATGATAGATTAGTCAGACTCCCTCTAGAAGCTTGTTTCACAAATGAATGTTCCTGATTTATATGGCTTTCTCCCTCAGCTTTTGCCATTGGTTGTATTAACTTTAACTTGTTTTGGTCGTTTTCATGCATTGGAATAAAATTCTTCTCCATCTTTAAAAATATTCTGTAAAAGAGGTTATTGCTGAATCATGGAAAATTTAACACATTTAACCCTTAGGCAGTATTCTCTGATGGCCTGTTCTTTTGTTAAACCCTCTGCCCACATACACTACGATATCAATTACATAATGCTTGGATATCTATTGTATTCCATTCTTGGATATCCAATTCTTGGATATCTATTGTATTCCATTGGGCAAAAGAAGAGATACGGGTGTTGATCCTCTGCAATATCAGTCTTCATTAGTAACTTCAAATGCTACTAACATATAAACTGTATATTCTTTTCTGTGAGTGACTTTCTCTGCATTACCCCTGCTAGTACTTACCTGGGCATGATTCATATCCCAATAGTTATGAATTTTGTGTTTCAAGTCAGAACGCTGAGAGAAAAGCCTTTGCACTATAGCACACGCTGAGTAGACCGGGTTGTATCTTCAGCGTGGCTCAGATCCTTTTTGTACAGTCCAGACTCAACATCTCAGATAACTGGCTTCCTCTGGCTTCCTAGAGGATTCCCACTTTCTTGCTTTCTTYGCCTTTCTCTTCACCTAAACACAGCATAAATTTGATAACATTCAGGATCTTACTAGATTTACCCAGGAGGTCCATATGGTAGTTCTTTTGTTGAACAAGATAGCTCACTAACATAATTTTACTCATTTAACTTGGATTAAGATATTGATAGAAATAAAATATGAGCCAAAAATCTGCTTTTGATCCAAAAATACCAATCATTTTTTGTTGCCAAACTCATTATTGGAATAAAATCCAGCGCCAAAAATCTCAAGTCAACTTTCGCTAATTATTTCAATTAGATGGTATTTCATTCAGATACTTAAATATTTTCTATAGATTAAATTCAACACAGATTTGTTACTTTCTTAGAGGTTATGTTTCTAGAATATGTGTCTCCTTTCTGAATATGCTTCTAGAAAACAGAAAAAAATTATTTGGTCTTATAAAAAATAATTAAAATAATCATTACATCTTTGTCCTGTGCTTTACTCACTAAGTCATTTCAGGCTACCTTTTATAGTTTGCAGCAATTAGTAACTTTTATATCTGTTTGCACTTTTTTTGTCTTAAGAAGAAAAATTAATTCTTGAGATGTTTTGCTGTAACCTTATCCCAAAGTTAACATTTATTTCTAACACATTGGAAGGGTGTGAAACAAATGCCGTATTATTTTGCTAAACTTTTGAGTCATGATATATATTTTTCAGTTTTGTGTACTCTGTTTCATTGGAGAAAGAATCTTTATGTTTACAGGAAAGTTAAAATGTCATCATAATACAAAAGGGATTCTTGAATGTTCTGTGGCAAATTTCTAAGGTAAAAGTAGAAAGTACTAGTTTTTCATGCTATCACTGTTATTCTCCTAATTTCACAGATGAGAACAGATATCCCCTTATTTTATTCCACAAACAGTTTCTTTAAGGAATCTATGCAAGTTAGCATAATTAACATATCTTTGCCTGTCATCCTATAATGGACAAAGATGTGCTACAGCCAAATATTATATGATGAACTTAAATGTTAAAAACAGTTTATTTCCATAAAGCCAAGTGTTAGCAGTCACAAGCTAGCTGGAAGGATGCAATTTGGCTCTGGCATGTGCCTTCCTACAGGTTAGTGCAAGACTACTGAGAAGGAAGACTTACCTATATAGTCTTTCTTCAGCTGGAATTAGCTTCATTGCAAATGCTGTCTGTACTGGTGTTGGTTCTCACCCCACCTGCCTTTTTTAGCTTAGAGTTTATGCTTTTCACTGTAGGGACACAGCATAAATTGAACCTAGATCTAAGTTTTTTTAAAAAAACCTTTTATTCAGCACCACTATAGCTCTCATTTAACCCTTTTATCTTAATTTACWCAGAGACTGTTTATAGATCAGAGAAGCTGTCTATAAACAGCAGCAACTAGAATGCAGCATGGCCATCTCAAAACAAACTTAGCACAGCTGCCTATGCTAGTCGGTGTAAACTGCGTTGTGTTTGCCTGGTTTCTTGAGCACATTCTCAAGTCTGTGCAATTACTGATACAAGCAGCTAAATAAATTTAAAGGTAACTCAGGTATCTTTACGATACCCTGCAGGCAGAAGTAGAAATCCGGAGTTTTAAGAGAGATCTCAGTTCCTGTACACAATGAAATTGTTTGATGGTAATCACTCACTTTAGCAGCTAACTCACAGCACCTTTAGCCCATGGCATGCCTTCTGTACCAGCCCAACTCTTTTAAGGACTACCATCAAGTAAGTATTCTTCTAGCTTTGTTCTCATTAACCTTTTCTCCTTATTAGCTATACTACATCCTTGCTCCCAGCTGCCTTGTTTGATCCCATGCTCCTATTTCAACAGTCCTTTCTGGATTAGTCCCTAAGTCCTGCTTGCTCCACACTTCTGTCTCCAATTATGGAAGCACCTAGTCCTGCTTCCACAGGTGTTTCTTCAGCAGTAGAAGAACCTGTGGCCTCTTGTAAGCTCTAGCTGCAGTTTTTCCCTCAACTTGACTTTCTTATGCTTAAGTGACTCTCCTTTCATGTGCATGCTTGAAGGCTACAATCCCATTCATCCATCAGATGGACTTCTCCCTTATTATCTATGCTCTCATTTTCTCCACATACAGCCATCTGTCTTCAAACAAGCACCAAGCTATAAATGCAGAAGAAATTCTACCGTACAAAAATATTTTATGCAATCCACAGTTACACAAGTCCTTAAACAATCTTAGATCTTCTTAAAATGATTTAGGCTGATCCCAGGCTAAATCTGCTGTTTGTGCCRTATAAAAATGCAGACTAATTCTGAAAAAATAAATAGAGCTGGGGGAGGTGAGTGTTTCATTTAGGAATAAAGGAATGGATACTGAGGCAGCAGGGCTTATCTGAATTAAGCAAAATAAGAGAAATGCACTCAGCTTCGTGTCAACATTATTTTTCAGCACTTTCAGCTGGGAAATGACAGAATTAAAAACACTGGTAAATTTATTAAGGGTGTGTGATAATGCAAAATGCTTCCAGCTGTCTGCTTTGCTTAAAACATCTTCCTTCTTGAAAACTGTAGTACTAACATGGAAAACTTTTCATCCATTAATCTTTTTGTCCATTAATGAATATGTGCCAAATACACCTTAGTAGCTTTCCCTGAGAGGTTATTTCATGATCATAGCTGCTGTTGCTGCTGCTCTTGAAAAAAAAAAAAAAAAGAAAGAAAGTAAAAACATATTTAAAACTCTTTGGGAAAGCTTTGTAATTAACAGAAACTACTTTGCATGCCGGGTGACATATTTGCAGTGTGAAGGAAATGGGTCTGACATTAGAGCTTTGGAGCAGGAAGGCATGCCTGCCGTCAGGCTTTGAAATCATGGAAATTTCATCACTTGCCTAAAATTAAAAGCAGGACCCAGCTCCTACCTCTTCCACAGATTTTCTTTGACATTATGCAAATCACATGATCTCTGGACTTTAGTCCCATGAATGTAAAATGGAGTTTCCTACTGTAGTCTAAGTAGCAGTTGGTTAATGAAAACACTGAGCTGGGACTTCTAAGTCTGATGAATATTTAACAGAGGAACAGGCAAACTTACAAAAGCTAGACAGGCAAACTCATCTCAGGAGAAGGATCTTTACATCTCTGCTGATCAAGCTGTTGTTCATCTTCTAGCCATGACAACAAATACTTCTAGCCTGAGTGTCCAGGAGCTTCTTACCAAACGGCTTTCCATACGCAGTTCTCAGCATGCTTGGAAAATAAATGTATTAATATTCATAAGAAACCTAGAAATGTCAGTGACAATGTCCGTAGAAGTACACAGATAGATGAAGAGGAGGAAACAAAAGCACTTGAAGCTTTGAAACTGAATTTCTCAACAGTAAATAGATTTAAAACTAAGGCTTCCTCTTGTTTCCTTTATTAAGTCACCACATAGTATCAAAGTATTTCAAAAATAATTAGAAGAGAGAGAGAGAGAGAGAGAGAGAAAGGTAGTAACAACATACATAGTTCATATGCTTATTTTTCTGTATATTTCTATTAAAAATAAATATGGAAACTGTTTTGTTCTGAATGTATATTAAATATGAAGACATCAAAACTTGCATAATTTTCTGCTCTACTAGAAAGTTTATAGCTTTACTTCAAATATTAACCATAAAAATATATTAACTGAGCATGTTACAGCTACAATTTTCCCCATACAACATTACCTCTGGCACAGTTTTACATGTGCTCTATTTTAAAATATTTTATCTATTCAAGATACATTTACAAAACGTATCGAGCTAATATATCAAGTTACAAATAGAGACTCAACAATGAGGACTAACTGTCAAAATAGATCTTTATGTCTGTTTTGGGAAAGATTGTCCCCAATATAATATCCTGATGTTTTCCACATAAAAGAATGACACTGAGGAAGTATGAGCTTCATGTGAAGGAAGAGAGCAAGTTCACAMTGGATTCAGTCATTACACATGTATATATGTGATATAATTTTTAGTATGTATATCTGTCAAGAGAATGTGTAATGTGGAAAGACAGGTTACTGTTCATTAAATTAATATGTATTGCTCTTTGTAAATGCACTCTTATCATACACTGTTTTTGAGTGAATCTTCTGCCAGCTGTTACACCCTGCTTTTAGGTGTTTACTGCTCTGTATCATTGTATGCAGATGTCATCTTTCTATAGAATTTTGCCATTCAGCCACAATTTCTCTATTATATTGATCCTTTTCTTGGGCACCTTTTCATACTGGCAAAGCAATCCCAGATGCTTCTGTTAAATATTTAGCTTGACTTCCTAGGAAAATACACACTGAATATGAACACAAAAGGATAACTTGTAGTATGTCACAGGATAACTTGAAGCCCCTTGGGCACTTTCTAAGTAGTTTAAAAAGCTCAAATGTAATTAAATTCCTAAGAAACTTTATTAGAATTGGTAACCCTATGAAGGTAAGAGATCTKCTTACTGCCCTTTATGCAAGTTCAAAAAACTCTAAAAAATCCATGTGGGAGAGATACCACACAAGTTTCCATGGAGAAAGCTTCAGGTGAAATTCAGAGTCGGCCCATGCAACACAAACCCATAGAATCACCAGACCATCTGTTTTACAATGCAACATGTAATAGAACTTCTGATTAAATGATTGAATAGTTCGGTTCTGTTGAAATTGAACTATTATCAGCTTATCTTGATAATGACGAGAAAAATTATTAGAAAGAAGTTTCTAAGTCTGAAAGTACATTGCTTACCATGGTTACCATACAAGTGCATCAAGCTTAAAGCTCTGATATTCCGTAAAATAGATCAAGGATCCATATGGTCATCCTGCTCCTTTTTTCCTTCTCTTCCATGTCGTTCTGCTTCCAGCAGACTGTCCGCTGCCACTGCTATGAAAATGGCTGCAAAAAATCAAATATGGTCAAATGGTTTGCAAAGCTTACCTTATTTGGCAAGGAGACATCAAATGAATTCCCACAGGATGGTGTGTATTTGGAATGACTGGCATCACAGTACTACTGTTTCACCTAGGCTAGCAATAACAGTAGAAAATTGTTCCAGAGAGATGGGAAAGCATGGGAATGCAAAAGTTGGAGCTGTTGTGTGAGTTAGTTGCAGTTATTTTGCCTACACAAGCAAAATTCTGCCATATGTAGGGAGCGGGGTTGGGACAAAGATGTGAAGAATACATGACCAAAATGCTCTGAGTGTGCAAAAAGCTTTCTTGCATGAAAGCAGTATTTCAGACTGTATTTAGAGCTTATGGGCAATGTCAGTGATATATGGATTTTGGGCCATATATTACTGACAGCATAGAATTAGTGTATCTAAGCACAAGTGCAAGCTAGATCCCTAATAAAGAAAGGACTGGAGTTTAAGTTTTTGGGGGAGGTTGGGCTTTGTTTTTTTTGTTTTGTTTTGTTTTGTTTTGTTTTTTAATGACCAAATGGAAACAGTTTGTGGAACAATATCACTAAAATAATTAATTTTAAGATGTGTGTGTACATAATCTTAGAAATTTTACTTACAGTTTGTTGGTGCCAGTCTCTCAGAAAATAAACATAGTCAAAAGAAATAAAAATAAATTTTCATACTCATTTTGAAAATGGGATGCCTGCCTTAAGGTGAGATTTGTAGAACTGTTTAAGGAACTGGAAAACCATTTCATGTTTCTTTTTCTGAAAATTAAGTAACAAAAATTACTTGGTGATTTTGAAAACTTAACATCTCTCAATACCCATATAATAGTTGTTAAGTTATGGTTTCTCATTTAAGCAGTTAAGATCTCTGTAAATAAGGTAATTGATATTCATGAGTTCTCTCAGCTTTTTTTCCCCCTTTTTGTTAAAACATAGCACAGGAAAATCAAAAGACTTAGCTGTACTTTTGGTYTTGCAGCAGGCTTGTTGTGTAGTTTTGGATAAGCCATTTAAACTTTTCTTTTTTTCCATTTCCATATCCTTTATAAACTGAAGATCATCAGTGTTTGCTTCAGGGGTCATTTTTAAAATGAATGAAAGAAAAGGTGATATATCAAGATATATATATACATATTCTATATATCTTTTTAATTAACTACCTCCCTTTTCTTGGGTGAGGTAATCTAATGCAAGGTTGGGAATGAAAAAGTTTTTTGTTGACAATTTTGCTTTTTTCATACATTTATTTTACAATTCCAAACTTTTGTCGCTAACTGTTCTTTCAGTATGTGATACCCGAGATATAGACACTGAGAAGATGCATTTATAAGAAAAATGTAGATTCAATCCCTAGCTATTTGGTACCATTATAATTATGATTGGCATATGGCAAAATGACAAAGTGAGATTTAAGGTCCATGGGGAAGAAATAAAATCTGATTGTTCATAGTTGTTAATTTATTTATACTGAGCTGATTTAAACTGGACATGCTACATAACCATCTGGTGGCTATGTTGTGAGCTTTGTAAATTTAATTTTTAGATGAAACTCTCCAAGCTCTCTTTCAAGTTTAGATAAGGACATCAGAAATGAAGTGGATTTATCTCATGATGGATTTAAAAGCCTCCACTTCATATTTAATTATAAAAAGATAGTTACTGAAACAAATATATGTTCCAATATTTATTTTAATTATGATATTCATCACTTTACTGGTGATTTAATTTGTTCAACAATGTGTATATGCCAATAATGTAAAGAAATAATGCATTTGATAATATTTCAAATGAATAATCATCTATTTTAAATTGGATAGTTGCTTGAATCACTCTTTCTTTGTTTCTCTCTCTAAAAAAAAAAAAAAAAGTTTAATTGATTAACATGCCCCCAAAAGAAAAAGCAGTAGCTCTGAATTCAGACATTTGATTCTGTTACTGTCATCAGAATTAATAAAGCTGTTATTTCTGTCTGAAAATCTGTATATATATACACTAAGGTACACTGGAAAGATATTTGAAGTGCTTAGGAGATGGCTTTTTTTTTTTTTTTTAAGTTTAAAATAAAGATTTTCCAAGGCATTTCAGTCCATTTCCAAATTACAGTTAGGAATTTAAGTTCTGGAGTCCTCTTTCAAGTGAACATAAAAGTAGCAAGGTTTTCCTGGCTCACTGAGTACAGCCTCTTCTTTACAGGCCCTGCATCATATAATCTATTTCATAAAACTGCCAGGCTCACTTTTAAAACCAGTGAGGTTTCTTGCCTTCAATATCTCTTCTGGAAGGCAATCCCAGTACCTCACTATGATAGTTAAAAAAAATTTCCAGCTTAAATCTATTCATTGTAAGTTTGTAACCTGCTGTTCTTGGTGGGAAGAGTGGGGGGGGAGTGTAAGATTAAATAGCCCTTCTCCCTCACAGGGGGTTTTAACCACATTATTTATTTAAACACTCACGTGGTTCCCTCCACGTTTCTTTCCCACAACTAACCAGCTATGCTCTTGCTTTTTTGAGATAGGCTGTCCTTTTCTTGAAAGAGTCTTGCAGAATGTGGACCACCACATATTTACCAAAATGAGATCTCACTAATGCCCTGTTAATTAACTCTTTGCTGTTTCAATTGAATTTACCTTGTGCAATATAGCATAAGAAGATATTTGAATTTTTCAGAGTTACGGGTCATACAAAATAATATATGTTTTCCTCCTTTCTCATTTTCAGCTGATGAGCTTTTATAATGAAAATTTGTAATCATCTTTGTGTAGAATTTTCTCATCAGTTTAGAAGTTAAAAGTTAGGCACCTGCCTGAGCTAGTCTACCAGACATCCTTTATGAATGAGTAGGGAAAGAGGAAAGCATCTCCATCATCCCGTTCAAACATGGCTGTCTAAATTAGATAGCATAAATTTACCAGTGAACTTGCTCACATCTTTGTATTGACTGTAGAAAGCACTTTGAGAGCTGTGAAGATGCTCAGTTTTTTAGACGAATTGGGTGAGATGAATTCCATGTTAACTGCAGGACCCTGTTCTTTGTACTGTTATATTTCATCCCATCTGTTACTCTTTTTTTTCCTTTCACATGATGTTCTTCCCCCTTTACACTGGCAGAGCCTCTCATTTTCCAACTTCTTGCATGCATTCCTATTTTAGGGGTGAAATCACAAAGTAAAATAGTAAACAAGATGAATGCCAAGACTAATCCATGAGGAAAACTATTAGAGTAATCTGTTTTCAGCCAGAGGCTCCCCTTTCAGTACAGTTCATTGGCATTTCCTCTGCTATAGTCACTTTAGTCAGCACCTTCATATTCTTTTTCTAATCTTCCTTTTTTCCAGTTTACCTAATAATTTCCATTGTGACACCTTATCAAATGTTCTACTGAAGTTCAGATTAAATCTAATCTCCCTGTGCAGTTCTTTTGTCTGGAAAATCAGGTATCCTATCAAAGAAAAAATCAGGTTAGTCTGACATGACCTAACTTTACTAAAACCATGTTACTTTTTATTCTATTGTCCACTTACCACCATGCATTGATTATTCTTTCCTTCAAATTTTATCCTAAGCTTAACATGAAGCCTGAGGTGTGAAAGGAAAAAGAGTTTGGGGTCACTTTTTATTCTCTGGTGTGGGCACGAATTTTGTAATTATCTGTGCATATCTTGTAGCTCTGCCAAAGTAACAGGATCATTAAAGATCCTTTTACTGGATCTATTATCATATGGCCATTTTTAAGCATTCTGAGATGAAAAATGATTTATGAGCAGACTCAAATTCATTAAGCTGCTTAGGCTTTGCTTCTGCCTTGACTATGATTATGTGCATGTTCTTATTGTTGTGTTCAACATCATTGTCTTCACTGAAGACATTCATTTGGTTTGGGGATCACATATTGATTATCCCTTAATTTGACTGAATGGAATTTCTACTTCTTTTCTAGAGGGTTTTTTTTTTCACTAATTAACTTTTTGTCATTTGTTTGAATATCTTTATTTTTTCAAGGAGTAATTCATTTTGCCATTTTGGCTGATCTTTCTTTTCCAATTCCTTTTAGGCTCCCTGCTTTTTAAGATATTGTTATTTATATATCTGGAACTGAAGATTATGTAAAAAGTTTTTGCCTTCCTTGAGATACAAGTTCCAATTAACATGTGAACATTTGATATAAAGAAATTCAAGTGTTCTCCA
Source organism: Apteryx rowi (assembly GCF_003343035.1). NCBI lineage: Eukaryota > Metazoa > Chordata > Aves > Apterygiformes > Apterygidae > Apteryx > Apteryx rowi. Next base: position 86,512 of record NW_020448697.1, read on the forward strand.
TGGACATGTTGGTCTCTTTAGCTATCTTTTTCCTAGAGGACTAATATTTTGAAATACATTTCGAGGGTACTCTTGAAAAGGTGCTTGAAAGTATGTCTTCTATGCTGAAAATTTACTTTTAGAGGTTAATAGCTAAAATAAATAGCTATACCTCTTAATTAGTAAAATTAAGCTTATATTAATTGTGCACTTTTTAGAGACTTTCTGGTTAATCAAAGCTTGTTTTCCATGGCCATTTCATTACTTAGATAGTCTTTTACAAAACATTTGACTAATACATAAGCACACCATTCTGAGTCATAAAAAAAGTAATAGACTTCAGCAAAGGAAATGTAAAAAAATATTGCTGTGGCATTACATAGATCAATAACAATTACAGAATTATTGTGATATAAGTTCTCCAGGAAGATATGGAAAAAACAAGAGTAATTGCCTGTAGATGTGCCCCACATAGCAGATGCAGTTATTCCTTTAAAGTRTGGGGCCTTTTGCTGTCTAGATTTAGAAGTGCTTGGAAAGGCCAACTTGTAGACCTATTCGCTTTACAAGAAAGTAGAAAAATCAATTGATAATGGCCATTTTGGATGACAAATGTTTTGTTTGCTCCTTCATTTTTTCTTGGAACTAATTGGACTCTGATCCTAGCAGGCTAATTCAATAAACAGGCAATAGAGTTACAAAGAATATAACAACTGTTTATTTTCTTATGAAATCAAAACACCTCTCAATCAATGACACCCTGCTGGAATTTGGGGGAAGGAGGGAYGGTTGTGTGTTAAGTGAAGAGAGAGAGGTTTATTTAGCTAGTTTATTCAAGTGTTTAGTCAATGAGGTTTTGGAAAGTTGCTAATAAAATACAGAGGCCAATAATCTCCTTTGTAAACATGAAAGGAGGCTATTATGTGCCCCATCAGGAATACTCTGTATTATTTATCTTATGCAAAAGGTTTTTTGCAACAAGCGGAGGTCAACAGAAGACCCTTTTTTTCAAAAAGCCTTATAGTACCAGCTTCTTAAACCTGAATCTGGGATGAAGCGGAGACACCTGCTCTTGCCCCTCAGATACCCTTTGGAACACATCTGGTAGCTTCTAGGTGCTAGGTTGTATCCTGATGTTTAGGAATGGGATCAGCTAGTAACCTTGATTTTTTTTTTTTCRTTCAGGTTAACCTAACCTAAAATCAGATATAGATAATTAATTGCAGAATTTGCAATAAAGACCATGGTTGCAAATTTTTAAGGGAGAAGTGAATGCAAATAAAAGGAACAAAACCTCTTATGTTTGCTTAGCATAAAGGTTAATTTAAAGGTTTCCTTCTCCTCCCTGCCCCTGCCACTGCCTGTATGATTCAGCTGACATCCTATCAAATCCTATGTAGATTTGCAAGCTAAGGCCTCCCATTTTCTCCCAGTTGTGTGTGTTTGCAGAAAACAGTCCAGATTCAGGGTTTTTTTACGTGAATAGTCAAAATTAATCTTCAGTGAAAGAGAGAAGCAAAAGGATGGAAAAGAAGATCATTCCTTTTCAGACAGCATGTGCCTTTCGTCATTTGGTATTCATTAATCCAGTTTATTCTTGTCTAACTGTTGTTTGCTATCTCCTGTTCTGGAGATGTTCATGCTTAATTGGCCCAGCTTAACGAATCTCATCTGTCCAGACAGACTGGGTTTCGTGTGGCTGAACATTGGACATGTACAATTAGGCATCTGTTGTCTAGATTTCTTTTTTAAGCAAAGGAAAGAAACAGGCATTTGTAGTGTGTGACTCACATGATCTATTTTAGACATCTGTGTACACTGGGACGGGAGGAACAGCGCACTAGAAACACCCATTTTTCTCAATTGACTATAAAAGAAGCCTTGCCATCCTGCACAGATTTAGAGATTGTAGACCTCTGAAGTTAGGTGGGGTGATTCCCACCCCTAATGACTCTTCTTATACTAGGCTAAGCTGTTACCAAAGCAGCCATTCATGATGAAGAGTACTTCATCCCCTTCTCACAGTGCTGGGAAATTTCCATATCCCAGAGAGAAAYTTCACATTCTCACTATTTGGGAAACCACACGCATAATGTCACGTAACTGGGATTGTATGTGCCTCTCCTTGAAGAGCTCTTGTTTAAGACTGGTCACAGAAGTGACTCGTCAGTGTTGCCAGTAACTACTTAGGGGAGCTTCTGACTCTTTTTCGTGACACTGTGATGAAGGCAATGGAAGTCTACATTGGAAGAACTGAGGAAAAGACAAAAGTTCCTAGGTCTGCTCTTCTCTGTGATCTCCTATAGTTTTCAGGACCTTGCCATGCATTCTGCTAGCAGCTGCAAATGTTCCTGTAGCAAAGGAAAACACAGTATGTTAATGCGTGTGGAAGCTCAAACAAAGCAAAACTTGCATAGAAAGAGTGTTTTCAGAAAGTACAAATCCTTGTAGCTGTTCTAAAAGTGGTGTAAATGGGGACAATGGTAAAAGGGTGCATTTAGAAACATCTTTAGTGTCTAAATATGAACATCTTCAAACACTTTCTTTTGAATATTGAACCTGAATGTGTGTGCTCTTAGATTCAGTAATGAAGTGAACCTGGCTTAATGCTCTTAGTGCTTGATCCAAAACACCACATGACATAAAGCATTGACGTAGTGTAAATTCCCTTTTTCTGATAAGATTTCTTTCCAGAAATACTGGCAGGTTAACTTTGTCCCAGCAGGCTTTTTTCGAGGTCTCTGCCACTCAAACTTTACAAAGGATCAGATGTTTGATCTGCATTTGGCATAAAACCAGCAACAGGTCATAAAGCCAGCATAAAGAGTTCATAGTGTGCACTGGGAAACTTGAGAGTAATGTGATCATGCCCACACCTGACCTAGTGCAAAAGTGGGTGATGGGCTAGAGCACACTTCTGACATAAATGTCTGAAACATAGGCTTTATCCTATTACACTCTTGTGAATTTACTGGCCTACTCTGAGGAGAAAAAAGAAAAGAGAGTAACGAAAGAAAAGAGAGACAACCTGGTGAAGGTATTAAGGAGATAAAAGCAAATGCTTATGTTGCAACTGTGCAATTTTTTAAGAGTGATGGGAAAAATGAATACAGTATTGTTCTAGTTCCAGGCAGGAATGAAGGAATGACATTAAGGGGACATTTAAAAAAAAAATTAGAAAGACATGCTATTGGTACTTGATTTATTCATTTACAAATCTAGGTTTCCTAACACCAAAAAAGACAAAAAGAATGAAGAGAAGTAGAGGTACTTAGCTCTTATTTATGGCTCAAACAATATTCCAAACTTTTGCTGGTGTAGATTCTGTTAATAAAAAATAATATTCTCAATATCCTGACTGTTCCTCTACATCACAAAGCACACTAGGGCTTTGGCTTTGAAAGCTAAAATAAAGCAAGCTGTTAATGGAATTTTATATTTGTGCTCCCAAGATATTTAAATGAAGTCTTAAGGGTAACCACAATCCCTGGCTAGAATCCTCCTTCCTATTAAAGCTGACCTGGACAGGACTTGCTTTCATGCCACATTTAAATTGTCCAGAGAAAAGAATCTCTGTGGGAGACATCACACATTCTTCTTGCCTCCTTTCCTCTGACCAGCTTAACATAGTCACTGCATCTTAATCATTAGCAGGGGAGGGAAGGAAACCAATACTTCCCAGTTCTGGAAAAGAAAACTGTTCAAGAAAAAAAACTTACTAGGTCCCACATTCTAATAATGAAAGGTCTGTTTGATCACCAACACTTATTCTTGACCTCATCAACTGGAGTTTTTTTCTGCTCTCCTTGGGTAAGTCTTGTCAGTGAATTGTTTCAGGGTTTCTTGGGATGGATGAAGTAATTTTAAAAGTCTTTTTTCTTTCTTTCTAATCATTTTTATTTATTTATTCATTAGTCTTCCATTTGCTAATTATTTAGCCTGAACAGAAGCAATAAGTTGTCAGTAAAACATTAGCAGTTAGCGCTCTAATAGTCTTACTGTGATGTTCCCTCTAGGGAGTTAACACTTATGAAACTCTTGTCCTAAATCACCACCCTGGTCAGCCTAGGTCTCTTTGTTAATAAATTAGTAAAACTGGCTGGAAGAGTCAGACAATATGAATACAAATATTTTTATATCAAACAGATACCTTTAAGGCCTTTTTGCATCTGTCTAGCTTGAAAATAGCTCAGCTTCTTTATATATTTAAAAAAAGAAATGTTCCTAAAGCAGAGATTTAGCTAGCTAAATATAAATGTGGAGTGAATTTGTATGGTCAAATGTATAAAAAATCTTTTAACTTGGGCGTACTACCTTTTAATGAGGTTAAAAGCAAAAGAAAGAATATTGATGATATGGGATCTGACTCTGAGATGGTGACCTTTATATCCCTTTGCATGCTCTGACAGCTACTTTATTACTGCTATTAAACTTTAAGGTAAAGAGACCAACTCTTTTTTTAAAAGAAATTTAGAAGCCTTAGAAACAAATAGGAGAAGGAAAGAAACAAGCTATCTGCACAGTTTAAATGGGCTGAAAGATTTTTTTTATCATTTTGCATTAAAAACAGACATGTATCTGCTAAATATTTATATTTTCTGACAAAAATAAAAACAAAAAATGATACACAATCATATGCTAGTTTGGAGAATTGTAAGTATCAAAAAAATCTGTCAGGAAGCCAGATCAGTAATTTCACACACAAATATCACTCTGATAACTTACATTAGCCTTCAGAAGGTGACTTGAACTGTCTTGCTGGTAAATTTGGAAACAAAGTGATATGTGTCCAGTCACTGGGGATATGGCATGCATCTTCTTTCCGCTATGAAAGCCAATATATGGCATTAATGCGTATTTCAGAGGGAAACTAACATCCAGATTGCTGAAGGATAACGGCCAGCTGACTAAATGGAGAGTGAGAGAAAAAGAAACGCGGGGGAGAGCGCCACTGCTGAAACCCTTTAAGTCTCCAATGTCTTTGCACCAACTATTTACTTTAAAGAGCTTTGAACAAAACCAAACAGGAAAGATCTTAGACCTGTGGGACTGCCAAAAATTTAGTGGTCTCTGGGAGTTTGACGGTTGAACTGCTAGACCTATGTGGTATGTGAAACTGTTGGAAAGAATTGTTTAAAGTAAGGAGCCAGTGACAGCACTGCTGGATCTCAACAGCAGGTGTAGGTGCCAGACAGTCTGTTTCTTAGAGTTTAAAAAGGGCAAGTGAAGTGATCTGACATCTAATAAGTTAATCCATTAAGGTCAGGTGAAGTACAAACTCCCTAATAACAGTGACCTCCTTCCTTACCACGAGGAGGAAGAACGCTTCGTGGAGTTTATGAAATCAGACTTATACTCCTTTCACTTAAATATACTGTCCAGTCCACTGTTTGTCCACAGACCTGTATACTAATTTTGTGATATTTAGCACAATTTATACTATTTGTGAACTATATATCCTTTCTCTGAGAAAAAAATAAAATAAAAAATAAAGGGAATAGTTCCATGCATTAGGAAAAGCCTTATTGCAAGACTACCCTAGCCAGAAGCCGCTGTCATGGTATGAACGGCCTCTCTTTRGAATAGGGTGCTGAGAACGAGCTCACTGGCTAAGGTAAATATCAACCATCCAAAGAAAAAGAGAACTGGTCCCAAAACAATGGAAACCACTGAAGGAGGCAGAAGGATGTAGTTTGTGGAAAGAGTCCAAGAAACCATGACTTGTGTTCGCTCTCTGCTCCTTAAAATCTCATTTCAGGGCTTCCCTAACTTTTAAACAGACATGTGGGCAGTGTAGCAACTCAGCAGTTATGTAGCCTGAGCAGAGAAATGATGCTGCTGTGCGATGTGTATTTATGATTTTGGATAACAGATTAAAAATCGTGCCACACACGCCTGAGGATTAGCTTGTAAAGATCTTTATCACAGAAGGCAAGTTTCCTTAGCAAGCTTGGCAGAGGGTGACTTTTTTCATGTACGTTTTCATCTTCTATATTGCCTGGACACAAGGCTGTGTTTGCTCCCCAGCTCCTGTTACATTGTCAGAGTGTGCTAGTTTTCTTTTTTTTCAGCCTGTACTTTGGAAACAGGAAAATACTTTGGTTTTAGGCATTAGAAATCCCCTTAGTTCTGCATAAAGGTGGGAAGGGACAATAAGGAATTCTAATATATATATATTTGACAGATTTTTAACTGATTCAAATACAGCTGCAGGGCAGCTTGCAAAGTGCTATCTTTCAGGCATTCTCTTTGCTTGCTCCTTCCCCCAGTTCTTTGCATCTTGCCCTAAATATGATGATAAAATCCCTGTGATGGTTGGTATCTTTCTTCCATGTGCTCATACTGAGTTTAGAGTGAATGTAATATGAATCTTTTTTTGTCACTACGATACCAGTTAGATCATCTGCAAAAAGTATGCCATGAATTCCACTTTCTGTTATTGTTGCTGTTCCCTCACCCGAAACTCTACTCTCTAAAGAGGTAGCTCTTTTCCCCTTTTCCCCCTCCTTTCCAGGCTTGGACTTAGAACTTCCTGCTCTTCTCTTCCCTCTTTCCAGAAACTGGTTGTTCTTAGTTTGGAAGCAGACTTCTGGATACCCAAAGCACTACAAATTGTTTTCCTCTTTTAGGAACACCCCTTCCTGTAGGTGCTGTTTATATGGAGTTATTGTCCATGGATGTTAGCAGCCTGCTAACAGTTTGGATCAGACACCATTCATGGGGCAGAGCATGGAGGAGTAAGATGGTATACACTTCAGTCCCTCAGTCCTGAGAGAGAGCAAAAGCATCAGAGTGAATTTTCTTCAAATTCACTCAAAAATAACTAATTAAATAAAGGTTTTACTTCTGATTTGACAAAACTCAGACAGATAATCTTTCTTCAAGTATTTGGAGATAACAGTGGTCAACAGCAGAAAGATTAGTTTAACAAAACTACCTTGTCTTCCCCTAAAGTCACAAAGCTGCTAAGTCTGTAAGGATTGGTTTTGACACTTAGCTACTAAATGCATTGCTAATATGGAGCTTTTAACTGTTGAGCATGGAGCATTAGATTTATTTACTATTCTTCTGCTACTTTTTCTGTAGTTTATCAGGTTAGGCCAGCAGCTAGATCTAAAGTTTTGTACTACAGGTATGAGGAATTTAACAAACTTGTGGTCATTAAAGATGCCACAGTCTGCTATACTTTGTGAAACAATTGGTTTCTTGTAATTTATTATTTTGCTTTTAAATCATATATCTTCAGTCCTCCACATTATTGGATGTCATTTGATTGCTTGAAAGTATAGATTAGTTCAAACCTATGTTTTAGGTGAAAATTTACTGTGTACTGGACTTGATAACACTGATGATTGAGCATGCATAAAAATACTCACATAGATTCTTCTAGAAAGACAATTTTGGCCCTTATACTGTAAATGTATTAGTTTGGGTAGACAGTTACAGTTAAATAGTTGCTACTACTCCAGTGAAACTCTTAAGAGGTGCAGGGCTATGTCCTTGTGGATCTCTGCTACATTTTCTTAAATGATAACACCTGCAAAGTAGGAGATTTGGGGGGCCATTGGGAGTTCTATTATTTCTGTTTTCTCTAGCAAACTCGAGTACTCCAAGTACAAATGATAATGTATGACATCTTTAATTAATTGACTAAAGATAGACTTGGTAAGAARTGAGTACACAATATCCCTCCAATATAAAAACAAACAACAACAAAAACCATAGTGTACTATAAGCCTTTAGCCTCTCCTAAATCTTAATTAATCCCAGTGAGATGTAGGTACTAAAAAAAAAAAAAGTAGCATGTTTTAGATAATGAACCTGATTTAGTTGGGTGGAATGACTCTACTCTCACACACTAAATTAAATACTCTTAAGTTGTCAAGAAAAGAAATGGTCTGGAATACAGTATGCTCAAAACCTTTGTGAACAGCTGCTCTCCTAACAGTTTAGTGTTTTGATATTGAACCCAGTAGCAGATTGCCTTCAAAGGTGCAGGTTATTTCCTATAAAGCAAGTTGGTTCCTGATAAACATCATCTATCTTCCATTGCCATATTCTCGGTACCATGATGAATGTGCTATGTTTCCCTGCTATCTGCTGCCAAGGGAGCATTTCTTTATATGAACTTTTTAATGAAAAGATTTTCACAGTATGTCAGGAATTCTAAGGGAAATAACACTAAAAGACATGAGAGACCATAGAAAATATTATCAAGTTCTAGTTTTCAGGCATCTGTATGACACAGTGAATTAAGCAAGTGAATAGTCTTTTCTGTGTAGGCACAATTACATTGATTTTGCCCTATGGGTACTGCAGGCTAGCAAGAAAGTTTTGGCCACCTAGTCGCAGTAAAGCAAGATTATTTTCTGTATTATGTAAAAAAATTGTTATTTAGTGCTTATAAATTATTTTTAATGAAAATAAATCAAATCCTAACACATCATTTTCCATTAATGTGAAATAGAATTCAGTGATTATGGTTTGGGGAAGAGAGCTTGTGGTTTAGAATCTGTAATAAATTTCAGGGGAAAAGACCAAATTAAAATGAAAATGACAAGACTTTAAACAAAAGTGGGTGACCACCAGTGGTTTGAACAGTTCAGAAAGTTGAAAAATTCTCMTTAAAGAGAAATTGCACTAACAGTAGTGGAAAGACTGTCCCTGACTTTAGAGGTTTTTGGATCACTCTGAAACAGGTCACCACTGGCAGCAGGACAGCAGTTATGTCGATAATCCCTTGGAAGAGGACCTCAGCATGCCATGGGTGGCAATGCCTTCTGGCGAAATCTGAGCCCAATGTAGTGAAATAAACAGATTTATCATTGCAAAATCTTAAACAGTATTAAAGAACCAGGCATACATAGTCACTTGGTTAGTCTTTAAAAGTAGCTGAACTGTTTCAATTCCTGGGTAGAACTTTAGCAGTAAAGTCATTTCTCATTCTGATTTAGCTTTTTCAAACATGAGTCATCAGAGAGACAACTGATTTGGGTTGTTTTGTTGTTTTGTTTTTTTTTTTCTTTTGAGGCTTGTATAGTTTTAGTGCCTAAATAGAATTAATTCAGTTCACTGTATAGATTGATTTGACTTTGCCTGGATCATTTCCCTGGCTTCTTTTTTCTTCTTTTAGGAGAGGTGTGAGCCAATTTTTAAAAGCCTGCCTGTACCAAAATAATCTCTTTTAGATGAAGATGGCAAGGTTATTGTTTTTCCTTCCCATGGTCTGTAACAGAAAAAAATTTAAATTCTCTGTGTAAAAACCTGCACGTGTTTGGACTGAAGCACGTTCTAACTTCTTTTGCTGTTTCATGGCTCCTTGTTAACACATTTCCCCACAAACTGAAGAGCTTTGCTTCACTGAAGCATCCTTAGCCTTTTCCAGGTAATCTGACTCTAAATTCTTTGCATCTTGCTAAAGAGGATAACATGCTATTAGTAGCCTGGAGATTTTTCAATAAAAGCTTTCTTCCTCTGTGAAACTTGCTCCCTCTGCTGTTTCAGCCATGCTTGGCAAAAAGGAAAGTTGCTCATGGAAAGCAACTTGAATGCAGACTTATAATGATTTAATTACTTCATAGTAGTGAGGCAATTTTTTATTTGCAAAATGAAGAGAGATTATCACCTTGTTCAGTCAATGTTTTCACAGAGACACTCAAATGTCATTGCTGTTAATAGGGTGAGTACTACACGTGCATTCCCATATTACTCTGAATCTTTCTAGAAGTCAATCCCATTTTTCATATAAATAATCCTTCCATATATTAGGAGTTTTACAAGTACTCTGCTTACAGAATTAAAATATATATATATTGTTAGTGTCATTTTGGAAACCTAGTGTAGATACGTATCTTGTTTTCATCTAATGTAAAGCTATTTGTATCTGTCAAACCAGAATAAAAAATGACATGTAAGCATGTTCTCCTAATTTCAGTTATTCCCAGAATACTTCTAGAAAATAGATTTCAGGAATAGAAATTATCATCAGTACTTAATGGAATTATATTTAAGAATACCAAATTATGAAGAGARAAAACTTTCTGAATACATCTGACATGAGGTAATCCAACCAACGGTTTAATCCTGTTCCCAGTGAAATTGATATTACAAATCCCTTTTACTCCTGGGAGGATCAGGACCAGGCCATCATGAGCAGGTACTACAGATTACAATGTAGGTGGCGTAAAATACTTGAAAAAGCAGGAGGTTCACAGATGCCTGGGAAAGGCAGATCAAAATAATGACAGAAATATTACAAGTTCCCTCAGAATGTGTTTCAGAATTATCTGAAATATGTCTCCAGTAGTGGTTTTAGTAGATTTTATATACTTGTTCTCTGGAGATCAAGAAAGATGTCCTTATTAAAAGCATTATTGTTGAGCAACCAAGTTGAAATTTCTCTTTGGCTTTGTATGATTATTAAAATATAATATAACATGATTGTCAGATTACAAACAATTTCTGTAAAAATACACTCCTTTTTCACCTTACTGGTCTAAGACGTGTTATGCTTCTTCGCATCTCACCGACTCCCTAAGAACTTGATATTTCATATTACAGCACTGTTTTGAAAAAAAAAAACCTCTACCTTAACATGGTAGAAAACTTTTAATAAGCCAATTTTGCAGTTTTGAGGTTGGAATGATGGAATTCAGCTATGTTACAACTTAGACAAGTGCTCACAACTCTAATAACGTGGACTGGGTAACATATAAGACACGTGTTGTGTAGACAAACTTTGCATATACCAATTGAAATGCTTCTGGAATGTCTCGCATTGTAAGTCACTCAGACAACTTTCTTATTGCACTGTAGGGAAATACTGTAACCTGTTTGTTTTAGTTCTCTGCGCTTAATAAGCCAGAGTACTTTTCCCAGCCTTGGACTCCTGCAATCATCTCCATATCCATTTTGATTGGCTTAAGTAAAGGAGATTTAAAGAAGCTGGAAACAAAGTGTTTAAACTTCCCAAATGAGCACTGCAAAAGGTGTTGCTAGATTAGCATTTTACAGGGGTCATGCTCTTGTGCTTGCAAAAGGCTGGGTTAGAATATCTTAAAAAGTCACTGCCTGTCAGGTGAGATGGAGTGATTGATTATGTGTGCATGTTTAACCTGTCTCCACAGTGAAATAAAATGTTAGCCTAAAAAAGGGAGAAGAGAAGGCAGGTGTGCAGTTACAATGCCTTAGCTGACAGATGGTACTTCTTAGATATGCTTATCTGATCACTTGCAATCATCTAAACACACCCTTAGAAATTAAAAGGAGGGGGCAGGAGTAGAAGGAAAATTAGCTTGTCTCTTTTGACAGTATAACATTTCAGTAACTGATACTCACTCTCACTCTCTCACAATGTCTAGGAGGATAAATTTCTTGAAAAAGGTATTCCAATTGGAATCAGCAATTGGAGTCAGCAGAAATTTTGTCAAGGGGATATGAACAAATCCTTAAGAGGGCTTGCTTCCATTAATCTATAAAATATCTTCTAGTAGTACTGAGTCAGCTATGTTCAAGAAAGTACCAAGAGAAACGCTTTATATTAAATTATGTTACTACAGAAGATATACTACTGGCAAAAGCACCTGTATCTTTGGTTTATGAGAGACGTAATTTTTTATATGCAATGAGTGAAGGGAATAAAAAATGATGGATGTATTCCATGGCTTATCCCAGGATGCTGACATAAACAGTAGGCCAAAAATTATGAGTTTCCAGAGCAAATCACATTAGTTACATTCAGGCCAGAATTTCCTCAGATTTTGAAATAAGTTTGGGGCAAAGGAGGATGGAGAGTTTCTAGTGGTTGAATCTGTGGCATCACAGGGTTTCCAGGCTGCACTGTCTTTTACTAGCTGTTTTCACACCAGCTGGGCCCAGCCTTGCTTTGCAATTCTGTCTATGATTTCTGAATAGGCTCTTGCAGTCAGTGGCATAAGTTTTTCTGCAACACACTTGATTGATTGCAGGTGTCAAAGTGGCCAGCTGGCAGCGTTTAATATAGGTTGTCCTGGACTATGGCCCTCATGCTACTTGCATAAAACATTCTGGGGGAGATTCCCCTTCTGGCTAGTCTTACTAATGTATTAAGCCCATGACAAGAGTAACAGCACAGTCTTTAAAAAAAATTTAAAAACGCTGTGTAATCAAACTAGTGAGGCTACATTTCCCTGTAGAAGGTGCTGTTCACCAGGCAGAGATTTATTGCTGCTTCATTTGGGGAGTTTGGTCCACAGACTTGCAGTATAGTCTTCCATTTAGTTGAAATATGTGTGTTGTTTATCCCTTGCAAACTATTTTTTGCACCGGTTTGCTTATTTTGTCGAGGGCATCAGAATTACTATCTCTGGTTTTAGGATTAAATGCTACTTCTGGGTTTTTCCATTTCATACAAAACTTAGAAGAATGGGAATAGCTTCTCTTTTGAGGTCCCATTTGCCAGCTCTTTTCTTTCAGACTGTATCAGTATTAAAATCTGCTCCTTATCATATGCCCCTGCTATTCTCTTGCTTGCTGCTGAAGGCTTCTGTTTCAGTTTTCATGAGTAGTAGTTTGTAGTAATGATTTTCTTTCAGCATCTGTTTGTAGTTGCACACTTTCATTTGTATGAGGCACACTAGGACCTGTAGAGAAAACTGACTTTAAGACAGGACACTTTTTCTTCACTTACTAATCAGTTGGCTTTAATATTTCACATTTTCCTTCTTTAGCTAAAAAGATTTATGAAGCAGCTGTGGCATATAGTTAAATAGAATTTCTTCATTCTTGTAAAGCAATTTTTTCTTACATTAGCATTCTACTATGCTTTAACAAAAGAGAGAGTGTGGTTTTCCTGTGCAAGATGCTGGTTCCCTGGCAAAGATTTTTGAATAAGAAAGTTTTCCTTGTACTGTCTTACTTTTCTTCTTCGACACTAACTTCATAACGCCTTTTGAATATACCCAGCCTTCCTTCAGGCTTCTTGGGCCAGTCCCAAGAGTCAATCCCTCTTTATTGTTGAAGCAATTGGTAACACAAGTCTGAGCACTCAGGAGCATCCACTTCCTTGTTGGACTCCCCGGGCGTTCAGTTAGATTGTGGTCCTTGAGCCGGCATAGGGTTACATTCACATGCTCCTCGCTAGAACTAAATTCAGCACATCTTCCAGCACACTGCAGTAGTGCCGGGGAGATTAAAGTCTGCTGCTTTACCTTCTGAACTGGAAGACTGATATTTTCAAAGAAGTGTTTCCAGCTCCTACAGCAACATAATTTGAATAATCATGTAAAGGTAAATCAGCATCAGCTTTTACTATCATAGCAACTTCCGCCATCTAACCATGGAAAGAGTATAAAGGTAAAAATAGAAATCCAAAGACAATTTACACATCGTTTTTATATTTTTTCATTACAAGAGAATGTGCAAGTGTGTGCCCACATTTCTCCAAGATACATTTCTATAAGCAGTAACATCACAGATTGCATCTTATCAACCAAACAATTTGATCACAACTTATGCATGCAGCTTCGGCAATTGAGTAACTTATACTACTGAAGCACCACATAATTTTTTATTTATGATTTTCTAAAACATTTATGACATTCCAAAATGCTTGTCTTGTCTACTGGTCTGACTCTGTCTGTACTAAGCTGTCCATCTCAGGGCAGGATGTTCTTGAAGGGATTTCATATGTTCTTACACAAATACGCTTCAAAACCTTTCATTACATTAACTCTTTATTGCCTATAGAGGCTTAGAATTTTCTGCAGTTAAACTCATTTATGAAAAATATCTCTATTTACAACTGAAGATATTTTTGTGTCCAGGTATGCCTTTGATGTTACTGTTGTCTGAATTCCTTTCTCCATTAGGGGTAACAATACTTTGTTAGAAATTTTACATGTATGTCTATAAACACATTAGAAATGACAGTCCTTTCTCTAAAGATCTTAAAGTCTTTATTTATATGAAAATCTGAAAATTTCCTATTTCTGTAAGTACAGTTACTGAGTATTCTATCCACTAGTACATAAACTTGTAATTATAATGATAGAATATAATGGCGTTTTCCTTAAAAGTGTACTTTTCTCTCTGTACGGATACATCTTACACTCACATATGTAATATGTGCACACAGTTGTTTTGTTTTATACCAGCCTTTACCAATTAATACAGATATGGGCAAGCTCTTGAAATACCCACATGTAAAGATAGCTGGTATAGTATTATTAGACAGAGGTATGTCTTTAGTACTCAACTGGTGTGTGATGCCTGGCCAATTCCATTTAAAAAGGAAAAGGAAATCTTTATTTCTACTTCTATTACTTTTTGTTTATCTATCTTCAGTACTTATACAGCAGGAAAATTCCTTTAAAAAAAGCAATTGTAACCTAGCTACTATTGCTGATATAATTTAAGATTTGTCCTGATGTGTTATAACGATAAAAATAGAGCCCTCTATTTTGTGTTTTGTATCACTATAAATAGTTGAAGACCAGCAGTTATTATAGATACATTTTCCGTACTCAGTTCATATATTATAATAGAAAGGAGGTAATAACAGACAACCCAAACCACATAATATTAACATAGGAATCTAACATTAATGTTCAGATGTCAGTCCAAAAAATAAAGGAACAAGGATTGAAATTTTAGGTCTAATTACTGCGGAATGTATAGAGCCGCATGCAAACTGTGTGGTGCATATGTCATTGCCATCAGCATGAATGGTAATTTAAAGCCCAAGGCTGTAATAGGACTCCTTAGATGTCTGTTTTCTTGGAACTTAATAAACCAGCCAGCAAAACCTGCAATCTGGAAAACAAGAGAGCTGTTTGTGTGGCATCTGGTTTCTTCATAAATATTCAAGGAAGAGTTTTGTTGCTCTGTGGAAGCTGCCTCTACAAACATTTGTAATGGTTGTGCTGATAAATACAAATTGTTCCCATAGTCTTTCACTTCCACAGATATTCCATCCTGCTTGGCTAAGCTCCATGTAAATAGGATTTGAATGGCAGTACTTTCTCACTTGCAGCCTAGTGAGCATTAAAGTGGTAGCCAGGGTCTTTTCTTCTGTTTTTTTCCCCTCGAAGAAGTGTTTTAGTGAGGGGGCAATGGGAGGGAAAGAGAAGCAATGGAGCAGGGCTGTTGGTGGTGGTTTTCAGCTGCCTGCTGCCGGGACAGCCAGCAGCCGCACCGGGGGTAGCGGCTCAGCCACATCCTCTGGCCTCTCCTATCATCCCTGCAGTTTGGGAAGCCGTAGTGTCAGCATCATTTCTGGCTGCTGCCCGAGGATGCCAGCAAGAAAAAGGCGTTTTCTCATCAGTGCAAGGCAAGGCAGAATTGAGTCCTAAGCTTTACGTCACGGTTACATGTAGAGAAGGGACTCCTGACACCGACCAACTCTTGATTGTCAATCAGGGGACACTGTGTATTTCTTAGTATTTTTTAGCTCTATGATTTATATAGATATCTTAAATACACACACACACACACACACACATATATATATAAAGACACATCCTTTGTAAATGTTTTTTTTCAGATGTAAGCAGTTTTTGACTGTCAACTAGCAAAGAGAGAGAGAATCATTTTTGACAGTAAAATGGATGTATTACACAGTATTGTAGCTGATGAGCCACAATCAAATTTAGTTACAGAGGAATAAAGAAACATTTTTTTCTGATAATATACCAGATGAAAAGGCATTATATGACTTTAAGAGATGTGATAGATTTAGCCCTGTAAAATTTACATCAACAGAAAAAACAGTAGCAGCCTTTCAGCTATGCTGTAAGAGATATTCTGTAGTAACTTACATATTTATTTTCAAATATATAAATTATTTTAAATTTACAGAGTTTCCTGCCAGTAGCTGCAGACATCCATACGAAAATGGCCACAGAAACCCAGCAAACAGTTCTCCCTTGTTAGGGCCTACAGAAAACCTAAAATGGCAAAATGATCTGTCAAAATATGTATGGTCTATCCAGAGCATGTTACCTTCCACTTGCCACAAGAGGTCTCTTTTTCAGCCAGAGCACACATGTGTCTTCAAGTGTGTCTTCAAAAAAAGTGAGCGAGCACCATTGCTACCAGGCTATGTGCATGCGTGTGTTATTATTTCTTTTCTTTTTCTTTCTTTTTTTTTTTTAAGGGCTTCTCCTTCACACTGATACAAAACAGGGAAAAATCTGGAATCCTAATGAAATTCAGGAGCTAAAAAAATTGTTTCTCACACTATCATGCTTACGGAAACCCTGTTACTTCCTCATGCTTACTCCTGGAATTAATTTGGGCTAGCCACTGTTCACTTGGGATCTATTTTACTTTAAATTATATTTACAAGTTTACTTTTCAACTATTTGTCCTTGTTTGGATAATGTTAAAACAGACGAAGATTCAAAACATGAGAGGAAAGAATGCTGAATCACAGATCAAGCCTTTGGAAGGTTTTTCTTCATAACTTTTAAATACAGACTTCCCTGACCTCTAAGCTACACATTTTTGATGGACAGACTGACCATTCAGGACCTTCCCAACAGTGTTTTAGATATAATTTGAGGTAATTTCTTCTTTTACATTCTCCTTATAAAAGTGGTAAATTCAATTCATAGTCTTTGTACAAAGTAAATTACTTTAGTTTTGCATTTTTTTATCATTTTTTAATGGAGACATCCATCTTGTCAAATTTCTAGAAAGCCAGCTTTTTTTCTTTGTTCTCAACCTGGTAGCACTATAATAAGAATAATAAGCAGTTGTTTATGCTCATAAGAATGACATTTGAAACTGAGTATTCCTCTCGCAGCCCTCTTCTGGCAGGTTAGCTAGCACAAGAGGGGATAATCTGTAATAAAAGGTAGCATGAAGTCAACAGTTTGTGTCTGTCTCTCTCACTTGTTTTGATAAAGTTGCCAAGGTTAACCCCAGTTTATGTATTGTTCAATTTTTAGAAAACCATGTTATTAATAGCAAGAAGTCATTGCTGCTCCTTGCTGGTTTCATTTCTCTTACCTGCCTGGAAGAATATTTTGTTTCTGGCAGTTATCATAGGCATTGTGATCCATAACTAAGGTGGTTAAATGAACTCTGGGATCATCATTAAAGCAATGGGTGGAGATGGGAGTGCACAGTCATCTATAATACATAATCATAGTATTTTAAGGAACCATAGGTGATATCTTGCATTAATGCCACCAGTACCAAAGAGATGGGTTACATGTGCCATTCCTAACAGATAATTGTCCAACCTCTTTTTAAAGACCTTCATTTCTGGAAATCATACAGGCTCCTAGGCAGCTTTTCCAGTGCGTCAATACCCTTATGATTAGAAACTTGTCATGTCTCATCTGCAAGCATGTCTTGCTTGCAGAAACATAAGCTCACAGCTTCTTGCCCTTTTAGCCTTGGGCTTGGAGGACAGATTATTCCTCCTCCCCCCCCCCCCAAAGGCAGAAACTTTTTACATTCTTGAGGACTATTATTATTTCTTTCTCAGTTTTATCTTTAAGCTGTCAGATCATTGAGTCTTTTCCACTGCATATCCAGACTTCTGATCATTCCTGTTCTACCAGCTCCCTCCAGTTAATCTGTGCCTTTCTTGACCTGTGAGCGAGAATGGGTCAGAAMCTCCCACCTGAGTAGGATGGAAGAATTAAGGACATAAATTCCTAAAACGAAGGGCTTATTTAGTTTGGTTCAACAGTTGTGCTTATTGTGCGAATTAGCACAACTTAACAGATGCTGTTTGGAGTAATTTCTGTGGAACTGGTAGTTTTGGTTCTGTTCTGTCTTAAAAGTTTTATTTAAGAATTCCAGCAGATTTCACAAGAACTTCTCAGCCTCGCAGATGCTGATAAATACAGCTGTTGTAGCAAGCCACACAAAAAAGTGAACAGCCCAGAAAACAGCAGGAATTTGTTCTGCCAACATCCGTGTTTTGATCATTCTTGATAATAGGGATCCTGCATTGTTTCACAGTGAATGTGTAGGTCCCTACCTAGGAAACGCTATCCCCCTGACAGAAGTCCTTCTTTTCATAGCTGTCTTTTGTGGTCTTAAGGGCTGTGTGGATAACATGTGAAAAATTTGGCTAGGGCTACCCTTCTTTGGGGTTTTATGGTGAATGTTGTCCTCTGCTCACTAGATGGCACTAACTGCACATTGTACATAGAAAAAAAGAAATGTGCAAGGATGAGTTTCCAGTGAGGGAAGTTGGTCTCCCTCTTTCCAGTAACATATGGCTGAACTATTTATATGGCAATCAAATCTGCATATATGTAGTTTTTGTTTCCTACAGTTATGCTGGCTTGTTGGAGATAGATGATGATTGTCTTTATATCTCCTCTCCCAGTGGTGTCTAAATATAACCTGACTCTCTTCTCATAATTTAGGCTCAGCAGCTTTCATCCTAGTAGCCTGTCTTGGTTCATGTTAATTTACGAAGACCGGAAATATACATTCAGAGTCTCATCCAGGAACTGGTTTTATGAAGCACTATGAGTCAGACCCACAAAATTTGTGTGTGTAATTTGAGAGGAGAGCTATATTGACAGGATATCTAGTGTGAGAACCCAGGCAAGAAGAGTTAGGCTTTCATTATATTTAACAAAATATAATGATATGCTTAACAGAAAAAGAGGGTACATCGCCATGTAGAAGTTAATATTATTAAACTATACTTGTAAGTTAGACAAATCATGAGATCACAGAAAGCATGTAAGACTCATAACTTGAATTTTCTAATTTACAGGTTAATCACAGAAATGAAAGGTGAACAGTGTGTTGCTAATCTCCCCTATTGTCAGACTCTTCTGTGTTGTCTCATATTTAGTTTTCTCATAAGGTTACAAATGCCTCTTTTTTGTCTTCTTATTTCTTCTCTCTGTGACGTTCTTGTGGTGCTTGTTGATTGCAGTTTCCTGCTGCCCATCATGTTGTTGCTGAAGTTGGAATATGGCATATATTCAAGTATTTTAGGTAACATGCAAAACTTGAGTTTACATACAGCAGTCGGTCCATCATCTGTGAACCTCTGGACGGCTTGCATTTGTAGACCCAGAGGCTGTAACCACTTGTTATTGTTAGTGTGAAGGTCCTTGGGAGACAGAAAAAGATTATTCCTTCTTTTAAGAAAAAGTACATATTTTCTTTATAACATGTATGTATACATATATGTACACTAACAACAAGGTACTCTAATACAACCTGCCAACATAGGAAAATAGCCTGGCTTTCTCTTACAGTTTCTGTAGACCTCAACCAGAAGTAAGAATAACTCTAGATGCAAAAAAAACCCAAACATCTGATTGTGTCACTGCACTGCTAGGAGCCTTGACAGTTCTTCAGTCAGGTCACTGTGTTCTGGCTCTCTGAGGCAACTACAGTGGCAACTGGGCCTGCCCACTGCAGTTAGCTCAGAGCAGCCCTTTCTTCTATCATGGCCCAGATCATGGTGCTCAGCTGGGTGCTGAAGATTACTTGGGAGGTGAGGAGACAGGGTTAGGAAGCAAGAGTATGAAGATAAGGGGCCGGAGAAATGGGGTTGGGATCTTCTTTGAGATAGGAAAAGAGTGCCGGGGAGGGTAGATTGTGGGGAAAAGTGGCTAACAATTTACGTTTTAAAGAAAAAAAAATAAAATCAGTCTTGAAGCTGACTGGTTATGGCCAGCCCTGAAACCTGCAGCCTTGAGACTGTGTGCGGTCTGTCATAGGTGCTCTTTGGTCTGCTGTGAACTGCAGATAACAGGGGAGTTTTCAGCTAAAAGATGACGGAGCAACAATAGCATCTAATCTGACACCACCTGGAAACCGTGACTTCCACTTAAATGTAGCCAAAGATTATATGCTGTTTTTGACAATCTTTGCCACTGGAATCTTACCTTAGAAATGTGAGGGCAGGAGGGAACATTGTGATTCCTGCCTAATTATCAGGCAAGAAGTAAAAACAGCTGCTATTGGCTTCCTTAGAAGAATTTCTGGTTGTTCAGATTCCAGATAACCTAGGAACTGCTTTAGGTGCCTTATAGTTTGAGACCTATCTTTAGCTATGAAAGCATTTTAATTCTTGCAGTAAGTTTTTAGTAGGTCACAAGTAGAWAATGAGCAGAGGAGGAAGTGAACCATGAAATAGTTTAAGAGATGATGTTTTGCGTATGTGCTGTTGAAGTGTTTTGTTCTAGTCTATTAAATATTTAGATAGCCCTGCAGTCACTATTAATCCAAGTAGTCATTTTTCCCTAGCCCACCATGGATTCTTACCTTATAATCGCACCCTTGAAATTAATCAAGGTGAATGCCAAGTTGTCACCACTGGAAAACAGTTTACTATTTTAGAAAATAAGATGTGTTTGTGCCTGACCAGAGATGGATGTTGCTAAAAATATTGGAAAGATTGATGTTACATAAGCTGTAAACATCCGCTTTAATAGATAGAGAGGTAAAAGAGGCAACTGGAGGATCAAAGGATCCTGTACTCCCATTGGTAGTATGTGATTTGTTCAAAACTGAAGTGTCACAAAGAACTAACTTTGTGGTCATAAAAATCCTTAGTTTTCTGAGAACAGCAGAAGAAAAGGGTTTTGTTCAGTTTGATTTGACATATTGATACATGTTGTTCATTATCTACAGATGTATTTTATTAATACAATACATCTTACTCTTCTTAACACWGGTCTATTTTTCATCATGTTTCCTGGCTCCTCTCTTCTGTCTGTCTTCTGTCATTTCCTTTCACTTTATTATCCTCTTTCTATTCTAGTTTTACCTGCAAGAGAAAGAGAAAGTCTTTTCTAGGCAGCCACCTGCATAGCCAGGTACACAAGCTAAGCCTTTGCTTCAACAAGCATAGGTTCATCGTACTGCCATGCTCAGTCTCAGGATGGGGAACAACTTACCTAGGGAATTTTTAATTCCTGGTCTTTACTTTACAACACACCCATACTCCTTTTTTTCCCCTTTCTGTCCTCCTAGAAAAGTTCCTTCTCTCTTTTTCTCAGATGAGAAAGAAAGATTTGGTATCCTAATACTAACATCTCCATTGTCTCCAGACTCAGTAACCTCTTTTCATATCTGCTCCTAGTTAACTATGAGATGGAAATAGCCAGTATTCTTCCTGTCTGAACTCTTGACAGGATCCTTAACCCATTGATCTGTTAAGAAACTGCGCAGTCTAAGCTAAGGAATTGAGACAATTGCAGGAAACATTAAAATATACAATATTTTTCTATCTGTCACTTCTCTTTTTTGCTCTTATGACATTCATGTCTTCATGACCTTCATATCTTCTTATCTTCTTGCACTCCCATCCTTTTGTTCTGTTTTTAAACATCTTTATCTCCTGGAGGAAAGAAAGACAGGATTTATCTCTTCCTGTTGTTCCCTGTTCATGGTATCTGTCTGAACTCAGGCCTCCAGAATGTAGCCATATTTTGCGTAGTCTTCCCTGCTTCACACTTCACTCTACTTTCTGATCTTGCTTTATGCTATCATTTCCTTCCCTCTGTCTCTCATTTCTCTTCTCCTGCTCCTCCTGGAATACCCATTTTAGCTTAAATGAAAGGAAATGAAAGAGGATTTGTCTAATGTGATTTTAACCATCATCCCTTTCTCCTCTAATTGCTTTCATTAAATAAAATGTAAATTCTTTTGCAAATTCTTCTGGAAATAGGGTATTTCTCTTGTGTTTTTGTCRAATGCTTATGTTAATTGTTGGATATGCTTAGTTAGATGAGAGAAGAAGCCAAAAACAATGGTCAATGTCAAGTTTCTTTCTGCTCATGCTAAAAACCTGAAATGCTGTGAAACTACAGTTGAAAGTATTATATAATGAATATAGCTATCAGCATCATCATTTAAAGTAAGACTTTCTTTCAGCTCTTACTCTCTTTGTCAAATAAACAATTGGAACCTACAGTCCTTCATTTAGACAAATATTAGGAAAGAGGTATATCTTCTCAGTCACTTCAGAATTACGGAGAATCTGGCTAGGGATTTTGATGGCTAAGTGATCAAATTGCCTTTGAGTTTAAAAGAGAGAAACATCACACTCCCAAACAGTACTTTCATTGTAAGAGATGGTTATTTATTAAAGCCACTAAATACAAGCTACAAATTGGCAGCTGAAAGTTCATTTTTCTTGGCTGATTTCTAGTGATTCTTTTAGTCTCATACCTCTCTGCTTAGCTAAATCATACAAATAGTTGATAAATTCCTTTAATCCAACCAAGTAGCTGCCCCTTAAGAATCAGTGACAATATTGAAACATACAGTATGTTTCTGTATTCTAGCTCTGGGGTCATACCTTGCCAGAAACATACTTCTTGAACATTTGTCTTTTTTAAAATCCAAGTAATAGCTAAGAGATGAAAAGTGCAGTGTCCCTGCAGTCCAGATTTACAGACAATGAGTCCAAGGGAGACTGGAGCTAGTGGGGTGTAAGCTGACCCTGCCAAAGCAACCGCAAGAGGAATCAACAGTTATTTTTCTTCCCTGAATAGAAGTGTTATACTGGAACACCAAACTATGCATAGTTACTTAAGTATACTTAGTTCCTAGAGAGTAATGGAAACTTGATTACTAGAGAGTAATTTTGTGACTGGATTAGAGAAGAGAGGTTGGATTAAAGACTGGATTATTGTCTGTGCTGGAAGAGTCCTACCAGTCACAGCAACCATTGTACAGCCTCTTCCTAAATTTGATCAGCAGACTTTGGGAGCATATTTATTACTACCAGTTATGCAGTACCATCCTTTCAAATGCATGGTGACTTGGATGTAAAAGCATACATGCATTATAGAGACAGATAATTTAGACAGCTATCTACCTGCAAATAGCTCAACATACTTAAGAGCATCTCCATATTGGAATTCTCTTCCTGTGTAATTGATATATCCATGGCATATATTCTCTAGTTTCCATGAAAAGTATGTCCCACACTTCCCTTGGTCACCCATCTGCAGCATGAGATCTCAGCCTTGATTTCTCAGATCTTCTCCTTCTGCTCTTTCCTCTGCCCAAAACAGCTGGATTCATTCTGAGTTGTTCCTTGATTATTGTCTGGGGGTTACCTATTTCTAGATATATATAATCCCCATCACACTATCACAGCTGTATTACAGGCAATTAAGATATAAAGCATGAAGATGTAAATAACATCTTGATGGATTGACTATTAAACAAACAAACACAAAAACAAACTAGACACTAAAGAAACTTTTAATAGTACTCTAATAGTAAACATAGAGGACTTCACATTGCTTTGTAAATGCAGCATGAAGTAGATCTCACAAGACGCTCCCAAGCAATTTCTGGCAGGGTTTTAACATGTGGCAGTTCTGGACAACTCATTTTAATTGTTTATATTTCCATCTCCTGATTAAAAAATAAATATATTTTCTGGAAGGGTACATGATGGACTGCAAAGGCAATTAGTATTTTTTTAAAGTGTATCTGGAGGATGATTACAAATCCCTACAGAGGCTAATTGCCAATCTGTTAGCCTATGCTATACTTCAGAGAATTCAGATAAACTGGAAGTTGTTTAGAAACAGGAATGGAAATTGAAAAACTACATTTGCTCCACACACACATTTAATGGATCACAGAGTTGTACATAAAATGTTTAAGCTTTTGTTTTCCTGCTCATCATTACTGAATTAAGCTTTCTCTTACAATCAAAGGTCATAAAAATGTTGATTATTATGTTGTTTATTTAGATATTCTTGTTTTCATTTTGGTTATAAAATGTTTTTGTACATAACATTTTGAGAAAATGTTCACACCATTGAAGAACCAGAGGTTGCTAGTGTAGGTTTTGGCATGCATACAGCTATCTGAAAGTGATAGACACATTTGAGGTGAAAATTGGGACATTTTTTTTTTATTTTATTCTGTTTTCATTGATTTGTGAGTATTCATTAATACATGTCAATACCAATATATGTCAATATCAATATGGCAGTATTTTTAGTGATGTTCATAAAACACAGAGATAAAAATGGAGAGATTTTCTTTTAGGATATATGCAGGTAGTGAGCTGTCAGTTGTAGACTGGAGGTCACCATAAATCCCCCATTTTGATTTTGAGGACCACCAAAGCTTCTCTAGTGCATGCTTATTTTTAAGAGTATTTTTAGAAATATTTTGAAACTTGGATGGTCCATAAGAGTTATCARGAAATTATTGCAGGATAGAGACATTGGTTATTTCTCTAGATTGTCGCTTATGTGAAGAATTTCTTCAGCTGCTTTTCAAGAACAGAGCAGTATGACATATGCAGATCATCACTCTCATTAGCATTAACTCACATTCTCTTTTCCTTCATTTGATCCAGTAAAATTCATTGTTTTCTGATTGTTCACAGACTCTTTGCTCAAAAAAGTGTTCTTATTATTTTTACAGTTTTCCTACTTTAGAAAAACAAAATACAGCATGGCAGTAACATATACCCTTGGAACAAATGCTTTCATTTCTCACTTTCAAATCATTCCGTTTGATTGTGAAAGCTTAACATGATATTTCTCCATAACATGTTAAAACTCTCACAACTCTTTTTGCATACAAGGTTCCTCTGGCTCTTCTGTCCCTGAAACCGGTTCTTAGCCTGGCATAACAAGCAAAATTTTCAGCTTTTATTTTATTTGGATTGTAGTAAAATCTTACAAGCTTTAGTGATTAAATTCCTTTACAGGTATGTGTATATAATATATTTGACCAGACTTTCTTCACCAGAAGCAATAGTATCTAAAGAATTAAGTTAAACTCTACATTCCTGAGTCGTGCTGGCCTAATTACGGAACGGCATGCTTTAATGAGGGTTCTTCCAAGGTATCTATGACTGATATGGCATACAACCTGGAGGCAAACTTCAGATCCCAGTGTCAAGAACTGATTCATTGCCTTTCTGCAATTAACAATTGGGCTTAAGGGTCTGGATAGAAAACTAAAACAAGTCTCTTTTTCAGTTCATATGCTGAATCCAGAGTTGTTGACCTTTTTACTTCAGATGAAACTGAAAGACTAAGTATAATAGATTTGTCACACAGCAGATAGTTCACAGAATATGAAGAAAGAAGACCATGTTGTTTACATTTGCTCATAGTCCTTAAATAGGTTACACATCAAAGAATGGTCCAGTGAGGATGGGTGGAACAAGGAAAGAAAAACATAAAGTGTTCAACAGTAAAGCTCATATAAAACAGGTCTTTCAACCTTAGGGTAAAAAATGCAATAAACTACTGTATATATCAAAGAACCTTGCCATCTCACTTGTAATTGTTTGAACCTGTGAAAACTGGTGCCAAACCAATGCTTTGTGTCCCCATTTGTTCTTATGCAATGATGTGTGTTTACCAAGGAAAGAAAGAAGGAAGAAAAACTGCCATAGCATTGCATATGAAATATAATTACCAATGATAATCCTGGAAAAAATACTGCAACTTCTGCTACTAAAAATCATATTGCTCATCCCAAACAACATTCACACAAAAGGAAAAGGGGGAAAAAAACACTACAGGAAACATTCTTTGGTAAATGTGCTTTGTTTAATAAAAAAATCATTGGTCTTGGCTAGCTCTCAAGACAAATGTTGTGGCACCCCATGACGCTGCCTGTAGGAACATGCTCTTATTCCCCTGCTAAAGGCTGTAACACTTCCTGACCTAGATACTATGTATGAAGAACTGGAATTGTTACGTAGCTATAAATTGAGAGATTTYGTTTGAGAAGCTTTCCTCATGTATAATGGTCCACTCTGTAGCTTTTGGACAGGAATCTCCATCATGTCACAGTGCAGATTATTTTGTCTCCTGTCTAGTTGCAGTGATAACAGAAAATTAGAAACTTCTTTGGGTTTTTTTTTTTCTTTCCATCTGTAGAAGTTTGAATGTGTAACTGTTATGAAACAGTGTTATGTTTAACATCCGGCTTTTTTCTGTCTTATTTTGATACTACTGGTTCAAACATACATGTTCTCTCTTTCATTACGTAGTTCAAGTGGTTTAAAATCTTATTTTTTCAAACTAGAGAATAGCATTACTCACATACCAGAAGGCTAAGTAATGTCTGGGATTTATTAAATCGTTCAGCAAAGTTAACCACAGACAGTTGCATATAGAACAAATGCTGGAAGAAAAGTAATCTTCTGTTGATGTTCATTATACTATAACATATTAAGACTGTTCTGTTTCTGCAGTTAGTATATTTCTTCTTAGACCTTTAACTAGCTTGACTTTTTTGGTTATAGAGTGTTTGAGCATAGAGGAAATATGTACTCTTAAGTTATAGGAATGATTTTAAAAAGGTAAGTTTAATGTTAGTTTGTCATCTTGGTAAAGCAGCTTTGGGTTATACCAAGGTAAATCTTTACTTATTGGTGACATTAACAAATTGCTGACTTTTCCTGCCAATTAAGAGTTATTATACACTTTTTAAGAAGTTATATTCCCATTGTATTTGCATAATTCTGTCGCTGCTGTATTCAACAAAAAAGCATTATCGATGTTGCAATTTGAAATCTTTTGCTTTGCATCTGTTCCTAGTATTCTGCATACCTTTGAAACTTTGCTTGCTGTTTTATCAACCTTTCACAGATAAAATGCCAGTTGTGGAAATTGCAAAAATATTTAAAATAATATTATAGATCAGATAGCACTGACGTAAAGTGTCAGAAGAAACTGAATAGACATTCCTGGGAACTTCAGGTTCTGACATTTTCTGAACACTAAACTTGTTTTAAAATCACAAACTAAGTATCCAAAAATTGCACAAAGGTAACAGGAAGTCATTATTTGCTGTGTAAGACTCTAACCTATAATTTATATATTATTCACTTTTATGAGTGAAAGAACATCAAATAAATTAACTGTGAAAATTCCATAATAAAAGAGAAATATATTTAAAAACTTTTTCCTGCTATAGTTTATCCTTTTTTTCTTTGAATGTTTTTCTTTATATAGAGTTACAACCCACTGAAATTTTTAAACTTTGTCTTTTTCAAATTTGCATATAAAAGAATATTTTTTGTGTGAATTAAGTGGTTTGTGAGTAGGACTGGATAATACATAATTATGTTTTAATTTTTTAGAAAACTGTGGGACATATTTCCCAGAAGTGAAAAATGACCCAGACAAATATTTACAAAGATGTCCCSAGTCTGTAAAGAAGTGGCTAAAACAACTGAAGAATGCTGGGAAGATTCTGCTGCTAATTACCAGTTCTCACAGTGACTATTGCAGGCTCCTGTGTGAACATATCCTTGGGTAGGTGCAACGTTCATTTCAAATTATATCTGCCAGCATCTTAAGCAACTTGAGATAAGCCTGAACTGTAGGGAAGATGATTTCATCTTCCTTACGTGTGATAACTTATTTGGATCTGAGGTTTCTGGTGGGCCTGTCTCTGGTTGGAGTGCAACAGGGTATCAAGACCAAGTAGTCCAATGGGAGCCTGGGAACTACAACTGACACACAGCACAGTTATATCCTATGTTTTATCATGATGGGGTTAAAGATAACAGGGAATATCTTTCAGGCCAACAGCCGCAACATCATCTGAATCCCAACTTTATCATCAGTCTTTGCTACACTGTCCTATTCAAGTCACTTCCTTTCTGTGCTTCTCGAGTCATGAGTGTAAGTAGTAGTATTTCATTTCCTTGCAGTAAATCTGCATGGAAAAGCTCGTAAATACCTCTTCCTAATGCACGGCTTCTAAGAGATGGTTGTGCATGAGAAATGTGCATTTACAGATCACAGCAGAAAAGATAAAACAAGTAGTTCATTGCACGTAGTAATTGGTTGAGACTTGCAGCTGCTCATGACAACAGCTATTTTTCAGCTGTAATTTTAAGAACATGACAGGTCAAGTCAAATTCAGTGAAATGCAGCAGACACCACTAGAGATGAATTAATCAGTGATGCAAATAGCCAGGTGGGTGACATGGTGAGACTGACTTTATTCATTAAATGAATCAAAGGAACAAAGTAGTGCAATATGAGCCAACTTTGTCTGTGGATTTACAAGGGAACAACAGAGTGAATACAGCAACACAATAAGAAAACTACAGATAAGGTGAAAAACGGAGCTACCCTCCAAAAACAATCCAGCCAGTATCACCTCCGTTTTGTACTCTCTGGGCTAACTGGAATGAGAGCATCAGCTGTGCCAGTTCTCACTGCCTTATACTCACTATTTGAGGTGGAAATCTACCTCCTTGCAAAAGGCAATTCTCCTGATGAGTATCCTGATATGATGTCTGTGAATTATTTATTTTTTGTTTGGAGATCTGTATAGCTGTATATGAATGAAAATGGAGAATAAAACTATAAAATTCTTGTAGAATGATTTTGCATTTCTTTTGTGGATAAAGTTCGAAAAGTTATAGGCATCTGTAGTGATCATGCTGGAAGCCAGTAATAAAGGTAGCAGAGAGGGTTGCCTTTCAAAACACAAAAAGAGAATGGATCATTTTGTCTCTTTCCTCATTAATGTAGGATGTTCTACAGTGTTTATTTCAATAATATTTTTCAGTGACTCATGTAGTGTGGCTTCCAAGACATCTTGAAGACCAAGTACTGCACTGTCCATTAGCCATTATTGAAGTAGTTTTCTTCACAAAAATAATTCTAAACTTTTTATTGTTCTTGCTTGATCCGTATCTCCTGCATAGTTTAACATGACTCTACATTCCCTTGCTGTTTTTTGCACTACTGAAGCATAGTCTAGGTTGGCATCCATCATCCGTTCCCTTAACTTTAATTTGTCTGGGCTAACTGAATTTTATTCTTGATATCAGCCCTTATGAATGACTCCTATGTACTCCTTTATTATATTTCTTTCCCAGCTTCTTTCCAATTAATCAGTATATTTAGAAGTTCATGACTGTACATAGTATTACAGGTGTTACATCCAACAAAACCAAGGATAAAGATGAAGAGCAGAGATGTGTGTGAGATTTTATCCTCTTCTTATCATTGTCTTGGAACTGTTAACTTTCTTGTACTTTATTGAAAAAGTTCCTCTTTGGATACAGAAATTACTGGCCACATAAAATCAGTATTGGGAAATGCATACCTAAACACATCATTTTCTCTTTAAAGAGCAAAGTATTCCAGTTGCTTTCATCTAACCAAGTTGTCTTTAATTGAAAGCCATTTTCATAAGGAGAGAAGAAGTGTCAGAGAAAATCTTGTTTTGAACTAAAATGACAACCATTTCTGAGCCAGACAACACACACATTGCTGGGATCAGTGTGTAAAGGCTTGTAAACCTATTAAAGCAGGTATGAGTTCATTCACACAGGTAACATTATCATGGTATGACTATTCAGGCTTACCTACAGTGAGAATGTGTGTCAAGTTAATTGAATGGGTGAGTTTTGGCAGGAGCACACCTAAAGACAAGTTTATGATCATATAGTCACTAAAGTTGAGTGTCATTTCACTTTTTCATGAATGTTAGCTATTTAAAAGCTAGTAATTTGTCTAAGATGATCATTTTGATTCCTTCAGTGGTCCATGGAAAGAAAAGTTGGGCATCATACTTGGAAATTCATTCTAAATCATAAAATAGTGTCTGAAATAAGAGGGATGAATTGCCCTCTAAGAGTGTACGTGTTTCTCCATTGGCTATATGTGYGGTAGATCACTAACTGTGATTCAGCATGCAGCTTTTGGATGACTAAAGTCATGTGAGATATATCCTACTCTCTGTCTCGGCCCTTTACTGTAACCACAAGCCACAATGCCAAGCAYGAGCAGTAACTGGAACTGATTTTGTTGTGCATAATGTTGCACAGTAATGTAACATCAAGTATATGTTCTCATAAAATGAGTAGCCTTGTACAAGAAATTTAGCCTGACTCAAAAAAGGCTATAGGTGACATCTCTTTTCACACAAAACACAGTTTCTTCTACAACAAATCAACAAAAAGTTCTTGTTCCCGTTAAACAAATCTTTCTGAAAGACTGCATTCCTTTTTTTTTTTGACTTTTGTACACAAAGCACTGATCATTGTTTCCACAAGTCTTTGTTGTGCTACTAAGGTATTGGCTTTATTTTGAAAGTTCAAGTTTAACTTACCTGTTGAAACATTGTTTGCACAGTATATTAACATGAAAACTTACCTCTATTGATATCTGTCATCCAAGCATAGAAGAAGCACATCTGTTTGTTCAACTTGAGGATGGATCAATGGGCATTTTGTAAGAAAATACCTTAGAGAGGTGAACGCTCTATGCAAATATTTACTCTAGGGTGAAATGTGACTTTGGTAACAAAAGAATATATGAAAAATAAGGTCTTTTATTACACAGTGAGTGATTCTGATCTCAAGATAGTTTCCCTGTATTTAACATAAGCTCATGCAAACCCTTTGGGTAATTTGATTGCCATTCAATAAACATGTCCTGTATAAGACAGTTCTTTTGATCCCACTTGAAGTTTATTTCATTTTATATTAATAGTTCTACCACTGTTCTGTCCTTTAAGTGAAGCAAACATCTTTCTAACCAACAGAATCTTCCAGACAGAGGAAATTTTTTAAAAATATGCCATTGTAATATTTGCTATTAGTTATATTAAAAAGGTAGAAGTTTACATATGGCGACAAGTGSGGAAAAATAGACAATGTTAAAATTTCATTAGAGAAAGGAAATTTAAAACCATTTATTTTGAAGGCTGGAATGTAATTGAGAGAACAAATTAAAAGGTAGAAGATAAAACTCATAGGGAGAGTGTTAACTTGTTAAGATATCTCAGTTTAATGGAAAATTTTAGATTATTTGAAAATGACACATTTAGCTAGTTTTCTTCAAATAAACTTTTTCAACCATTGATAGTATTTTAGTGCCTCTAACCATCGTGGACTTGCTGTCCATGACTTCTTTGTTCCATGCTAGTATGTCCATTGTTTTTCAAGTGTTGCAGGCAATACAGTCACACAAGCAATTAAACATTTCTACTAAAATAAAATACTTCACATATGTGGAATGTTTATATTTTCCAAAAATAAACAATAATCACTCTTTAAGCAATATTTGTCTAATTTTACATTTTAGTAACTTCTGAAATTTGTAAGTAGGCATTGTTGTAATTATTTCTTGCTATAGTTCCCAGTAGGCTGTTGGAATAAATGAGGTCAAATAGATTCCTTAAAGTAAAGAAGACTCTTTCTAGAGTCTTCTAGGAATAACTGGCCCTTCCAGAAATAATTCATCTCATGGTAGGACAGGTGGCATGTATGTCCCCTAGGGTTGCCTATTTTTCCCACTGGCTTTACTTACTGACTTACATGTATGTTTCTATTTCTTAAATACCTAAGTTTAAATAACAYGAGTCCTACTTATATGCCTTGCTTAAATGTTTAATCTCATTTAAATTAATAGGATTTCCACAATTCAGATATCTGTCTGTATTTTCATAAACCTAATGACCTTTGAAAAATCTGAATTTAATGGTGGGATTCAGCTAGCAGATTAAGGCTCCTACTCATAGGTGTCTGTTTGTGAGCTTTATGTCTAACCTCCCTTTAATCAAATGGGTGAGTAAAATTTACTTACCTTTGTAAGTAAATCACTTGATTTCCTGTATTCCTACTCGATAAAGGAAAACTCCTAATTTAGACCTTTCTTATCAGCCTAAGCACAGAAATTTGAGAAGAATTTGCCTTCAGAATAAACCACTCAACACCAGTGTTTTCACTGATCGGTATGTTTTCCATTCCAGGTACTTTCCCATCTGTCTATTCATAGAGATATTCATGTCTCCTGAGGTTAAAATATGTCACATTATATGTTATCCTGAGATTAAAAAACTCTCTGGTCCAAAGACCATCTTTTTACAAAAAATGAGTGATTCTCAAGGGTACAGTATTGTGGGTTGTCAATCCAAATGTCTTTTCATTTATTACAACCTCAGTAAAAGAACGGCGCTAATGACACTGAACAAACATATCAGGAAAAAAAGTGACAAAAAATGCCATTAAAAAGTGTTTTGACACTTTGTTATTTATGTGATCTTAAGTCTTAAGGAATATTTAGGGACAGAGTAGCTAATTAATTACCTAGCTAATTTAATTTCCTTTGCTTCCTAGGCATGATTTTGAAGAGTTTTTTGACATTGTGATCACAAATGCTTTGAAACCTGGTTTCTTCTCCCAAACTCCGAACCAAAGACCTTTCCGAACTCTTGGTAAGTTGCAGTCAAAATCCCCTTCTTATCGGCTCACCTCTATCAAAAAAAAAAAAAAAAAAAAAAAGTGAGAGGGGAAAGAACCAGACTAGCCAGGTGAATATATTTTGATAATCTAGCAGTGGAAAAAAATAAGGGATTCTATACAGGACTCAGTTTCCAGAGATGTTACTAAGAAATTTCTTAAGACTGAGGAACCCTGAGAAAATAAGAATTGCAATATTGAGGATAATGAAAGGGAGAGCTGGGACAATAAGTAAAAATGGTATTATTTGGGGCTCAGATATTGCATCATTAATGAAAAAGTAAGAATCTTTTTCTTTATTGTGCTGACAAGGTCATACACAGAAAGCTGAATTTAGTTCTGGGGAAAAAATGTACCAGAAATATTTTAAAATTTTGAAGGAAATTCAAAGAATGATACAAATACAATTGCAAGGCTGGAGGAAATGATTTGTGATGGAAATGTGGCAATATTAAATGTGTGTACTTTGGCTAAATAATGACAGTGTAGGCTAAAAGGAAGTGCCCCTGTACTCACTTAATTTAATTAAAACATTCTGAAACATTTGGCAATGTTGTCCATTAGGTGATTAAGGTAGTAACAAAAGAGATTTACAAGAGCAGCATTTGTTAAACCACAAATAACAATAGAAATACGTATGGAGCCAGATAATTTTTCCATATTTTGTTAAATATCCTTAAGATTAAGTTCTATCCTGAAAATTAATCTTATATCCAAAATAGTGTGAGTCAGAATATATTGAACTGTATTTTAGCATTTTATGGCAGGAAAGTCAACTGTTCCAGCCCAAAAGAAATTGTGTCTGTGAAACTTTTACAGTGAAACTAAAATGAGCAGTGGAAATATATATTGAAATTGTATTTTAATGATTTAAGTATTTATATAGGAAACATAAATATGAAGAGTCTTAAATGTAATTTTTAAAGGATTAGTTTAAATAGGAAATTGCCAAGTTGACAATTTGAGGAAAAATAACTTTGAAGGGAAATTATATAAAATGAAAAAAAAAAAGAAAAAACATAGAAGGTGATACAACCTCAGTTCTGTAAGCATTTTAGTTAGATATATATATAATGGAAATTGAAAATAAAACATAATTCACTTTGGATATTTTTAAACAATCTGATCAGCCTAAGGAAATTTTCCTAAGGAAATCCTGCTGTGTCTCTGTCAGTAAAGCAGCTAGCAACTTTTGAACCTTTTGCTCAAATTCAGTAAATGTAATAGGCAAAAAGCTCCAAGAAATTTCTGCAAGTCTTTTTTCTGCAAACAAGGTCAGAGCAGGGGGAAAAGACTTCAAATTACTGTCTCCATCGAAGACTACTGTGTACCATTAGCTTGATCACGTTATTAGATACTTGAAACTAGTCACAGCTGAGAACCACAGGAAACTATTTCATAAGTACCAATGTTCATAAAGCTGTTTCTTTCTTATGCATTCAAACAGGAACAGCGCTCCCTGGAGTCTTCTTACTCACTTACTGGTTTTTATTCCTTTTATATTTTGGCATTGCAAAGATGCTCAAATGAGAGTTGGTCAATGATTATGTGAATACTTTATTAGTGCAGAATAAAGAGTAGTTTCTGTTCTGGAGACCTTACTGCCTAAACAGGTAAGAGATACAAACATAATTAGAACAATCCGCAAATAAATAATTTGCTCAAACTACAAAACTGTGAATGATTTTATTTTTTTTAACAAATTTGTGTGCAATTGATAATAAAATGTCTTCTGTAAAACTAACCAGAATATTCAAAGCAAATAATTATACATATAGGACAGGTTTTTAGAGACATGTCTTAAAGTGGTGAATAGGCTAGTTTAAGAGTATGTGAAGTTTTTAGCATCAAAATAGAAACAACTATATGAGAAAGTGTCCAAAATAATAATATAATTTTATAAAGTATCTTTTACTGTGTCAAAGGCTCACTTTACAGAACAAGTTTGTTCATGCAACAAGTTTTATTTCAATTACTGGAGCTTATTTTTCTAAATTACTATAAAAAATGTTTACTCTTGGATCCACTAGTGCTTCAAGAAAGTATTTACTCTGATGTTCATGCATATTTTTTTCCTATTTCAAAGCAAAAATAATGAAATTTTGTGTCCTTAATAAAATATATCCAGTGCTCTCAGAGAGAGGAGTGTCTGAAACACAGTGGCTGTTTTCAGAACTTTAAGAGGTTCTGATTTGAAACAAAGCCTTAAGAAAAATTCTGCAAATTGGAAAGCCGCCTTGAAAAATATGTATTAGAAATGCCACCACGTACTGTTTCAGAAAGAATGTTCCCTGGTGTCTGCAGCAACTGGGTGACATGAGCATCACCTATCCTGAAGTGATAAGTCTATGCTGAGGAACACAAAGGGAGGGCATGCACCCAGGTCACCCTTGTTTTCAGTGCAAAGGAAGCATGAGCAGGCAGGCCAGAGGTCTGCTCATTCAATAGTAAATTAACTATTCATTAATTGTTTCACTCAATGGTTAGTCCTATGTGATGCTGACTCTGAGGCACAGCACAGGGAACAGTTCTCCCCCATCTAAATATAGTCTCCAAGTCCCAGTTTGAACTGGAAGCTGCAGGACCTCCAGGCATCAGGTCTACAGCCCGAAGCATGAACAAAAAGCAGTCCCGATGTGCCAAGGGCTGTTGAGAGTGCCATCAATTTGCTGACCAGGTTCCTTAGCTACCCTCTGTAAAAYTAGGCAGGCCTCTCCGAATCCTATCTGCTTTTTTATTAAAGATCATTGGACTGACTTTGGACACATTTTGTGTTCCAAGTTTTTTGGCAATTTTCTACATTTTCAGGAAGTCTCAAAGTTGATTCTGAAGTTGAACCTGAAGAAGTGGGAAGTTTGATCTGGTCAGAAAAATTCTGACATTTCTAGACTTTTTTGACAAGACACTTGCCTGTTGACATTTTCATGCAAATGGAATTTTCTGTAAAAGAACAGATATACCCCTGAAAAAGTATTCCCCTGATAACTGAAGTAATTGCTTCTGAATCCTATCCATTTCTCCAGGGCTGAGTTTCAGCCACATTCTTCTGTCCATCAGTAGGGCTGAATTAGAAAAGAAATCCTAATAATACATCTAGTAGGTTTTCCCTTCTTTTTTGATGGAATTGTGTTATAAACAGACTTCAAGCACAAAATACGGAGTATGTTCTTAATTTCAAGTACCACAAGTGTTGCATTGTGTACTGGAGCTAAATTCTATTTATGTATAACAGGATTTTTTGCTGAAAATGTTCTAAAGGAAAGGCTTTGAGGTTTACCAAAGAGAAGGATAACTTATTTTCAGTGAATAATTTCAAAAAGGACACTGTGTTCAGTAAACATTTGAAGGAGGACAAAAAACAGGACAACATGACAAAGAAGTCATTGTCTGCAGGATTGTGATATCATATCACAATTTCTGCAGAAAATGTTTCTTCAGTAGACAAGCAATTTTAGAACTAATCCATTTAGAACCATGAAAAATGATTTCAATTGTGCAATTAAAAATGCATCACTACTTCATTTGTGTTTCAAGACATGCATTATTCAAAGGAATCAAAACATTGCTTGAAGTCTCACAAAATTCATGTGACTGCTTTTCATTAAACTGAGGCACTAAAAAGCACAATAATTAGTTGTTTAGTTGGCATAATAATCTTTCAAAGTATCATAATGCTAAATGGAGAAATAGTGTATACATCTCTTTCTGGGTTTTAGAACAGCTACCTGTGTTTTCACCTGGCGAAACAGTTTTTATATAGTTAGGTGTAGCTTATATAGCAAAGTACATATATTATGAGAACAGTGTTACAAGAAAACAAATTCACTCCCATAATACAAATACCCTGTAATGTATCTCATGTACTTGTTATTCACAGGGTTACATTTACTTTTTAGTAGGGAAATTTCTTAAATCATTCTTGAAAGTACTAATAATATCTTGAACTCTTCAGGCGAAGGATCTTGTCCAAAATGTTTGTGTAAATGCTATGTTGAGAATGTAGGGTTTTCTATCTTTCCTTTCAACAGCCACAGCCAGCTTAAAATAATATGTCATGCATATAGGATGTGAAGAAATATAGAGCAGCAAATACAGTTCTCACTCATTTGATAATCTGCAGTATACCAAGATTTCTGTAACATTTGACAACAGAGCTTACCATATATCACATCACTTATTAACGGAGGTCAGATTACTAGCCTGACTGCCAGCTCTGGTCGTTGTCAAATACGTTCTTTAGAATGTGAAGTTAAAATAAAAATGCTATAGGTAACTCTAACTTCCCTGAAAGCCTTCTGTAAGTTTGCGTGTACAGGGAATACTTACTTAGGTCCTAAATAAGACTTTAATCTTTTATTTTCAGTTGAGGAACTATCTATTTTGGTCTGTTTTTCTGATAAACTGAAATTGTGTTTCTCATAAGTGTTCAGTGTGTGAATGCACAATGCATATTTAAGGGTGAATGTGCTGATATATCTTCATATATATGTGCATATATATGCACAGGACAAGAAGATCCTTTATTTGAAGTGACAGTGGATGTGATGTTTCTGCGAGATCATGTGCCTTTATTAAACACCTAGATAAGCAGCCCTGCTCACTTTCTACTGTAGAGATTCTTGGGTTTTCAAAGCCCACTTACAGTTGCACTTCCTAGCTGTCTGCCTTATTCCTGCACTTGATTTTCTGTCCAGCTCAGGATGCCTCTCCTACATGATGTAGCCTCCAATTTAGGAATCTTTTTCAATCCTGCAGTTTTTTATGGTTCTCTGGTAGCTGCCATTTTTAACAGCTCACTTCAGCTTTTTTTTCATCCTTCAACTATTCTTCTCTAGTCTTCTAAAAATACAGGAAAATGCTATAAACTGGAAAGGCCAATTAGAAAAGAAAAAAGAGGAAGAGGATATAAAATGGCTCAAGAAAGTCTTCAATTAATAGGGCTTCAAGACTTCATCAGGAGGAGATGATCCTATGTCCGCCATTTAAGTTTTCTTGTGAGACATCTGGGCTTGATTATTGCCAGAGATGGGATTCAGAACTGAGTGGAGATCAGGGCTGATCCTATATGGTTATTTTTAGGCATTTACATTTGAAGGGCTTTTAGGCCCACAGAGTGGGATCTGAAAGGGAGTAGCTTCATTTTCCTGGATGTTAAATGTGTAAGTCTTTTAACTTCTCTTAGTGTCATTCTTTTTACATTTGGACTTGTACTAATTAAGACTTTAGTCTTCACAGGCAGAAGAATAACAAAATTTTACCCAGTAAATATTTGAATGCCTTAAGTAAAACTGAAATTTCTATAAAAAATGTGGAAGTTTTGAAACAGATGATATTGTCCTGCTATAAGCACTATAATTTAAATAGTCTTGCAGTATTTGCTTATTTGAAAAGCATAAAAGCCATTTCTAGAAAATGGTGATGAAACTTTCAATAAAAACACTTTGAGTTGAATCTATAATATAGGCAGCTAAGTTGCTATATTTGCTATGTTATAGGCATCTCAGTTACTACCTCTATATTGAAGAATGCCTTGACAACAAAATCCCTTTTTTTTTTTTTACATCAGCCTGAGAAGTTAAAAGTCATGATAGCTTGTTTATTACTATTATTTGTTCCAATCATCTCTCTTTACTGATCTTGTCTTGCTTTAGATATTTACATGTTAAGATTTAAATGTAGATTCAAATTTAAATTTAAAATTACTTTTAGATTTAGTCCTTAGGTCATCACAAATACAACAGCACAACTGTTAGTGTTTTTGTGCAGAGACCTGATATTTGGCAGAGACTCACTCTCCCAATAGGGATCTGGTCTTTTGCTGCACCTGTGAATACTTACCAAATATATGGGTTATGGTCTTCAGTCTGCAAAGACTTAATGGATTCTGTCATATTTTCCAAGATTTTGTCTGTACTGAAATCCTTCAGCCTCAAGTCATTTCTGGGATTAAATAGGACCTTTTCTTCAATGGTTCAACACAGGTCCCTAGTGCATCTTTATCATGGACCACTGAAGCTTGGATGCCCACTGCTCCCTCCCCAAACAGCAGTGGAGGTCGGAGGGGAGCAAATTCCCTCACAGAAATGCAGCAGTGCACAAAGCATGTGCGTGGGACACAGATGAATCGGAGAGGGCGTTGGAGTGGCCAGGTTATGGGAAGAGTGAAAAGCGTGGGAGGAGGCAGAGTAAGAGCACAGCATGATAGGTAGACGTACAGAGGAGAGGGATTTCACCCTGTGATGGGGTTTTCTGAATTTCAAGTCTTTACTTTTGCATTTCTATTTCTTCTATTGTCTTAAGGAAGATTTTGGAAATAGGTCTAATGTGTCAAGCAGAAATAGCTTAAAGGGAGTCTAACAGTGTACTGCCTGGCTTGGTGCTTCCCAGCTAGTTGTCAGTCAGCAGCACGGGATGCGACGCTGCCCCTCCAGGAAGGATCTCTGGGGTCAGGAAGCCATCCGGAGGGGAAGTCCAGGAAAGGCCTGTTTTCCTGCTTCTCA
This sequence comes from Apteryx rowi, assembly GCF_003343035.1. Taxonomy (NCBI): domain Eukaryota; kingdom Metazoa; phylum Chordata; class Aves; order Apterygiformes; family Apterygidae; genus Apteryx; species Apteryx rowi. The sequence continues at coordinate 125,179 of NW_020448697.1, forward strand.
GAAGATACAAACAGAATAGCAACACCACCAGCAGAAGAGACCTGTGTAATCTGCTCCTGCAGTGTCTTGTGTTATTCCTTTATTTAATGCAGTTACCACTTTGAAATGCAAGCTACCACTTGCATACCACGTTTATTTAATGCAGTTGTGCTGGCTGCCATTTTTCTGGAAAGAGTGTCTCTTCTCGTATTAGCCTGTCTGAAAATATTCTATAATGCAGGGCCACATAATAATGCATATTTGCTGAGAGCTCATGACATAATGGCATGCAAAGGTTATCCTGACTGAGGACTGCCTTATCCAGGAGCAGTAAAGTCCACAAATGTTTTACATAGGTCTTCTAAAACAGGTGCCTTTATATTGTTATAACATCCCACAGTAGTCTGAAAGAAATCCATTTCTATCATGGAAATCTTGTTTAGCAATTCTATACAGTGTATTACCACTGTTTTTCATATATTTTCTGGCTATTTAGAAAAGGGAAAGTTATAACTAATAATTCTATACTCTGGTTTTCAAAACTAGATCTTTTTGTACCTTTTTGTACCTAGATCTTTTTGCAGATCTTTTGTATATGTCAAGATTTAGGGTCTCCTAATTCTCTAATGTCAGGAACAGGTTCTGTATACAGCTGACAGCAGAGGACTCACTGTTTTAAGGCATAAAGTACCTAGTTCTGTGCCCAAGTTACCAATAAGAAATATATCCCTACTCTTATCTCTAATAGGGATTCTCATTTCATTCATCATTTTGGGGAAAAGAGGAAATTTTTTTTGAGCAAATAGTTGGTATGGGTGATGAAAGGCTTTATAGAGAGAGATCCTAATGTCTAGTAATAGATCCTGACTGTTTTCAGTGTTTATTATGAAAACCCCAAAAGACTATGGAAATGCCATATGAAGGTGACTCCTCCAGTTGACGCCCTTTCGGCAGCATGGTTAATGTCTGATTCCACATTCTGAAAACCAGCCTCAGGTAGGCCAGTAGGGCTGACAGTGACATACGCAGACAAATTTAATCTCATAAAACAGAGGTTGTTTCATAGCTATTTATCATACACCCAAGAAGTTAAGAGGGTGTTTCCAAAATCCACAGCATCAGGCTCCTTGGCCTTCACCTCCCATCCTTTGTTTAAATGATCTTAGTCTAAAACTATTCCACTCAAATTACAGCATTTGTACAGATATCAGCCACACAGCAAAGTTTTTCTGACAGTGTAAACAGCTGTCTCAAGGACTTCTGGTTTCCCAATATTATTTATATGCTGCAGAGAAACCTTAAAAGAATCAGTATATGTTACCTACTGATCAAAGCGCATTACCAATTAATCTTTTTTTAAGTTTGCTAGATACTCCCTGTCTTAGAACTCTTGAGATCAACAGTTTGGAAATTGTTTGAAAATAGGGAGCTGATCATTTCCTACTGTGTGGTCAGCATGTTTGTAATTAAGCCATGGGATAGGTAAGATGGGAGGCTATAGTTAAGGACCTCTTTTCTAACAATTTATTTCACGTCCGCTAAACATAGTCTTAGATGACGGTGTCAGTCTGGATATTGTTTTTTACATATTCAGCACAGTGGCCTATGTGAAGGCATCAAAAACACATGCAAAGAGCAAAATTAAGTTGGGCCAGCACATACTTGCATCCTTTTGCAGAATGGGTTGCCACAGTCACGGACAGCCACAATATCTTAACAGATGACAACAAAAAATCTTTGTTCCTTGGCATAAGGCTTCATGTGTTCTGATGGTTTTCAAAGCCCTTGGCTACCTTATTTGATGGTCATTACCTCATAAAAACAAAACAAGTATGTTTTGAACATTTTTGCTCCATTGCAGAGATAAATTAGTTAGACATTGGGAAAGCAGAAGGAGGAGAGATGGAAAAAAACTCTTGAGGAGGTTACTATGAAAGTAAAAGTAAATTCATTTTACTAAGTGAAAATATATCGTTATAATCGTGTTGTAAAATGATGCAAGGGGCCACTCTGCACTGATTGTAAACATACCCACTTTTACCACAGTATAGTTAGACTGGTCTAATTTCTGTATGTTGCCACTAACCATAATAGTTAGACTGTGTGGAAGCCAACCAAAGCAAGCCAAGCTTTCCATTACAGTACATCCTTTTTGGCAATCTGAGCAGAGGGGCCATTTCTTTCTCCAAAGGAAAGGAATGGAGGGTTTTTCTTGGAATGGGCTTCACTGGTAGTTGCTTCAAAAGTGCTGGAAGGCCAGATTCTCATTGCATCATTTCTCTATATTCTCACAGATGGCTGCTCTCACTTGGGCATTTTAGACATGCCCACATGTCACTTTTCTTAATGGGGGGAAAATGGAACTCAGCAAATGAGAAGTTAAAGGTTTGAGCAGGCAAGTTCTCTTTCTGTTTTGGTCAGGAGGGTACAGTGCTGATACCACTAAAGCAGTTTACTGTAAACCTGGTGGTAGGAGCATGTGCCAAGCTCTGAGATTTCAGCTGATCTCCCCTCCTAGATGGGAGGTACTTGGTCATCAGGCTGAGCCAGGCTTTGGAAATTGGGTTGGATGCTGCTTCTTTAGCTCCTTTGGCTAATGCCTCAACCATATTAGCCAAAAGAGCTGCCAGGACGTGGGCTAATTCTTCAACATTTTAGTCTGTTTTCCCAAAACAATGAGGTTTATGCACATGGTATGTACAGGTAGGAATTTCTGGCCATCCCCTACTGCTAACCTCTATTTGTAAGCCAATATTTCAACCAAATTTGAGTATGGCCTAGTATTCTCAGAAATATTACAGATTCTGCAGGCTATGGAGGAAAAAAGGAGTCTGTCAGTCCCCGCTCAGAGAAAGGCTGCAGCATAAACTTACCCCTTATTAGATACCAGAGGATCCACACAGGAGAGTCTGGTTATAAATGATCCAGCTACAGSAAAAGCATCCATGAGACCTTGCATCTTATTAGACATTCAGTGAATCCAATTGCGAGACACAACTTCATAGGAAACTAGGCCCCATTATTTCCACCATTGTTCCTCAACAATTCCTTGTTTATTAAAAAAAATAAAAATAAAGTCTTTGAAATATGACATATGTTTGTTTCTGAGTAGCAAGATGAATGCTGAACTATGGATTCATTCTCCAATGCTTACCCTTCTTTAAAAGAAAAAATTAAAGTAAATGTGTCAAGCCAAGTTCTTTATATGTTTGCATAGTGTTCAAAGTACCTTAGAGGATAAAAGGAATAAGAAGTAATTCATCCAAAAATCAGAACATTGAAAAACTGCAAAATATTTCTGCATAAAGACAGCAGGGGTTGCTTCAGCTGGTTACCTTTGATATTAAATACTGTGTTTGGCACTAAACTGATAAGAATATTACAGAAAGCTATTTCAAAGAAAACTAAAGCCGCTGCTTTCAAAAGCTGGATATAAACAATATTCCTTTGTTAAAACTGGAAAACATGTTTAGCATAATTGCCAAGTGCTCCAAAAACAGATTTCTTTTTCTACGGAAAGCGTATTTTCATTTTTGAAAGGGGCTGCAGTAACTAACACTACTGTCAAATCCTATTTATTGATTATATTACATTATACTCAAGGCACAGATAAAAATCAAAGTCCAATTGTTTAAGGTATTGTGCAAACACCTGATAAGAGTCAGTTCTCTGTCTTCAAGGAGTCCACAGGCAGACCAGAAGAACAAATGGTAGAAAAATAAAAGTATTATTTTTTCATCTTAGAGCCAGCGAACTGAAGCACAGACAGATTGAATGACTTAGCCATAATCATACCTCTGGCAGATCTACATATTTAACTAAGATCTCCAGTGTCCTAATGCAGAAGCAGTGAAGATGTGTAAACCATATTTGCCAAAGGACTCCAGGAGACTTTTGACTGTGAGAATCCTTTTAGCCCTTTCCAAAGATCCATAATGGGAAAATTAAGAAAACATAATTACAATTAATTCTGTTGGTTTTATTTTTTATGGTTCAGTGATACACCCCTTATAAGTTTAAGTAACCAGATCTACTAACTTGATTTGTTCTACACCGGAATTATTCAAACCAAATTAATTTGAAAGCAATCGCCTAGCATAATGTTTGTTTTGGAAGACAGTTCTGTACCAATGATTTTTTAAATTGGTTATTGGTTATCAAGTCATGCATATGTTTAATCTTAATGGAAAAAACTTTCTTCGTAGAGAACCATGCTAAAAACCCTCTTAATTTTGGAATTATTTTTGTCTTCCCACCATGTGTACTTAGAAGCAGCTTCTGTCAAAGAACTGTTCTGTGACATAGGCTGCAAAATCTGTAACTCATGATGATGCTTTAAATGTGGTTGCTGAAGAGATTGCATCACCATTTGAAAATAACAGCTGTTATAACAATGATATACAGTAGTATGTAAGCTATAAATAGAGTTAAATATAGTAGCTCTATATAATTCTATTTCAACATATTCACAGTGTGCTCGTGGAAAGTCAGGATATAGAAAATCCTCAGTTGTAGTTTTGTGATTGCTTCTCAGTGTTGCTATTGTGGGTTTTTTTCGTTTTTTTTTTTTTTTTTAAGTGTCTCCATTCTCCAGGATATTAGCACAGAATGGAACCATGAAACAGTCCAATCTGGACTGTACCGGACTCATCAGAGAGATCAGGCAGGATAGTTTGCACGCCTAGGAAGCCCAAATAATCAAAAAGCATAGCATGTTTTTCCATCAATATGGGCTACTATGGAGCTGACAACCCTATCCTCTCTCTGTTGTGAAAACTACAGAACTTGAATTGTGTTTCATGTACTAGTCTTTATTTTCAAAACCAAAGCCAAAACACCTAAAATGACCAGCTCATGTTCCCAGACAAAGCTGTGTTTAGCAAACAAACTTCTTTGGAATAAAGGAATTCTCCAGCACATAAAAAGGTTGTTAAAAAGAGATTGTTTACCATTTTTTCCTTCGTAATCTCTGGGAAAGCATAGCCAAATGCAAGATCTAGAAACAGAGCAGTCAGTAGTGAACATAGATCACGTATTTATAGTGTGATAATACTCTAACAACATGTGATGCTGAAAAAGACTTGGGATTTATGTGAGTTATGCTACAGAAAGCGAAGACCCAATACCCTGTGGAAGGCAAAAGCAAATGCAGATCTTACACCTATAWGCAGGACTTGCAGCACTAACTTTCTGTGCAGCATCAGTAAGACCATTTCCAAAAAAATACTTTCAGTTCTCATATTTACCCTTCCACAGAAATACTGAAAGTTTGAAAGGGCTGACTATGATATTATGTTTGAGGGAGACATAAGGTCACTTTATTTAATTTACTGAAGAGAGCATTAAGATGTCTTAATAACCAAGTAGTTTATGGTTCTTTGACATCTGATACAATGGAGCCCAGGCTAGGATAACATAATACCTGAAGAATGTGTAGCAATTATTTATATAGATAGTTCAATATCCAGCATAGCAATTCTAGAATAGACCAAACTTTATTTTATTTTTTTAATATTCCCTCTGGTTAGATTAAATATTTATTTTCACCTTCATTTTTATTTCCCAGCACACCTAACAGCCTCCATGCAAGAGTAGGAAGGGAAGTAAAAGCTAAACTGTAGGACTTGTAGGACTGAAAGAAAGAGTAGGGAAACAAACCATGTGCAAGCCAGCAGCTATTTTGACATTAAGTGAACATTACTTCCTTTTGATCTGTATTGTGTATTTTTTAATATAAGATGCTTAAACAAATACATCTTATCTTAAACAAATACATCTTATTTTGTCCATGGAATAAAAAAAGGTCCCACTGGGGAGCTTATTAACTCATGCAGATCGTTACCAGACTTTACTGATGCTTACAAGTAAGACGTTATGCCCTCGTTATCCTAGTTTCAAAATATGGCTTCTCTTCTTGCCATTTCTATATCATAGAGATGGATAGTGTTCAGATGCTAATTTTGGCCATTCAGTTGCTGGCCTCTCCCTTAGGCAAAAATTGACTAGTAACAACATCAAAAGGGTGATTCCATACATCATAAATCACAAAGCTCTATTTTGGAAATAAATAAATAAATACTAGGCATGGATATAGAAACCACTGTGTATAGAAACCACTGTAGCTATCATTTTTGGATATTACTCAGCTGACTCCCATTATAGTCAATGAAGAGCTAGCCAATAAAGTCAGTGGAGAACTGTACAGCTGCCCAAAAGGAAGTGTCTGCACTACTACTCTATTGAATACATTGACTCCATTGACATGCATTGCCATCTATTGTGGCTGTGTGCCCTGTCAGAGGCCCTTTAAGTTATGTTTCTGCCTCTGGAGCTGATCCTCAGCCATGGTGCACAATTCAGTTCCCTAACTCTGCTAACTGAGAGCCCCAGGGAGCCCAACCACATGGGGCCTGTGGAAATGGCAAAGGATCTAGGGGAGACCCATGCCCTCTCGACTGGCACCATAGGGCATCTCAAATGTTGCTAGACACCGGTATTTAAGCAACTGAAGACACCAGTATTTAAGCAACCAAACTGTACCAGGCTACCTGCTGACTAGAAAAAGCTGTGATCTGTGCAGGTCTATTCCAGTGCCTACGGAAGCCAAGGACTGGCTGCCTGTGGGACACTTCAATACAAGTTCACAAAATTTACCACTGCACTGAGACTCWGTGCAACCCTGTGTGAATTAGGTTGGTGGACCTTTAGTTTAAACTTTGCATTATAGTCCTTAAAGAGCTGTCAAATTCCACAAGGTATTTCTGGAAGAAAGATTACCTACATCATGGCAGGGGGAGGAAGTGATAACAGTATGACTTTGGGGGGAAAAATCTTTCTGTGGTGTCACATAGATTTCATAAAAGTTTGCAGGGTTTTAATTTATTTTCCTTGTCTGTGTAATTGTTTTCTTCTGTAGGATTCAAAAATAAGTAGATGATTAGACAGAGAACCCAGTAAAGAGTTACCTTGTGATTTGATTTTAAATTTGCTTAGAAATTGGGATTGAAACAGTTTACAGTAGAGTCAAAATAGAGGGTTGTGTATGGTACATTCCTGGCAGATTCAGGACTGGCAGCCACTGCAGAAAGCTTCCTTTCAGCATAGTTTCCATGAATCTGTATGTGCTGGTTTCAATTAAAAAGCTTTAGAGTTCTCTTGTGTGTTCTTCCAAAATGTCAAGCTTTTATAAAGGTTAGTTTGTAGAACTATTTTTCACAGAAAGCACATACTGCTTTTTATACTGCAGGCATCAGATCTGCTACTGAAAGAAAGTAGTGAAAGGACCTGTTTAGGAAGCCCTAGAAATGAGCTGAGAATACAACTGGGAATCATGATGAAAACCTGGGCTGAGATCTGGTTCGCTTTGATAAATCACTGAATCTCTGCCTCTGTTTCCCAGTTTCTAAATGCCAAGGCTTGATTAATGTTTATGAGGTGCTCAGAAGAATCTACAATGCATTAAGTGGTGTAGGAGAGCTGTAACAAATAGCAGGTGTGGATTTATCATGCATGGGGGAAATCTTAGGTGGGTAGAGAACTAGCTGGTTCTGCAAGAATCAGTGGCCAGAGAACATGAAACTTTGACATTTCTTAGCTGACGAGTGATCGTGGGACATGAGTGATCATTTAGATCAGTAACAAGTCCTCTGCAGCTGATGTTCAGAAGGGAATTACTTCTTACAGACTGAAAAATTGGGAGAAGGTAAAGGTGAGGTACTGTATTCTTCCTTTCTCTCTTTGTTATTCACCTCTTCTTTATTATTTGATTAGGACTCCAGATGTCTTAAACTTAAATATGTATGTTGTGTGCTTTGCTAAGTAGAGTTAGCGATCCCAGGACTTTTTCTTTTCATTAGTAAACACATTCATTATAAACTGATTCTCATCTGTTGTGAAAAGAATTTATATATTATTACTGTCCGCAGATCCCAGGTGTCTCTGTGATACTGCCAGGCTAATGCTGAACATTCCAAGATGACTATTTTTTTCTGGAATAATAGTAGCAAAAGATTTTATCTGTGAAATTCCTGCATACGGAGGTCTTGAACAAGATTCTTGATTCTGAGAAACCAGGTAAATCGCATTTTCACATAGGTAGTAAGTGGTTTTGCAAACCACATAAAGTGCACCGTTAAGGTATTGGAAAAATATATTATAGGAAGTGTCATGGGTATCGTTTCCCTTTTACTTCTTCAAAAAAAATCATTAATACAAATTTTTCATATCGGTCTTCTCAGCAAAGAGTAACTAAACTTACTTTTCCAGAAAGGAAATGTTTCCTTTCTTCCTTCCCAACTCCAGCCTGGTTACATTGTTCTGAGATTTACRGTGATAGTTTGACACATAAAAACTTTTTCTCTTTCTTAGAACATTAATTTCCTAATGTTTTTCATTCAGGTTATTAAATATGAAGTTATACAATATCTCAAAATATTGAATACCGATTTTGGGAACAGAGTTTCTTATTCTTTCCGATTTCCATTCCCTGGCATCCCAGATATACATCTGGCCTAGCAGGCCTTAAAGAGCATCTGAAATCTCTGCCAGTTGTTTGAACCTTGTCACATTCTTTGCCCCTCCTTTGAATTCATCCACCAGTTTTTGTCCACAGGGCCACAAAATTGTCCCTAGACCTCAAGACTGAATTTACCATCAAGTCCTTCCCTTTTTATTCCCTTTTACCTCCTTTCTGCTGCAGATCATAATTCTTGATACAGAACTTAATATGCACACCCTGCATAGACAGGAGCTGCTAAGTGTCAAAAGAGGCTTGGAGCAGGGAAAAGAAGATAAAAATTTTGCTAATTTCTCTGACCTCAGAGAAATTTTCCCACTGTTCGTCATCTCAGCACGCACAGCCTGAGCAACATCAAATTCCAGTTACATGTTCTCTTGTCCAGAGCCTATGTAACTGCAGTTCTGCCTCCCTCATCTTGATCACATTTTGTCCCCCTAAGCTACTTAAAAGGCTCTTGTTGCCACTGTATCAAAATACTTTATGATGAACCTTGTTGTATTTACCTGCACAGTACCTTTGATATATGGGAGCCCTAACACTTCCCTTTCCACACAAAATGCTAAGACTCATTTCCCACGTAGGAAATCTGTGGCAGAACTGCCGATCCACTGTTCCAGGGGCCGGACTAACTCAGACAAAACCACCAGTGCGGTCATTCTCCCTCCAAAGCCAGCCCCAAACTCTAGCAGTTTTAGGGTCCTTTCCCCAAAGAGCAGCTCCCCTCTCTCAGGTGGCCCTCCTGCCCCCTGAGCACCCTCCCTGAGGACAACCTGGAGGTACCGCGTCCCCGCACCTCTTGGGACGACACAGTGCAYGCAGTAGCCAGCTGTGGGGGGACCATCCTGCTCTGCAGCTGGCCCTCAGCTCCAGCACACCTGCCATCCACAGAGTAGTTTATTTTCTCCTTTTCCTCCTATTTAGGTGTAGCTTGGCATAGTGCCACATAATTACTCACCAGCACACCTTMAAAGTAATTTCCTTTAGCACTTTCACATAAGGAAATAGAGGTTGGTGGAGGCTTTGTGTGATGGAACCTAATGTGTGCGTTTATCATGGCAAATGTTCACAGCACAAAAACAGATTTTTAAAGGAGCCATTTTTTTCCCTAGAAATGACAGAAATAGTATGGAATAAAGCATAGACTATAGTAAAAGAATCTAATGGTCCTCCTTAATGCAGTAAGATTGCAAAACCCCTGTTGGGATTCACTGACAATATATGAATATGCGCAAAGGTATGTCTCCAAGGGGAGATTCTGTGAAGCTCAGATCAGTGTTAGGCACTAAACCGTATATTGGTGCCTCTTGAGCATTTTCCTAAGATAAGGGGAACACAGTTTAAGGCAGACAATACAGCAGAAAAAATATCTATTTGCTACTGAGCAAGACCACCCACTGTAATTGTTTTCATATTTTGTGCTTTTCTGGTATGTTTGATATTCTGCTATGTTTATGGTTTTAAACTATTAGTGGCAGCTTCTACATTTCATAATGGAAGATAGTTGCTAACTATTTTATGCTGCTATATTTCAATTTGAAATTAAAGATTTTTTCTTTTATTCTTCTTTGCAGTGCTGTTGTTAATAATATTTAAGAATAGTCCCAATTTAGTATAATATGCAAAGCAATGTAAATTAATAAAAAAAATGTAATCTCTTCCCTGACAGAGCCATATTCAAAAGGTTTTAATGTAGATATGATTTTTAGGTGTGTACGTACTGCTTCTGTATGTAGTGTGGTAAGAAGAACTCATGGATCAACAGGAGCCAGAACCCCACTTTCAGCAGCTTCAAATGTTAAGTTTTTGTTTCTGTAAAAAAAACAATAATTCTAAGGCATCCAATTTTGTTTGGAAATGAGTTTGCTTCACAACTTATCGATTGCAGGATACCTGTGTTACACTAAGGGAATAAGCCAAGCTATGTAAAGTTCTCTTTCTGTTGAGAACTTTCCTTTCAAGAGAGGGGTGGGGTTTTTGTTTTGTTTGTTTGTTTGTTTGTTTGTTTGTTTTTAATAAGAGGAACAGAGATGAATTCTTTAAAAGTCAGGTCCAAACCTACTTTTTACTAACAGCGAAAAAGGCAGTACTAAGTTGAACCCCTAGCTGTTCATACAGAAGGAGAGAGATTCCCAGGTTCCACTAGCTGACCCTGGGAATGTTCTCACTGCGCTTGCTGAATTTGCCAGACTCCACTGCAGTACTAAGTAAACTGTCATGTTTTTGGCACGGTTGTTTTCTTGTAACTATTGAGTCAGAGGAACAGTCTGAGCAGCTCTATTAGCAGACAGCAAGCTTTTAATAACCGCTATCTGCAGCTATTGTATGCTTGTAAAATCATTAACTTGCAGAAGGCTATTTAGATTTTTTTTATTACCAAAACAATATGCAATTTTTTTCTTGKTTTTTTTTTTTTAATAAAAGGTACATGTAGTAGTTGAAATTAATTATTTGAAATATTTTAATAAAATTTATACTGATTTTAAAGATCCATCAATTATTTTGCTTTTCATATACAGTTTAAAACTTCTAGATAAGTAGCTCAACAGAAAAACTAAGGTAATATAAGAAATACAAGTTGGCAGAAAAACAGTAGTAAAATGAAACTTTAAGATGTTGATAAGTCACATTTTTAGAGTGCTAAATTATTCTTAATGTGTACAAAGTGAAGAAGAGCATAGTATTCTATTCTCTATAAAAAATTTTGTGCTAAGAAATGTTAGATGCTCAAGTAACATACTGTATCTCCTAATGAAGAAGGCAAAACACTTTTATTCTTTCTACTAAGATACATTTTATGTGAACTATAACATAACAGTGTTTTATTTCCCTTTGCTAAACTGTTTTCTGCTTGATTCTGCATTCATGTCCATGCTCTCTAGTATTGCACATAAGTAGTTATTTTGGATATAGGTAATTATTTCTTTCCCCCCATTTCTTTCCCCCTAAAGCAAGGGAAGTACTCTTTGCTTTAGACATAAAGAAAAGTAATCTCTAAAAACACATAAAATTAGCAAGCAGCAAATATTTACAAGCATGAAAAGCAAACAAGTGCAGCTGAGACTTTTTCTAGGTGAACAAATAGTGTACTCCCCAGGGGCAATAGAAAACTACTCTCTGAAGAACCCCTGCACAGGGAGTTTGCCTTCACTTTCTATGTCTCAGTTATACAAGTCCTTCCAGGTTTCCCAGTTTGCATGGGTGATTTATGTTCCATGCTAGAATAAACTGTAGAGGAACATTACTTGTCTGCAGTTCTTCCTTCAAGCTTTTCCCTAGATACTTGGAATATACACTAATATTCCATACTAAAGAAGGTGGTAGTGTGTATCCCATCTTCTCCACTTTTTTACATAAAAAAATATATATATATATATAAAAACAGCTGCACAACTTCCGCATAAAATCAGCTGGCTGATGCTAAGTGTTTTGTCTAGTTTAACTTTGACCAAGGTTACAAGGTAAGCTATTTGAACAAATCCTGCAAGATTTAAGAAAACTGTTTTGCTTTCTTAAAGATAGAAAGAAGGGATTAGAGTTTATTTTATTTTATTCTATTTTTTTTTCCTGTGCAATTTTGAATCTTAAGTTAGTCTTTAGAGGTTGATGTAAAACTGGGATTTTCTCCCTGCCAAAGGCAGCCAATATTTAAAGAACTGGAAATTCAAGCAGAATTAATTAGTAAAATTAAATTAGGAGTTTTAGGTAGTGTAATCAGTTGAGAAAAGAGTGGAGTTTTTCTTCTAGATCATAAGCAAACTTTGTTGTATAAACAGTTTTCATATAAATGTTAATGAAAGTGTCTATTCTGTATTCCAAGCAGAGTATGTGCCATAGCTATGTATGTTCATGTCTATTTTGCAATTGTTATGCTCTTTAAAAGAACACATTTTAGGGAACTGAAGAAACAAATATCAAAGGTCTCTTGCAGCAGAGTCCATATTGCCTTATGCAGATACGCTTATTCACCGTCAAATTGTCTATTTCAGCTTACATAGTACATTTTCTACCTTTAGTATTAAGAAATGGAAATAAACCTTTTCTTGATCTTTGCTTAACTGAGGATTGAAGAACTATTGTTTTAATATCTGAAGCCAAAGTAAATGAATGGCAGGAAGTTTTTGCCCACCACACTGCAGTGTAGTTTTTCAGTGTGCAAGAGTGCGGTCCAAGAGCAAATTCCAGTATGCCTTGCTTCAACAGAAATTTCTCTAGAGTCTTACATAAACCAAGATTAAAGTCTGCAGTGATACAAGGAAGTTACGTTGTGTGTCCTGATTTTATTTTAATAATTAAAATTGAGACATTTTTCTGAAGTGTCAGCTTAGGTCAGCATGTCTTACTGGTGACCTCATCTTCTGTGCTTCCCTCCAGCTCACCCCTTTTCCTGATTGCTTCAAGCAGTGTTCATTTGGTAATCGTATTCTAAGAGCTGAGCTCCTTCTCTAATGCTTATCCACAGCCTAATGTTCGCAGCCCATATAGCCACCAAGCTTAGCAGCCACAATGTCTGCCTGTGAGGAACGGGCTCTTCTACACAGCCATACTGCTGAGCACTTCTAACCACTGTCCGAAAAAGGACAAAATAGTCTCCCGTCACTGCTCAGGTTAAACCATTCTAGGTTACACCGCCATAATTTCAAAAATAAAGAACTTTTGAAAATAAACCAAGAAAAGTATCTTACCAGCTGCACAGAACCCAAGAGATCCTTTGGACTTCTTACAGAGTTGTGAGCTTTTGTATGATTTTGTAACGTCTTTCCGGTGGTCGTCCATAGTTCTGCACTGATAAAAGTTGAAGCAGTTCGTCTTTCCAGTTTGCAAATTCTTCACAGTTGGGGCTTTTTCTTTCTAAATTCAGACATGGTAGAAAAGGAGCTTAATTGGTTAAGCCCCTATTTCTTAAGAACTGGTTCAGTTCATGTCAATTATAACACAGACAGCCAGCACTTCAATAACAGAAGTGACACCTTGAGATGTCTAATTTTTTTATAACAGTGAAGCATTCCCTGAAAGGAAAGGTTGTAGAAAGTTGCTTGAGCTGAAATATGTATTTTCAAAATGATCATGTCTTTCCCCCGCCCAGTTACCACACCTGGCCTAGCTTGCTTGAATTTGGACTGCTTTCAGGAAAAGCCTGTCTCTCTCTGTAATTAAATAGGGACCTCTAGGATGAATACAGGATTAATAAAGATAGGATCATCTGGGGAGATAATGTCTGGATATCGGGAACCTCTCATTTTTGTGTCTCTGAAGCCTTCTTATGAAACTCATAAGGTTAAGAGTAAAACTGTTTGGGAGAGGGAGTTTTCTTCTCATCTTGCCGTTTTGTACCTCTACAAATGTCCCAATTTTTAAAAAAATTTACAAGATAACTGCAAGGAATAAATGAAATTCTGTATTTTATATCCCTCTTACCCTTCTAAACAGAAGTTCTGGAGAGTTAAATGAAATATTGTAGAAGACTTCATCAAACCTCTGTGAAATATATCTTGCAGATATATTTCTTGGAACTTGCAGATGAATCATTTCCAAAAACAGGAAAAAGGCCTTGCTTTTATTTCATCATACCAGTGTTTTAAATGATAGAAACACTTTGTTCATTAGCCAGACTATTCTTGGAAATATAGCAAATTAATGCATGACAGATTTGAAAACAAATTGCTAAATCTGTGATGATATGTGATTTTCAGTTCCTGTAACACAGAAATCAAAACTTACCAAAATAACTTACTTGCTGACTTCTATAAAGGAATACTGATTTTCTTATAAACAAGTAAAACTTCAGTGTTGTCTTTATGTATCTTACTGCTTCATACAATTAATCCTTTCATAGTAAGGCAGATTTCAATAAAAAACAAAAAAGGTTCAAGTAAAACTAAAAACCTAAAACTGTATATATTTTATTTTCTYTCTCTCTTCTAAGAAGTCTATAGTTCTAACATGCCCAGGGCAATTTGAAAGTACACTGTTTTGTATTTTGGTCTTATCAGGCTTTATAAATGAGCAAAAGAACACGAGTCCATCATGAGAAAAGAAAATGTTGGTAGTTGTATAAGTAGTACTTATGAATTATTATGAAATTTTTCACAGGATGGTATACCTGTATTTTATTTATACTTTTATTTATACCTATATTTATATGTATATTTCTTTATACCTCTATTCATATTTATTTTTCATTCTGCTGGAATATTGTCAGCTTTTTGGGGTACTGCTTTTTAGTTCTCCATATGAACGAGCACATATATGCTGAGGTAGCTAAGCTAAGAAAAGTGCATCACTGCCTACATCWAATTAAAACTCACATCCCAGTTTTTCAAAAGTGAGTTTCCATTTTGATTAATTCACTCTTTGTTTCATCAAACATGAGCCAACTTAAAGAAGGCAGAATGACACATGAGCAAGAAGGGGAACTGATCTTCAGACTCAGCACTTTCTGAAAAATCGGATTGGGCAGCCAAAAATGCAGACAGCCAAAATCACTGGCCAGTTTTGAACCTTTTATTTCAGTTCATCATGCTAAGGGAATAATTTGTTCCTTATCACTTCCCTGCACTCATCCAGTCAGATATGAGACTAGCAAGCACTGGTGCATATGTGGGGCAGATGGATTTCACAGCTGCTTCCAGGGCACAAAATAATTCAGGGACATGGAAACACACAATAATACCCACATGCATCCCTACTAGCAGTTAGTCCTCCCTTGTGCTGCCTCTGAGAAAGTTCAGACGATTCTAAAGTTTCAGTAACCACTTGATCTCCCAATGAACCGGGGAAGGAGGGAAATTTTAGAAATTCTATATATTTAAAGAAATGTTTTTCAGTGTAATGGATGGCTGGGCA
This sequence comes from Apteryx rowi, assembly GCF_003343035.1. Classification (NCBI taxonomy): domain Eukaryota; kingdom Metazoa; phylum Chordata; class Aves; order Apterygiformes; family Apterygidae; genus Apteryx; species Apteryx rowi. Next base: position 140,519 of record NW_020448697.1, read on the forward strand.
GGGGGGGCGGGAGGGGGGAGGTCCCTGCATTTTGTCTCAGTAGCTACAGTAAGGGGGAAATGAGTTTTAAATTATATACTCCACCTTGTCGGAAGCATACAAGAATCAAGATCTACATAGTGGCTGCACCTGACCAGTGGACGATCGTTCATGTGACCAGCAGCTGCTGCTGTATCCTTCCAGTGTCCCTGGGCTGTCATGGGTACAGCAAATAGCACAGGCCAGTGCGCTGGCCGCCTCACAGCAGAGGTACATGCAGGAGGGATGTTGTCTCCATCTGAGCATAGGGAAGGAGCTAGCCCCACTCAGATTTCAGCAGTGCCAATTTGGTAAGGACTGCTGGAGTGCTATTTCAAGCCCCGAGTATCACATTATCCATTAGCTGTTATAAAAATTGCAATTAAGCTTATGACATTTAAAGGGGAGGTTATCAGATGGGAAGGGTCCAGTTTCAGTGCAAACTAATGCAACAGGATAACAGAGCGGACCAGAGGGGGTCACATCCCCACCTGCACTCAGCCGCTCTTCTTCTCCTTCCCTTGAGGCACCTTTGTTGCCCCCAGTGGGAAGGAGCTCCAATGGCATTGGTGCATCTCCCTTTCTCTGGCTTGGTTCCATGCTGAGCTTCCTTAGTTTCCGAACTATATTCATTTTCAGCCACGCATCCTCCAGCAGTTACAGGACCAGCCAGTGACACCACGGCATTGCAGAAATCATGCTGCCAATTGACAGCCAGCCAAGAAAGGTGGTTTCATTATAAATAGGGATTTGGGGTACTACCCAACATAACGGTGCCTCTAAACTGTGAACTTTTACCCTCAGCAAGCTTATAAGTACTTACTTTCTTCAGGAAGGGCATGGTCCATAGAGGAACCCTACAATTTTTGTCTTCCCGTCCCATTACCTTTACAACTGGAAGAAGCCACTGAAAGGATTTTGCTTATGCAGTTCCCTTTTGTCTCCACCATTAAAAGATGTAGTTTCCTGCCCTGAGCCCCTTGCCAAAAAGGAGAGTTTGTGTTTCTTAAGTGAACTGGAAATGCTATCTGTGCTTGCAAGCCAGGCTGGAATACAACCAAGCTTTTATATAAATGCCCTCAGGGTCTGAAATGGCATTATTTTGAATGGCAGAGAGGCATATCAGTATGACAGTTGTGAATTGTAATATTTATTTGTTTTACAACAGCCCCTTGAGGTCTAAACCAAGGCTTCAATGTGCTAAACACATATTCACATCTGTGCTGAGTGCACACACATAGAGAGAGCCTGTAAGAGCTGACCATCATTCGGAAAACAGGAACAGGTATATACACAACAACCAACAGTCAGTTGATGTTTTTATTCCACCGTAGAGCCCAAACAAACAAAAAAAAATCAGTAACCCTAATAGCCTGTCTATCCGGATCTGTACAGAAACTTCGAGTAACAGGTAAAAGGATATCAGAAGAAAAGCATAAAGGCAGAAATATGGGTTACTGGAGAGCTGTACACACATTGTGTATTAGCCTAGCACAGCTTAGGCTGGCTCTTGGATTTTCTCTCTTCCCTCAGTGTCTACCCAGGCAAGGAGGTCAGAGCTGTCCTCGGGCTTTCTGGTGAGCCAGCTGCAGGTCTTCACATCTGTATGTGATGGCCACTTAATGGCCACCTAACTTAAGGAGCAATACAAAAAAAGGGGACAGTCTGCCTTATGGGTGAGCTGATGAAAATTAACCTCATTGTAGGTGCGACTGACTGTAGATGAATAACAGTCGAAGCATAAATTCACTTTGGTGTCCCGAAAGAAAAGGTCAGAGCTGCCCTGTCCCATGGGCTGGGTTTAAACAAGGTAAACATCAGTCAGGTTAAGGACAGAGCTCTAGCTTCAAATCCTGGGCTTAACATTTGGTGTGGACATAACCTTAAGACCTCATGTGTTCAGATTTCCATCTGGGTGGGTATAACCAATAAACAGATAGCTAAGCATACTGCAGTAAGCAAGCGTGTGTAGTCTTTCTCAAAGAGCAATTCTGTGCCAAAGTAAATTATCATCAATTGTCATTTATATGGGAATAAGCTTCACTGATTACTTTTTGCATATTCTTTTAGAATGAAACCAGATGTTCTTCACACCGTGTTATAAACCTGCAACTGACATTTTAAGACACTTTAAGAAAAAGGATACCGAATCTTGTTAGTAAAATGGTTTATTTTAAAAACTCTATCTGCTTTTGGTGATCAGAGTAGCTTTCTGAATCAGGATACATTTCCCTAGTTGTTAAACACAGCAATATGCAAATTGCCATTCCAGGGATACTGGTATTGCCCCAGCATGAGTCAAGCGTTTGTTGTTGCTGTTTTTAGAAAGGAACAGTAATTTCCCCTCAGGAAAATTGCTCTTAATCACTGTTGTGGTTTTGGTGAGTGTGTTAATAGAATCATTTTCTGGTTTTAATTATTTTAATTTTCCTTGCTTGATAATTTTACATTTCTTGTTGTGGCATGTTTTCAGCCTGCAGCCAGGAATCCAGTGATATATTAGACTTCAGAAGCAAGCAAGTCACTCAATCTAAATCATCTGAGAAATTCTTTTTGGTTATCCAGTCTGTTTGAAATTGCCAGGACATCTCCCTTTCCTCCCAATATATGACCTGAAGCATTAGCATCCCCACCTATATATGTGTTTCTTCCTGTTGAAGTAATATTTATAGCATTTCTGACCTTGGAATGAACTTTCAAGAATCAATAACAGCAAAATGGAAGGAAGGTCAGCAGCAGTTTTCCTCTTGTCTGATTGAGTGTAGCCTATGTTACACTTGGAACATCTAAGATGCATTAGGAACTATCAGAATCACATTTTGCAGCATTTTTGCAGGCACTGGAGAGATTTCTTGAGTACCATCATGCATCTGCTCTCGCAAGGATATAAGACAATCTCAAAGTAAATTGTATCATTAAAGTATTTTAAGCTGTTATGTATTCATTTTTACAGGGCAAAACTGCTGCGAGAGGCCTTACAGCCAGTGCCAAAGAGTAATTTTCTTGAGTATATTTTGCCACGAGAAAAGTGTAACTGGCTTTGAAACCCTTCTCATTAATGACCTCCCAAAATGAAAACACCATTAAAGTGTAAATTTCCTCCCATTTTAGACTATAGCAATAAAACTGACACAATATCACCCACATATTTGAACTAACTGTCTGAGCACAAGCAGCCATATGAGATTGTTCAGGAAGCAAGGCTTGCCAGTTCAGATCTGTTAATCCTGTAACCCTACAACTGAAGTATCGTAAGGGACCTTTCTAATTCTTCAGATTTTTGGAGCTTCTTCCCAAACCAAGGTGTTACCATATCGAATGAGACATCTTGATGTTGTTTGATGCTTCTGTGTGTAGAGGAGGAAATAGAGGCTTGAAATTTCCCCTAATTTCAGCTACTTAACTGTGAAGATCCTAGTTAAATCAAACACTTTCCTTCTACAGTCAATGGCCAGAGCTGGACCTGTAGAAAGTGCTTCTTGCTGTCTCTGTTGCCTACAAAGGGAGCCTAGCCAAGTAATTTAGATCCTAGCTAGATGAATCGTACTGCTAGGGGTGACAATAATGGATCTCACAGTGAGACATCTTTTACCTTGTAATTAGAGTGATTTTTTTTTTCAGTCAGGACTGCCCTTGTGCCTTTCTGTAGAGGTAACAAAGCAGGGTCCTGCTCTTTGCTGGAACCTCCGGGTCCTGCTGTAATACATAGCGTTCACAGCTGCAATAGTGATGCTGTTATTCTGAAAACTCCCCTAGAACTAGCTCCATTTTTCTTCAGTGACTGAATGGGCAGATCATAGGTCATGGATCATGAGAGCTGTGTGTACCTTTACAAATTTCAAGAAACTCTTTTGATAACAGCTCAAAAGAGTTCTGTTTTGATAAATGCTCTTTTTACCTCTCGTTGTTTGAAGATTGTGTCTACTTGTTCAGCCAGCCTCACATATATGTCWAAAAATATCCCCCAAAAGTTTGAAAACTTCTGTTTGATCAAAAGTTGTTTGGTCAAAAGTATTTTAAAAGCCAGGAAATGTAAAATGAGGGAGACTTCCTTTCATGGATGTTACCGTATTTATTATTATTATTGTTAGGTTACTGCAGGAGAACAAAGGCAAAGACATTTCCAGATAAGTTCCACATGAGTTGCTAGTGTCAACCTTGAATTTCCTTGTTTTTACCTTGTTTATAAAACACCCTTAATTTAGAATTGTTTTGTCTGAGAATAAAACCTGTGTTTATTCAAATTCTTAGATCTGTAATAATAAAGAGAGATTTTCTGCGTCTCTCCACATACCTCTTTCCTTCTTTTTGCTTTTTTTTTTTCTTCCTTCAAGGAACAATTTACTGTGCCATGTACATCTCAACTGCTCTTAAACATAAAGCCATCTTGTCATTTCTCTGCTCTTCCAAAATTTACATTTCAGTTTTCAGCAGTCTCTAACCAAGTGAAGTTTGCTCACCCTGTCTCAGTCTTCCTCCTAACACATTTTAAGTTGTATAAAGCAGGAGAAAGATTGGAATCCTGATGCTCTACCTAAGTCAGATCAAAGTACAGCACAGACTCATACCCCCTTTTTCAGCAGAATAAAAAATATATATATTTCCTTGAGATTGAATAACAAAATCACCCTTTTGTTTAACTGCTTTGATAGAGAAGCCATTAATATTAATATTTCTGAAGAAAACCTAGCTTATCATTTCACTAGGACTAGTATTTTGGCTCCAGCACGAAGCTAAAAGCAGTTCTTCTGGCAATAGCATGTGGACCTGAATGGACAATAAAGTTACACACACAGGACAGACGCAGCTGCCTCAAAATCAGCTAGAAACTAAGCTTATGGCACAGTTAGCTGATGACCACAGAGTTTCAGGTTCCACTCATTTTTCTGGTTAGGTGACAGCTGCCAGTGTGGATATACAGAAAGTTTACACCATCAGCAGCAATATTGTCTACTTGTCATCTCCCCAGAACTGGTTGATAACCAGAACTACCTGTTGCTTGTGCTGATCTAAGGCTGGCTGACATCATGAGAACTACCTCAACCTGTTTTGTTATATTTATGTCAGTGTTAAAAGTAGCAGTCAATTTGTCTGTGAGGAAAGGTACATGGTGTTGCTTATGGTCTGTCAAATCTCATGGTTTTGCCTTAGATCTGTAGCAGCTCCTCCATCATTCTTGTCTGCGTGGTTTTCTACCTTCACTGGTACAATATTTGAGAGGTGAAGCCTATGACGTTCATTCTCCAGCTCTTCTATAGGTCCTGCAGAAGAGACTCAGGTGCTTCTTTTCTCACACGTTTCCCTATCATTATTTCTATTTCTTGCCTGCTTCCTGAACATAATAATACACAAGGTCATGTATCACCTGCCACTCTTTGTACATGAGCAGTCCTCAGCTACCAAACACCTGTGTTCAGAACCTGGAACTGAACCTCTTGCCAGACACTGGAACTGTTTTAATGTCAAAATAGGCCATGTTCTCCAGGCTATACGCTTGTTACTTCTCACATGTCTCACAAATACAGGAGCATGTGCTACTATCACTAACAGCAGGCAATTTTGCTTGGTGATTTCAGAGAATGATGAAGAGCAGGAGGCTCTGTTATCCCTTGATAAGCCTGGCTGGTATTCCCAAGGTAATGCTATCCATCTTTATGAACTACTGAAGAAGATGACTGGCAAGGTGGACCCCAAGGTATGTTATAAATGGGTAATTTTTCCTGAAAACATCTCATTTCAGTCTAAAATTCACCAGATCAGCTTGCATTAAGGTTAATGATGTGATCAGTCAGGAGTTTTATTCTGCATACACCTGCCATTGAACTGAGCAATTTCATTGCACTTCCAAGGTGTCTACTTCATTCTGCCTCACAGCTGACACTTACATAAATGGTCAATCGCTGCACAAGGTGAGAGACTTCTTTCTTAGCTTATTCCACATCTTTCCCAGTACATAATATTTCCTATTTAGTTCTTAGTAAATAGGCCCTGTGCTAAAAGGATGGCAGGGGATGTAGCTGCTTCTGCTTTAAATAATGTGTGAAAAAAGCTGCGTTGATATATACTAAGGCTAAAGCTGCCTGCGTCTTCATCATCTCCCAGTTAACCAAGTGTTTATCTATTACAATTTCCCTGAGGAGAGAGATGGATGAAAAGGTGGCGTAAGTGAAAACTAGGATCATTTTATCTCTGCATTTACAGCACAGGCTGGGTGAAAATGCCAGTGAAGACTGCGGGCGCACATTTGCCCTAATGGGTAAATTACCACCTGGGTACAAAAGAGTTCTGAATCAGTGGGAGATGCTCTGTGTTCTTCTTTGTTTCCAACGTTGTCCAAAATGCATTCCATTTATTTAGTGTATTTTCTTTTTAAACTTTTCTACTGCTTCCTGGCAGGCTATTTCAGTCCATCAAAAATCTCAGTGCTGTCCTGTGTGTCAGTCCCAAGCTGACATTGCCTTGTAATGTCACTGGAAGGTCAAATAAGGAAGGTATGCGGGGCTAGCCTTTTGCTTATGGAGAAGCTTGAAGTGAGCTGATTGAAAAAACCTCAAGACTATGACATTAATAAGATGTGTGTGTGTTGTGGCCAGCTGTAAACGTGGAAGAATTTTTATTAGGTTGTTTTAGAGCTCTTTTTCTCTGTCTTTGAAATATGGCTTGCTTGTTTTTCTCATATACAAATAACTTTTAATTTGCTGCTTCCCTCGTAGGTTGTTTATTTTGGTGACAGCATGCACTCGGATATTTTCCCAGCTCGTCACTATAGCAACTGGGAAACTGTCTTCATCTTAGAGGAGCTTCTAGGGGACAAAGTTATGGTGCCTGCAGAGACTGAATCTGAGCCCTTGGAGAAGAAAGGAAAATATGAGGTAAGGGTTCCTCGCAGCTGTTTCCTGGAACAGAAGAAAGTGAGTTACAGAAAAGCCTAGTGCCACCTGCACTGAGAAGAACCCCGCTTGTCCAACAAGGCTGCTGACAGTCTCGGGATCTCTCCTAGGCATGTCCTCGTAGCCGCACCAAGATGGTGCCATCAGGCTCCAGTTTGCCATTGTAAGAATTCGGTTTTTGGCACTAGTGACACACAGTCTTCATTACCCTAACCAAGCCCAATTGTGGACCACAAGAAAAGGTGGGGGATGTGTTTTCCCTTAACCAAAAAATACAGTTTTCTTCTTTGCAGTAACCAGAACCTGCCTTGCATCCTGCAAAGTGAAACTCTATCGCTCTTTGTTGCAAGTCCATACCCTGAACTCTTCACAGTTCATATGTCCCTGTTTACTGCTTCTAAGACAGGTCAACTGTGGGCTACTGAGAGTTACCTCGGATAAATAATTTAATTTTTAGGTTGCCTGCAGCTGGGAAGCAGGGTCTTTGATCAGTTCTAGCACTTCTGCCACTCTTCAATTCTCCCATGGAAGGTGAAATTTGTATTATGGTTTATTCTTCTCTCTGCTGCTTAAGAACAAAGAAGATAGGGAATTGCACTTGGGGTGGAGTTGTACCTCCAGCATTTAGTATTTAGGAACTATAACGCAGCTTCAGCGAGGCACCTCTGCTAATCTGCTCCCCATAACAAGAATAAGGAATCTTATTCTCTCTGTATCCTACTATTCCGATAACTTTCCATATCCTCCTTTTAAAGCTAAACAGAATGTTTAGTCTCTTATAATCTGTAGAGAATGAGAAGCAAAGGCTTAAGTGGCACTTAGAATTGCATTTAGTCCCCAGCACTTGTGGGGGAAGCAATTTAACAGAAAAGATAGAGTTTCAAAGTATATCCATCTCACAAAGTATGAAATTGAACCCATTTCTGTTTCTTTATATAAATATATATTTATTTACTTATTTATTCATTTTTAAGAACATATATATATGGGGTTTTTTACTGAAATGTAAAAGTATTTTTCCCTAAAACTCCTTCTGTAACAGTTCAGAATGGTTTGATAGAATGTGTGTTCAAATATAATACTGTTCACAGTGCACACAGTACAATAAACAGAGAATTATATATATTTTTGAGAAGAAGGTTTGCTTTTCTGAGGAAAAGTTATTTTTAATATAATATCTTTTGTTTGAAAAAGAAGAAAATATGTCATTTTGGAGTGTTTACTCTTGTTCTCAAATCCATAGGTAATATTCTTCTGATTGCAGATAGATATAGACACAGATATATACACCTTTTTACACTTTGCTTTGAAAAGCACTTACTTATTTTGTTTCTTTTTAAATAAATATTTTGGGGTATTAAAAATATAACTTACTCATATAAAGATATATTATAGGGTGCTTTATATGAGAGATTTATTTTTTTTTTAAATCTGACTAAGAAGCATATTAAAAGCCCCTGTTTTTTATGGAGAAAAGGAAGCTTTTAATGTGACTAAAACAATATAGAAAAGACATCTATYTCTTTGTGATTTTCTTTTTCTTTTAAGAAATATACAATATATTCTGCCACTATCCTGATTTGTAAAGTAAGGTCAAACAAGGACATTTCACCTGCTGAAATAAGGAAAGATAATAATTAAAATTTAAGTTTTTTCCTGGGTTGTAGAAAAACAAAAATGAGGACAAAGAAACTCAGTCTCCTAGCAAAAAGAATATATTCCTCAGTGAAAAAAAAAAAGAAAGGGTGAGCAACAGTGCTACATAGGTTGAAATAATGTGATTAAATTAATTAACATTGTTAAAATAACTCATTCCTCTCCATAAATTTAGCCTTTCTCTGACTAGAAACTTTGCTGCATTAGTGCTTAGAGCTTACATCCCTGTAAGGTTTTGTTTCTTTTTTTCAAGCATGTTTTCTTAAGCATTTTAAATATATGCTTTTGAAGCATACATTTTTAAGCAAAAAGCCAGCACATGTTTCTTTTCCTGGAAGTACAATGGAAAAGTTATTGAGTCGATGTATTTCTAAGCACTTGGTGGTGATTTGTTTTTCCCTTGTTGTAGTACCTCTGGTGGACTCCTCACCAGACCCATCTTCTGTATCGCTGTAGCTATCAAGCGGGAAATTGAGACTTTTAGACAGGTGTTTGACATTTCGCTAAACCTGTAGTGTTCATGGTAACAGACTGCAGTAGCTCGGTAAGACACCGTGTCTGCCACACAAAACCTCTGCTCAGTTTACATCCGCTAGCAGTGACAGCGAGTAAGCACGGGAGAAATGAATTGTGTTGATTAAAGGAATCCGAAGCAAGGGGCCACGGCAGGTCAGTGGTGTTATTTCATTACCCTGCTGCTCACTGGAGTCTGAACAACAGGTCACATCCATATCTCTGCAGTTGACTGGACACCACGGACTTAACGGGAGTAGTTCAAAGAGATTCCCTTTGCAAGCCTATGAATGTTTTAGTTTTATTCCCCTGATCAGCTTCTCCTGTTAACCCTTTGGTTAAAAGGGGAGAAAAGCCAATTCAAAGGCTTGCACAAAGTCAATTTCTTTGAAAAACTGGCGCTAACAAATTAGATTTAGTATTATTAATTAGCCTTCTCATTCATCAGTAATAAAAAATATTACTCTACTGTTGCAAAGTTTGCAAGCCATGCAGCATGTGCCGAGATGCATTCTTTGATGCAAGATGCAGCCCTTCCTTCTAGCAATCTTCACAAAATAACATTAAAAAAATAAAGTATTACCTCTAATTTGCAATTATATCTTTCAGAAAGAAATTACAAAAAAATGTTTTCAGCTATATGTGTGGTGTTTCATCACTAAAAGAGAGAGGAGAAGAAAACAACCTCCTCACACAACCTCCACAAACTGGGAGGCTAGTAATTTCCATTTTCATTAGTAGTTTTTTTGTCTTTTCCCCTTCAATTGAGGGCATGATACAAACCAGATACACTTAACTGTGAAATTATGGTAACAACTGCAGTTCTTTCAAGTATGTGAGTCATAACCAGATGAGCAAGAGAACAGCAGACTAAAACCATTCATGCAATTACTCAGCTCTTAAGTGTATTACAGCATGCAGGGGGGGGGGGGGGGAAAAAAGACAAGTATCATGTTGAAATTAGATTCCCCCCAGATTTGGGGGTTGGTTTCCTTCCCTGGATGCTTTGTTTTTTCCCTCTGCTCTTTAAATGTGTGATCAATTTCATCAATGAAAACTCTAAGAAAAGCTGGAATTTATCCCAGGATTTCGAGGGAAATTATTATGGAGGAGCTAGTCTGTGTGCAAAAAAACTTGAGCTATGGGAATGAATGGAGCATAAAACTAAGAAATTACTGGCAAATATAGATAATAGATTTCAGTTGGAAGGAAAAATCCATTTTACAGTACTGTCTTGTGGCTGCTCCGTGGGGGAAGTCAGGTCCCTTGAGCCCCTGTTATTTCCAGGACTCCCTCTGAGTGACCTTAGACAAGGGCTAATTACTCTGTGTCTTTTGGCTCTGTTTATCTCTCTATTCCTGTTTATCTTTAACACATATCTAATAGTACTGTCAGGAACAACCTGATGGGGTGTTGTGAAGCCCAATAAGATAAGCAGTATCCTTAAAGCAATATCCTTAAGTGAAATGCATTTTATTAGTTTATAATTGTATCTGATGACTATCTTTTTTTTAAGGGAAGCCTGCTTATAGTGATCCATGTTTTAATTTAGTTACAATGATTATGGGTGAGATGTTTTATGTTTACTCCCAATTTGTGGGGAGCAGGTTCCATGGAAAAGGTAGACGAGCGGCAGGTTTGCCCGCTTGCACAGCCCAACATAGCTGTGTTATACAGGTACATCTGTTTGTCCTGATCCCTTACCAGCAAAGCTGTGCTGGCTGAAACAGCTCAAATACTTGCCGTGATGCAGGCAAAACTATACTTTGACCATTGTTTTTTCTGGCACTAAGAGTCAGTGGTGGTTTTAGTAACCAGGCACAAAGCACATGGCCATCAGTATAGCCATCAGTACCATCTATGATACTGAATGCAAGATACAGTATACAGTAAAGCAATCCTTGTGCCCGGAGCTTGGTACGAAGACAATGGCATGGATGGCAAATCTCCATTTAAATGCCTTTAAAAGATGAGAACATACTGCATACACAAGGCTTCTCAGCTGCACTTTTCACTCCTGTCTCATTTATGTTCTTTTTTTCTTTCACCTCCAAACCAAATGGACAAAAACATCAGAGCTCAGTCTATTTCAATTTTAAATAGGCCATTTGTAAGCAGACAAATTACTCTTACCCAAGGGTCCTATTAACAGATTCTGCCTGGTCTGTTAACAGGCCCTTGTTGTCTGCAGTTAATCAAGTAAGGTAATAGTAAGTATTCCAGGTGGTTTAAGTTAGTGAAAAGCTTGGGACTTGGGGATTAGTTGTATCATCATTATTTCTCTGAAGTCTAGACACAGTCTTTGAGGCTTTGTAGCCTGAATTGACACAATCAACATCTAACCTGCTGTTACTGTTAGACTAATATGCCTGAGAGCAAAAGCAAACGTTCAGAGCGGCTTGCATACAAAAGAGAGATGGCTCAGCACTTCCCAGCATTTATTGTCCTGCAGTGAGAGCAAACCCGCATTTGGGATCTGCAAGAGCGGATGGTGCAGTGTCCAGAGCTCCTCAACTCCATGGTTGCATGCATGTCTCCACGTGTGTGAAGAGCAGTGATTTTGCCAAGGAACTGCTGTCTGATTTCACGGACTTTGTGGTGGTTCATGGTCTAGCCTTGGTTGCAGACTATGTACGCTTCGCGTGACATGTGGAAGTCTTTGGAAAGCAGCAGAATGATAGAGGGAATGATATTGGATACTTTCTAGGGATCATTTTATTGGGCAAAGCTTTGACAGTTCTTTGCAGATTTGAGCTCTAGATGTAGCCTAGCTATTAAACCATTCTCGTCATGGGGAGATAAGCCAGTAGCAAAATAATAAAAGTTCTATACCAGGTGACTTGATGGCAATTTCGATATTTAACAGTGTTTGGTTTTATTAAGGACATAGGCTGTAATTTCTAATTTTATCTTCCTCCTGCTTATGAGGACAAGGAAGAAATCGCYACTCTAACCATCAGACCTCTGAAAAAAATCAGTTCATTTATGCAGATTGCAATTTTAATTGCCTGTTGAACCAACCATAACTATTTCAAAAGACAGAAACCTCTGATGTTTTTTCTTGTCAAAAAACAAGGGCCCGTCATATGTGCAAATGCTTGTGTGGGCCAGTATTGGGGGGGGGGGGGTTGTTTAACCATCTGAGCAGCTGGCATTGTCTTATGAGATTTCTGCATGTGTCATCCAGCTGGCAAATTGATTTTAATTCAGCATAGCATCTATATTGAATTATAACTGATGTAAAGTCCTGAGATTTGCATGGAAAGGTAAGATTTAGCAAAATAAATGTAAGAGACTGTCCTTGTGTGTAGAAAAAAATGAAGAACCTGGCTCATAAGTTAACTGCTGTTTTGAAATCAAAGATATGGGGTTTTTTTCCAACCTATTTTCAGCAATAGACAGAAACCAATATCTGCATTTGTCCAAGTTAATTCTTCCCTTGCAAAAAAAACAAGTACACAGAATAAGAATTGCTACTCAGAATCACTAAAAAAACTCTGTGTGGTTTGTTTTTGTTCTGTTGGATTTTTGGAGCTTTGTTGTGATCAAGATCAAGGATATCTGTCATAAATAAGAACTATTTCAGCACATTCTCAAAATTACTAAGAAAGGGGATAAATGAAAAATGAAGTACAAAAGTTCAAGAATCTGGAGGCACAGGCTAGGATATCTGTTGTTCTGTGCTTTGCTGGTCTGAAAATATACTTTGCACACAAATGACTTTAACAGATTTTCTATAGTGTAGTTTGCAGGTTTGTTTTTTTAATCTTTCTGTAGAGGTGTCTGGATTTTTTTCTGGCTGCCCATGGCAATATATAGCAGGTTTCAAGATGAACCGCAGGGGAAAAAAAAAAAAAATCAGTTCTCAAAGCTGCTTATTACTTTCTTTAAAACATAATGAATCTACATGTTGATGTCTAAAAATATACATGAAAAATACCAAATTTTCATAATTTGCTAGCTAACTGAATGACTCTCCATGGATGCTGTGACTTCATCCTCAGTTATTTAACAGCTCAGAAACAGATATAATAATACATTTAAAATAATACGTCCTTTGCAGTTACTCCCTCTGCCATTCAGCATATGGTAGACTCCTTTCTCATGCAAAGGATTCCAGGTGGGGCTATAGTCTGTGTCATGGGCTACTGGCTTCTCCAGCAGAGAAAGGCAACAAGCTATTCATGCTAAAATAAAAAGCATGGAGAAGAAAAGATTTTTAAAGGAAAAATATTTAAAGCCAACTTTATACATCCTAGGGAATCAATAAATTGCACAAACAGGAGTTTGGGGCCTTATTAGAGAAAGATTTTTATTGTTTTCTTCTATAATATTTTTAAGACGCATTGCTCCTGAGACATGATACAGTTTTCCCAGAAAACCAGAGAATCAATACTGAGTTTCTTAAACTAATATTTGTGGTTGGATAGAGAAAGAAGATAGAATATTTTTCGTAAGCTTACATATTTGTCTTTTATTTCAGGGACATCCCCCCAAAGCTCCTTACTCTGTATCTAAGCAGTGGGGCTCTTTCTTTGTGGACAGCTTACCAGGCATGGGAAATGCTGAGGAAACCTTAGTTAGCACATGGTCCTGTAAATGCATTAGCACTTACAGCACTATTGCAATCCCTAGTCTTGAAGCAATAGCAGGTAAGGAAGATTTTTTTTTTTTTCCCCCTAATGAACATGTAATATTCACAGTAATTTTGTCATATGTAGATCTATTTTTGAGATTATGTGTGCAATATGCATTCAAAAATACTCTCTTAATATCACTCAACAATATATGACTAGTAATTATTTTGATGTTTATGCTTGTAATAGTTGTCTGCCAACCCAGTTCAGGGTTGTGGGTTTGGGGTGTGTGGGTTTTTTTTTTTTTTTTTTTTTTGTATCTGCAAGTATTAGACACTTAATTTAGCCTATGTTAGAAACAGAACTCAACATTTCACGGACTGCAGGTTAGTACTTGAGTTTGGTCAGGACTTCCCCACACTAGTTTGCTGTTTCTACTTTCAGTTACAGTAGGAAACAAACACACATGCAAAATTACTTGTGTTTTTTCAGCTTCCAAATATGTTTCCCTTTAATTCTGAATCAGTTCACTTACTTGTCCCATTACAGTTGAAATGGAGATGAATGAACACAACAGTGTAATGTAGCCAAGAATGCCTAGGACTATGGTTCTCTTTCTCTTTCTTTTTGATTATTTTTTAATATGTGTATTTCTTTTGAAACGGCATCATTATGGACAGAACTGGAGCTTAGAATCTTCTTGTTATCTGCAAAAAAGGCCATCACAAGCAATTTCTTTTTCTCCAAATCGGCCCTAAAAATCACTTTGTTTTGAGAATTTACTTTAGACTTTCAAGACTGTGAGGAATTATGATTGATCTTCCGTTTTTTCTACCTAATTTACCCTGGATGAACTACGTGTTATTTTGTAGCAATAATTGTAGCAGTAATACTGCAATAACTTTGTAACTGCAATACTCATCAACTGGTTATGAAGTGGTGGTGAAGGTCCTCTATTACCAATTTATCATTTTCCTAACTCAACATTATTGATACAACATGCCTAAAGGAATAAATAAATTATTACATGAATGATGTGCTTAGCTGCATGAAGAACACAGCAAATATTTAATTTACTGCCCCTCTGTTCAGATGGAGCCTACCTCATGCATAAAGCCAATGAATAAAAACTTGTTCTGAAAGAGCATTTCAGATTTGCAAAGCAGCTATTTCTATTCTGTTGCCAGAACACAGGCTATATTATCACTGACTCTTAAAAAAGCTGATAACATTTTGGAGTCAGTGAATGACAAAATTAGAGGTCTTTGCAATCATATTCTACACATTTTTCTACATTATAAGAATATCTCAAAACAGATAAACTCATACGGTGCCACAGTTTGTTTACACTTCTGACATTTACTGTGTTGCAGTGAGTATTTCAGCCTAAAGGTACAGAGCTCAAATATAAGAAGGAAAATTGCCAGGAGGGAGACAACTTCTGTAAGACTCCCTTCTAATACTTCTTCCTGAGTCATTCTGGGGTTTGCTTTAAAAAGATATTGGCCTACAGGAAATATATTGGGCAGCCTTGTTCTGTGAAAATCTGCCTTCCAACCAGCTCCTCCAAAGCACAGCTCAGTTTGCATGGCTAGCAAAGGCTTTAAACTGCAAAGGTTTCAAGGAAAGTTTCCAGCGACAGATGAAGGGGTGAGACCAATAGTTATATAGCTGCACATTATGTGGTGAAGTGTGGGAACACTGCAGCTGTCTGTTCCCTCCAATTTGATCATCAGCTGTGGAGCCTCTGCAATGTCCCACTCCATTAGGAGAAATACTCTGTCCTGGGGAAGGGCCTTCCCCCCATTGCATCCGACCCGTGCTGGGGCAGTGACTGGTGTCTTCTCAACCTATATCCCAGAGCTAAAGGATAGGTCAGAGCTAACAATTCTAACTTGCAGCTGTGTGCCTGGAGAGAAACTCAAAGCTGAATGTGTGAGACCATCTATGGTTTCTTACAGAGAGAGGTATTTCTTGTTTGTTTGTACTGAAGAGCAGATGTTCATTATTATGGATGTTGAGGAATTCCTGACTCCTCTAGCATACCTTGTCTAACTCCCGTTACAGCAAGCTGTGTGAGTCCCTGCTTTGCCAAGCCCTGAAGTTTTTGGCTATGGTTGTAAGTCGTAGCCTAGCTGCATTTATTTTGGAATAACTAGCTACAAGAGATTCAAACTGGTTCTGTGAGTCTGATGCACTCTGGCTTTTCCTTTTCTACTCACATATTTTAATTGCTGGCAGAGGACTTCCCTGTGCCAATTTGCAAAAAACATAGGCCCTTCCTCAAGAAGGTCCAAGTCCAAATGTGCAACCACAGCACTGGTTTGGTGATTGTGTGGGCTAAGTGATCCTCCACCAGCTTGAGCTTTGCTAGCAGTGTGGCCACAGCAGCACACAGCTCAGTGTGATCTGACCAACTGAGCGTCTACCATGTTCCCTCAAGGTGTTTTGCACCTTAATTTGAGTTTTGGATTCAGCATTGCTTCACTATTAGCAATAACTGAACTGGCCTTTGTATGTCTCCTTGAGCTACAGTAAGTGCCACATCGAAATAAATATCCTAACAGATTATAATCTGCAAAAATATTTGGTGAAAGCCAAACAGTCACTGTTATACTATCTTTAAAATACACTTAATTCATGTTGCTTGGATGTAATACATATCTGGGCATAAAGAACAGCTTGATTTACTTCTAAAAATGTTCTTTTCATTGAAAAAGATTTTTTAACAAAATAAATAATAGTGTCTTACAAAAATTGCTGAGTTTTCCCCAAGATTCTTATAAGAACTCCTTTGAAGGTATTACCAGAATTTTATCTTGGTTAATAAAACCTTTCAGGGCTTGTTTCCATTTTTTAAAATACAGGAAATATATAAAATATTTTAAAAGTTGTAGCTCTGCTTAGAGATGTTGGAACAAAAAAAAAAAAAAACTTTGACAGTTCTCTTTTTTTCCATCTGAAGTATTGTGAGTTTGGTGCTGATGCCTTTTAGTATTTTCACCTAAAGAATTTATACATATAAAAAAATGGAAAAATCTGGTATTTATCAAAAAATATTCTAGGAAAAGGGTTTCATGGGGAATGCTGCTGTCACAGTTTTTGGCTATTCAACGTATAAAGTAACTGAGCATGCACATAAATTGTTTGTGTAATTAGTAAAATGACAGCTTGATGAAAAAATAGTCCAATTCATTATCTTTCTGTGCTAAATTTCTATAGTTTTTCTTTGTTACTTCTGTCCTCATCTATAGCTGAAAATTTAATATCTGGCTCAAAAGCGGTTTGCTTTGAAAGATACATCGAAATTCTGAATTCTCATCTGGTCTCTAACAAGCAAAGTATTAGTGGGATTGTAGATTACTAGGTCACAGTTTGTCATCTAACCTCTTCTGACAGTCCCTGAAGAGGTGTAGGCATTTTCCTTGAGCATGAAACAAAGGACATTTTGGTTACTGCTAAAATTGCCCAAAGGACAGAAAGGGTCTTCCATCATGTGTTCTGTATACTTTTTTTGGTTTGGAAGGGAAATCAGACAGAAGTTAAGCAAAACTCTTCACTGAAGATATTATCACCCTGACATTAAGAAGACATTAAGAAAGTTTAACTGAAGAGAAGCATTATGGCTGTATCTCTGTAATAGTAAGAGGAAATGAGTTAAACTGAAAGTTTTCTAAGCATTTCATAGGTCTTTTATGAGCTATTAACCACTTTAGTAAGCAGGGAAGTTTTTCTTAAGTTTTTTGAAAGCTGAGGAACTCATGATTATATTGACAGTAAGTGGTTAATAAAATAATGAAGCCAACACTCCTACGCCTATTCTTAATGCCTCATTCACAAGACCATCTGTTCCTTCACTTTTCTGCTATTGAATCTCTCCTCATTTACAGTTCCCTCACAGTTCTTGACTATTTTAAAGCACAATGATACTGTAAGCCAAATTTTCAAGACCAGGATCCATTACTGTGGGAACTTTCCATCCTAGCTCCCACATGGAACTTAAAAGGTATGGGGATTTGTCTGAAAAATGACATTTTGAATAAACCACAGTATGTAATATATCCTACTTGACTTTAGAAAGTTTGGTTTGAGCCAAGTAGAGCCAGATACTCTTATCTACCAACCTGCATTATCTGAACTTTACATTCAAGTAGTGTACTACTGCTATTCTGCTGCTTTTTGATCAAATTTCCAAATGCCCATGTAAATAAAGACATGTCCTGCATCACTAGCCAGTGATGCCATTTCAGATTGCCATTTGATTAACAATTTAAGATCTATATTTCAAACTACCGTTTTTGTTCTGAGTCTCATCATGGTTGGTGTTTTTACTGAAGTCCCACCTCAAAGAATTCCATGATTAGTAACTGTGTAGTTTTAGAGTTTATGGAGGAAATTTAGGCTCTTTGTTCCAAAAAGGAGCTTGAAAAAGTGGGCCCTAAATCCCAATAAAGAGAACTCAAGATAGACTGTTTTAAAATTTCATGATTATTAACCTAATCTGCTGAACTTGTCACATAACCTCTGAATGGTGAGTTTTGCCATAAGATTAAAAATGATTGCAAGCAAGAACAGGAGATTGAGCAGTGTAGAAACTCAAAACAGTTGCACTTCAAAAAAGAATGAGTGTAAATCTAACTGTTTTATGCATGCAATCTTTATTTCACACTTTGGAAATTTGATAATCAAGTCTATGTCACGCATGAAAATAATGCATTTTCTTTAAACTAGCAAGCTATATGAAATCTCATCATGCTTTGCGCATATGAGTCCCTAAGTTTTTCTTCATGCCATATTGTTATTTCAATTAGCTAGTACAAGAGAAAAATCTTAGTTATAATTTGTCAAAACTGTCTCTTTAAAGAGGCCTACGGATCTATACCCTGCTTCCTTCTGCAGGAGTTCGAGGAGTCAGTCTGCTTGCAGTATAAATATAATGATAAAATTGCAAGTGAACCATGGCAAAGAAGTTCATGCTTCTGCTTAGAGTTGCAAATTATCTGCACAATAGAAAACACAAGGCAGCTGTGCCTGGGACAGTAAATCTGGCATAGCATGTCACAGATATGCAAGTCTGCCCATCACAGATTGACTTAAAATTGCAAACCCCACACTCCTTCTTCAACAAATATTTTAAAGCTGAATGTACTTGAAGAATCTACTGGTGCTATGGAAGTCATTATTAACCAAGCATGTAGCCATGTACTCACTTGTACATCATGAACATTATTRTTCTTAATTGTTGCTGAAGTAAAACCAAAAAAACCTGTATTCGAATATATTTGTTCTATGGTTTTTCATTGAAATTACATCATCTAAAGCCAAATGCAGCTCCTATTAAAATTAAATTTGTTTTTCATGTAACTGGAGTGATAATTATATGCTCTTACTTGTTCAAATAATACAATAATGGACGTATAATGTACTTAGACATATAGAGGTATCTATATTATAAATTACTTGTTAATTAGCAGTATCCTTTGATATCTAATGCCTTCCCTTTCAACTGTACTTTTACCCATCAATTTCAGTGTAAGCATGTATCTATACAATATCAGCTAGAGACTAAGTTTAACAAAATGCTTTATGGAATAGTAACTGCTATTAAAAGCCCTAAGAGATCATTTTTATATTTTTTTTTAATGCATGAAATGCATTTTTAAAAAACTAGTGTGTATATATATACATATGACAGAATCATTTCTGTGGGTTTCTGATTCTGAGGTTTTGACACAAGTAAATAAACTGATAGCAAAGATAATTTACTACAGAAAAAATGGGTGTTCTCAATACATTATCAGTATCTTGCTCTGAGTTTGTGTGAAAATTGAAAAGCATCAGATAATGTTAATCTGATTCATCTGTTCCAGGAAAATAGTTTCAGTGTTCTTGATTTAAGAGAGAGAAAAACATACCTGTCTGTCATACAACATGACAGACAAATATAATGCCTTTATTTTTTCATCTGCAAAATATGACTGAAACTGACAGTAAACTACATTTTGGCCATAACAAATTATTTTTCAGTAGATTAGAACTAGCTTGTAAAAATTCTTCAGGACACAGTATTTCCCAAAGGGAAAATTTGATTATTGGTAGTAATTTTGAACATAGAAAGGACAGTTTTTCAGTGCATTACAATTTGTTCAGCCTTTCCCTGCTCCTCCACATACGTGTATTGACTTTTGCCCCTGAAGGCCTTGTCAAATCATGCATAACCCAAAAGATTACTTCCTAGCCAATAACTGACAGAAATGTTCCTGCAATCTTTATTCTGCTCTGTGAGATGTCAAAGCACAGCCACCTCTAAAAGATTAAAGGGACAACTCATGAGCAACTCATTAAGAAAAGGGGAACCACTCAGTCATTTCTATTTTAAAGTTATCCTTCAACTCAGGCAGCATAATTTCATAAAGCTATAATTGGGTTTTGACTAGCCCTAGTGTTATGGGGTGGTTTTGGATTGCTTCTTTTAAAACACCGGTGGCAATACAAAGTGTTGATAGTTTGTAAATGTGAAAAACAGTGAAAATAGATAAGTCACCAACTATTGGAAATATTTCTTGATTAGATTGGAATTTTACATACCCTGCAATCTCATATAGACCAAAACATTGCTGGAAACTTTTTTGTACTCTGGATTGATGCCTAACATATTCCCTCTGGATTAAGATGATAACACACAGGAAAATAGCATAGRCTTTGTCTTCACTGCTTAAAAAGCTCAATGTGTGTGTGTGTGTGGTTTTCTACCTAAAGGTAGGCAATGTCACCGATTCTGAGGACAAAACAGGGAAAGAGAGAGAAAACATTTGTTTTTACAAGACAGGGGAACTTGAGGTTAACCCAAGTTTGGAGAGTAAAGTTGATCTTGGTGAATTTAACCCATAACGAAAGTRAAACCTAAGCAAAATCTTCACTGTATTTTTACTGCCGTATAACTTTCATGCCTTCACAGATTAAAAAGGCAATTTACTTCATTTTCTTCATCAGTAACACCTGTAGTCTCAAACAATTGATTGTTTTTAGGTTAACTTTTTTAGTTTACTGACGAAGCAATGCCCACCTCCCTTATATCCGAGGTGAGTCAGTCAAACTAATTAATTAGCAGGTCCCTGAAAGACCAACACCTGCTTGTAGGGTCTTGACATTCTCTTACAGTCTTACAGTGTTTTGTTGGKTTTTTTTTAGATTAAGCCAAGCCTTAATATTTTCATCGAAGAATGTTATAGTCTACTGTTTTCTTTTGATCAGTTCCAGATCA
Source organism: Apteryx rowi (assembly GCF_003343035.1). Lineage (NCBI taxonomy): Eukaryota > Metazoa > Chordata > Aves > Apterygiformes > Apterygidae > Apteryx > Apteryx rowi. The sequence continues at coordinate 161,437 of NW_020448697.1, forward strand.
AGCTTAGAACCACACAAGGCTGTTCCCTCAAAGGATACCCCCAAAAGCGTCACTTAAAATAAATCAAGAATGAGAGAACATTATTTCCTTCTCATAGAAATAACAAGTTTTCTCAAACAAAAATAAAACAGCAAAGGAATTTCTAAGGCTTTTCTTTACTGCAGACTTTATCAGGCTGTCACGTGAAGGGAGGGAAAGGGTGGAAAGGCCCTCCCTTATTTGGTAATCAGTGTTTGCCTGCCAGAGCCCTTCTCAGAGGGCTTTCACTGAGTCACCTTCGCAAAGTTGAACAAAACAATTTATTAAGGCGACAGATCCAACAGGTTCAGGATTACCGGTGATAAATGCACTTACTGCAACAAATTCTACTTTTTGAGCTCAAACTGATAATTAAGCGCTTTCAACAATGGTATTTTTCCCGGGGTAATGTCCGACRTTGTCGGAGGCGCAAACCTTACCAAAGAGGTGCCCCTGTTTGGGGAGGAGAGAGGTCCAGGCCCGTCAACCCGTCCGTAGGTTGGTGTTCTCACCCTCAAAGTGGAGGAACGTTTATGCGCTGAATTTATCCTCTTGGTGAGGTGGGGCTGAGCCAAACACTGTGGGATGATTGGTCCTTGTCGAGCTCAGTGGAGGGCGTCACTGGCTGCTGGCCTTTTTTTGCCCTTAGCAACAACACCACGCTGCAAGACTCCCACCTTGCCCCAGGCGTCGTTTTGGGTGGAACAATGTCGAGTGGTGAGACCTCCGCATCACCCTGCGCATTGCCTCACCAACACCGACTTAGACCGCAAATCACCCTTTGCATCCACTGTTTACCCCGGGCAGGGATGATCAAAGATGATCATAGACCAGTATCCCACACAGGCTCAGATACTAGTTTAGCGCATGCCATGTGCACAGCTGTGGTGTTCAAACAGGGGCCAGCAGTCCCTTTGCTGTCGAGTAGACCTTAAGTCATGTGAATTGTTTCTCCCAAGAAAATTGCAGTGAAACTGCATGCCATGAGCAATCTCACCTGTCAAGGTGGGATCATCTTTCCATCCCCTGGGCACTCATCCCTCTCTATATCTCTGACAGTGAGTCCTCTGCTCCATGTCTCCCAGCAGCTTGCTGCTCACGTTCTCTCCCATTTCCCCATTTCCCATGTTAGATACAACAGAACAGTGACCGATAAAAACCCCCGGTGACAGCGAAGCTCTTCTTTAGGTCAAGCCCATGCTGCACATGTCTACTGGCATAGCAGCAGGCTTGTTCTCTGACCAATAGACCCATGTTGGCAAAGGTGCAATTAAAGCAGCAAATCTGCACTTTCACTGGGACTAGTTTTATTCTCTGTTCCTGGATGCCTAGAAATAAACTGCACTGGCAAACACAGCACTTTCGAAGTGACAGCCGCCTCTGAACTAGGAATTTTTATCATTGACTTCATTCAGTGCAGCATGCCTGTACCAAAGGCCCTCCCACTTGCTCCGTGGTTCCTTTCCCTCCCTCGCCCGCGTGGCACCCACCCACGTTCTCTCCCTCACCCACCTCTCTTTAATTTTCCAGTCACAGTGTGTGGGCAGCAGCGATGACTTTCACATAACGGATAGAAGGAATGCTTTGCTCTTGCTGACTTCAATATTTCAGGAGCTTTATTTTGATACAGCAAACATCTGATCTCCTGTTTAGGAAAAATCAGCCTTAGAAATTTTGCTAAAAATAACTGATATCAGATAAGCCTAACTGTGACCTTGTTTTATTTTTTCTTTTCTTTTTGCCACAAGAATGCTCCCTCACATTCTGAGCTCTTGCTACAAGCATTGTTTTGATTGTTATGCAATATAAATAGGTCATCAGATAAAAACATTTAGTATTTCAGAAAAAACAATAACACATGTTATAGTTTCCCTGTAGATTGGTAAGTCTCAGAGTTGATCACTTGACAGCAGAGCCAAACTAGTGAGCTCTCCTGCAGCAGTTATGCCTACTCCACTGTTAGAATTTTTTTTTTTTAATGGTTATTAAGAAATTAATATTTTTGTTATTCTTCAACAACAACTATGAAATATAAGCAAAGATTTACGGCAAAGCTTCTAGGCTAGTATAAATCACTGGAGTTCCTCCAGAAGCAAGAGGATTAGTGCTGGCTGACAGTCTGCCCCTATAGTTACACCACCTGGATGCTGAAACATATGATAGAGCTCTGTGTGTGTTTTTGGGGGATTTGTCACAATTAAGCAATTTATTCGTTTTTAAAGTTAAAACTTGGCTATCACTGAAGAGGTTTTAGCTTTTCTCTCTGCAATTTCTTTGGTAATAATCAGGAGAGTATATCTGGATTCTGCTAAGAATACAATCCTCCTCTTTACTATGAGGTTTTTGCATTTTGGTTCCAGCCCTGCTGACTGGCATGGTGCTGACCTCAGAAAAGACGGGGGAAGTTCTGCTTTTCGTAGTACTTCTCACTCGTCAAGGGGATGCTGCTGTTGTGTCATGATTAAAAAATGTTGGCTTTGCTTTTGTTGGTCAATACTCCAAAATGATTCATGATATTTCTTCTGTGTGTTTTAGGAGAAATCTATTTTTGTCTTGCACTGTGCTTTTAATTAAAAAAATGACTTCCATCTAAAGAGCTTAGTTAAGATTACATTTTCTTAATGCATGGGTTTGTTCTTAAAGCATTGGTTTGTTCAAGGAAATCTCAAAAAAGGATTAGGCTTGAATACTGAGTTTATCAAGCAGGCCTGTGTCTGGATTAGATTATAATTGTCTTCCATTCAGTTACTCAAATATTTTCCTGATCGCTCATCTAGAATATTACATTTCTTCTTCCGCCGTTTGTGGCTGGAACTCTAATTTCTCTTCCAATAAAAAAGCTTGTGGCTTTCATTTAGCTGCCTTACAATAAATGAATAGCAGACTGACATGGAGGTGTTTCCAGTTAAATAACTAGGAAATCCATCAGTATCACCTAAATACATGTATGGATATGGGTATGCATAAGCATCAGAGGACAGTGTTGTAATTAACAACACTTAATAACTGCATCTTAATTACTGGAAGACAGCAGCTTAATAACTGGAATTAACCTCACAGTGGTTCCTGTTAGAACGTCATTGCTGCTGTTTTGTTAACATCAGGGCTGTTGAAGTCATGTAAGCAATGTAGGGCAACACAGGAATCCTGAAGTGAATTCCTGTGGTCAGTCAGTGCGTATAATCCATGAATGGTGCCCAAGTCACTGGGAAATGCTAATAACAGTCTGAAGGGTCATTGCAAAGGACACTTTTTCATCAGTCACTTGCACTTGGGCTCTGGTATGGGAGCGAAGAAAGAAGTAGAACAGAAATTCAGGAAGAAACATTAAATGACTAAAATTGTGCTAGTTCTAAAAAGCAGCATAGTCCTTTAGGCCCTCCATTTCTGACTTGTAGGAGTCTGGCTCTAAAAGAGAAATTCCTCATTGGGTCATTTCTATATGGTACATAGGTTTGCCTACCTCAGAATAGGCAGTATGTCAATTCCCATATAGTAATGCAATGGAGAGGGGTGTATCTGAAGTCTAAAACTCAGTCAATTTTCCGTAGGTCTGAAGCGGTGAATCTATCTCTGTGTTGAGCACTGATGGGGCAGCATAACCATGCTCAGGCATAGTGAGGGGCCCATCAGGATAGAGGTTCCCTCTCCATCATCTGTGCCTTTCGCTGTGTTGGTGTCTTTTCTCCTTCTTTCCTTCTAGCCTGCTCTCATCTTTTGCAGCTAGACTGTATCTACCAATAAATCTAAGGAGACAGGAGGAAATGTCAAATTGTGCAGAGAGTGAATATCCTATTTGTCTTAGGAACAAAAAATGTCTTGGTGGAATTACCTAGGTATGACAGAAAATTTCCAGGATTTGGGTCCTCAAGGTCTTTGGGTAGAGCCAGCTGGTTCATTCTTCCATTCTCAAGTTATTTAGTTAGTTCATTTTTTAGCAGAGTGGCAATATCTGAGTTGTACTGAATTCATTATCAGTGTAGGTTAGGCCTGATTAGAGCCTCACTATCAGATTACATCTCTGAAAGAACTGGATATCTACCCGCTGCCTAATTTACAACTATCCATCACATTTAGATGAGAAAGGGGTGCCAAGATACGAGGGTTTGCCAAGGCAGCTGCAGTTGTGAGTATGCACAGTAGCAGATCCTGAAGAAATTTACTGGCAGAAACACTAGGAAAACAATCAACTTGGAAAAAAGCAATTTTTTTTTTTTTCTCCTAAGCTGAGACTTGCTTTGCTATCATACACTGTATCTTCTTTCCTTTTGCAGCAGGTTGTGGGATGTGCAACCATTTCAGTTTAGCAAAACTGAGCTGCATTTTTCTTCTCTGTGTCATAAGTGATGATATGAGATACTAAGAGATATGAAATGAATTGCTGCAGTGTCCAGGAGGCACGTTCAAACCTTTATCATTGTTCTTTGTTGATGAGCCAGTATTTCTGGAACTAGTGATATCATTGCCATTTACATCAAAAGAAGCTGGATCGAGCTTTGGTGTACAATTCACATGATACTTTCACAATCCAGGGCAATGGCAATTTATTTGAAGTTGCAAAGATTTCAAAGAACTTAATCTACAAGAGCTTATGACAGACTTCATCTATGACATTCTCTGGATTTCTGTATTTTCATAAATTGTGCATTCCCCCAATAAAAATCCTCATTTCTCTTTCCTTGTCTACCTATCCTTCTTCCTCACTGTGTTTTTATTTATAGCCACTAATATTCCAAGTATGTCTTTCTGGATCAGTCCAGAGCTTTCTCATAAATATATCAGCGAAATAAAGCAATAGTATAAAGGTTACATACTCTGGACAAGTCGGATGCATCAGATGCAGCAACTAAAATAATTGATGGAAACAAACCTGAAAATGCAGGAAGATTTTTACTATATTTGTAATATATAAACTGTGCTTAATGGGTGAGGGATAATGTCTGCTTCAGGCCTCATATAACTTTCAGTGATGCCTTACATAACATTTTTAAATGTAGGTGCCTTCTATTCCATCTAATCTTCCAAAGTCAGCTTGCTGAGAACAAAGCAATATTTAAATAGACAGACTGGTTTCTGAATATGTAAAAAAAAAGTGATTATTCCCTGTTGGAGTCATGTGCACTGTGTACAGAATGGGTTTGGTGGTTCAGTTGATTGTTCAAAGCTACTTTACCATGAAATATCAACAAAATTACCATTTTGATCCAACTGTTTCTTTTCTTTGACATAAACAACTCTGCAGCAGGTTTGCCCCATTTATGCTGCTCTTTGGTTAAACTATACTTGGGAGACTCTAGAATGCTAGAATTAAAAGCTAGTCTTTATATATATATATATATATATATATGTAAAAGTAACTGTTGTTGTTTTGATTTGTTATTTTGGAAACCTTTATTTTAAACAGAGCTGTAATAAATAGACTCAGCAGGCAGTAATTTCATTGGGCCCTCAGTAGGCTAGAAAAACATCTGCCTGTTCTTTTGCTGTGCTCAGAAAAGGCTCTAGAGATTTTGTTGACTCAGACAAAATGAGAAAATGTACTTCTTTCACAACTTGAAGTAACCCACTTAATAAAGCAATCAATGTGTAATTCACTTATAATCCTGTCTCCTCCCATTCCTGCTTTGTTCCAGCCTGTATCTGATTTTTCGACAGGATCTAATACTACTAATTTGTTTTCTTTAGTTGGGTTTAAGCTGCAGGTCTGGATGTTGTCCTGGTGTCTGCATATGAATTGCTTGTGAGACAGAGCTGAACTTCCTGTGGCTTGTGCCAAAACAGCTAAGAATGTGATTTGGGGTTTCACAAAGGCAGCTGAGTGCAAAAGAGTTTCTAGTATATAGTAATAGGATATCACCATCCAAAATTTATTCCAAATTAAAAGAACAAAGTCATCATTCTGGTAACTTACTGCTCARATGTGCTGAGTAACAGTTTTTACGTTTTGCTTTGTTTTTTAAACAGACAAATTAGGAAGGAGCTCTCCTTTTCTTTGGTTTGTCATTTATTGGAAGGGTATTTGTTTCTTGAATAAACAATTTAATTTATTTATTTTTAATTTGGTTTCTTGATCTTTGAATAAGAGGAAAGTATGGGAAGTATCAATTTTCTGACTATAAGGGAACTGTATCACTGCTGGCTTTTTTAAAAAAGGCTACATAAAAGAAAGCTTTGAGTGTTCAGAACTATTTTAATGTATTCAGTGTTCTTTACAGATGGAAAGTGATGAGTATGCCAAGGTATGAGTGCAGATTTCTAAGAACACCTGATACAAGGTGTTGTTGTTAACACTGAACTGCCAGAAAGTCTAAGAGCAGGTGCCGTTTGGGAATCTTGCTACAATAGCCATGAAAAAAAAAAAGGAAAAAAAAGAAAAAAGACAGACTTCTATGTTTTAAAAGTAGCCCTTTTATGAGTAGATTGTTGAGATAAAAGGGAAGGGTAACAATTTAAAGAATGAACTTGAAACTGTTCCTACTGGGAAAATGCTGTGTAGGTTTAATGAAGATTTTTATTTAATTTTTAATCATTAGTTTAGTCATTTTCTATGACTGGCATTATTGCAGCAATCAAGGAGCTGAATATCCTTTACTGCAGTTGAGTTTAATCCCTAGGATGGCTGAAGATGTCAAATAAACATGTAAACATGCAACCTGATTGAGTTCTAATACTATTGAGCAACCAGCTCAAGGGCTTAAGTACTGCTATTCAACACAGGCTTATTTTTTATGTGATACATGCTGTGTTGCTAATCAGATGTGGTATGTTTCTGTTTTTCAGATTTACCACTGGATTACAGATTTACACGATTTTCCTCAAATAACTCAGCAACTGCTGGTTACTACCCAAGCCCTCCAAGAGCACTGCTGCCTAATGAGGAGTCAGTGTCTATGAAATAGGTTGTCTGCTTTTCCTTAAGTAACCTTGTGGTCCTTCCTTAACTGCTATCAAATGTTAATTGATGGAAATGCTATGTGATGCTTCATAAAATAGAATGATGGTTTAAAAGCAGCCTCCCGTGTAGACTTGTGTTTCACTTGTTTCTGTAGTCCAGGTGGAACAGGTGAGCAATGCATACTTCTGTGTAAATCTTTTTACCACCACTGCCTGCCACAAAGTGTTATTGGCTTTTCCGTCCACTGCCCAAATGCTGCGAGAGAAATGCACTGATAATACCTCATGCCAAGTTATGTTTAAATTTACAATTTTTCAAGGACATTTGCAGTAGTATTCCTATTTAAGGTGATGGTGCTGCTATTGTAAGCCCTGAGAAAGACATGAAACTAGACCATATCCCATTAAGAGTTACCTTGGACAGCCCAGGTTATTGTAGTAGCTGGGTGTTTTGCAAACTCTAAGAAATTTATTCTCTCCCTATCTAAACAAAGAAGAGAAGTATGGTGACTGTTCTTGGAGATACAAAAAAACTGTGATCTGGACTGGTCTTCTGATAACAAAAAGATGCTTCATATCCAAAAAGAAACTTGAGTAGAATTTAGGCAGATAAATGTAGAATTAAAGTCCTCAAAACCTTTGTCAAATGCTTCCTATTTCTGAATGTGCCTAACCACTATTACAACAAGGTTCCCTGCATGTCTCTTCCTCCTGTAGTCTTCAATACCTCAAGCGCCAAAGCTCTTTTGCAGAATAAGGGAAACCTGTATACAGTGTCCTCTCCTGCTTGAGTGGATTCAGATCCACATTTTCTACCTCCACAGCAAATCCTTCTAAGGGTCAGAAAGATAGAGCACCACCTGTATACATCCATCATTGCTAAGTACAGCCTTACTTAGCCATAGCTAAGAAAGCCCAGAAGAGAAGCAAGATTCAAGATATAAACTGTTTTTAGTTTTTTTCCTGCTGGCTAAGTTAAGGAAATCCATATCCTATTTTCTATGGATTCAGACTAAAGACCTGATTCTCCAGAGTTTTGCAAAGGGAACCTTAATCCAGAGTTTTGCAAAGGGAACCTTAAGTAACTAACTCAGAGTGGTTGATTCAAAACAATGTCTAAGACGTTTGCTTAGTTTTCAGTTTTGTCCAGGCACACTAGGATGGCAGAATTTGAGATAAATTTCCTTCAAAGTTAAGGGAACAATACACAGAAACTTTCTTTCCTCAGTTCTTGTTTTAAAGAAAAACCCATGTCAAGAATTTACTTTCTTAGGCCTAGACAATTATCTGAATAGAATTAATTGGTGTCTTCACCCAGCTCACTCTATTTTTGCAACTCCACCAGTTAAAATATTTTGCCTCAGAATCAGAATGAAAACACCATTCCACCTTGTTGGAGATATATCAGTCTCTTTGTTTCTGTACTTTTTTMCCTACTCTTGTTTCTAAGATATAGGGATGTTTGTTATAAATTCTAGTGGTCTGGTGCACTTGCAAGTAATATGCAACTTTTCAATCAGCTATATAATTAGCATTGAGCATTGTTTTTCCCAATGGAAAAATGAAACAAATGAGAAAAAAAATGGGAATTTTTTTCCCAAAAGCAAGGTGCAGGAGGGAGGAAAATTAAAAGTGCCATTCTCCTCATAACCTATAGGTTGAAAATATTTGACTTATGAAAGTAGCAGTAAGTAAGTGAAATATTTGGGTTTATTTTGAAATGTTTAAATTACCATCAATGTCTTGGCCAGAAAATCTGGCTCAAGATAAGGATATTTTTTTGTATTAAGTAGAGATGGACCCAGACTAAATTCTCAGATCCATGACTGCAGCATCATTTGAAATTGTAAGCTGAATCAAGTAATCTTTTGCAAAGTTTCTAAGTGGATTATGGTCCAAAATGGTAATGAGTGTGCTCACAAGTTTGTTGTTCTGAATTTGGAGGTGATTTTTTTTATACTGGGATTTCTCTTGGATTTTAAAGAAAATTAATTGCAATCTCAGAGTTAATGAAAATTAGAGTGAAAATCCTCTAAAGAAAGTCTTTGGTTCTTGACGTCTCAGTGGAGAAGCAGTATTTTATTAATAGAAAAGTGACAGGTCCTAAAGACACTCTGAACATGAAGCTTACCAGAAGAAATACATATATGGACTTGATTAACTAGCCATTTGCACTTACTGCCAGAAGGATCACACAGAACATAGAAAGAATTTAAAAATAAAAGCTACTGTAATCATGATTTCATGTATCACCACGGTGTGTGGTTATAGGAAGAGTTAGGAAAATTACTTGAAGCATTTGCCAAAAAACAGATTCCTGTGAGATYGGAACTGCTCCCCTAAGTTTGAAGGGCAGAGAAGGGAATAAGGTTGGAAAAAGCTGAAATATTTCAGTTGTGCATTTTCAAAATGATGCACTTGACTTTTAGTTTTAACTTTTTCTCTTAACTAAAGGAATAAAATATAAATTAAAAGGAAAAGAGAAAATTTATGCAGGTGGCCTAAAGACCCCCAAAATGAAAAAGAAATGTTATTCCAGTAGAAAGAAAGGGTTTCATAAACTCAAAAAAAAATTTTCTGATGTTTCCAAAAAGTGTTGTTGTCTGAGTATTTTTTGATTCAACCACCCGATTGAAAAGTTCATATATGCTCAGCAGTAGTGATGGAGAGAGGTCTGGCTGCTGTTTAAGGCTGTGTGTGTGGCTGCAAAAGAAGAGGTTGGCAATGCAGAGACTTTAGGAGGACAACTGGTGCTCTGGTGACTGCAGAGCTGATGGAAATGGAAATGGAGATAGTAGGTGGCATGGAGACCAGGGACAAGAAAGACACATGACAGAGAACTGGTAGAGAGCTGGCCATATTGGACATGACACTGTAAGGATTCTCTTCTTTTTTGTTTGTTTGKTTTGGTTTGGTTTTTGAGTCCTTGGAAACCTGTCAAATTCCTTGGAATCTGTTGTGAGACACCATTGACAGAAAGATCACTAAAGTGCCTGCAAAACTTATCTTGGATATTGGCAGGGAGAGGTAAATGTGGCAAGTTGTAATGATTCATTAAAAACATTGTGTCTGGTTATATAGCCCTGAAAATCATAGTTTTGCTTAAAAGAAGAAAATAATACCAAGTCTCTTATGGCATCTATTTCAGTATGAAACATATCTGTTGAATTTTAAAATAAAGAGAATTTATTTCTGAAAAAAAAATGTTCTCGGAAGTTCCATTACTTTATAGCCAAGTGGCAAAAAGAGAAAAGGAAGACTAAATGATCACAAATCAGTGCAAGGAGAGGTTAAGGCTACAGCATCAAACAAAGCAAAACTTGACCCACTCAAAATCAATAGATGTGTCATCCAACCAAAACCTACTACCTTTTATACCTATAGGAAAGTCAGCTTTGATGCTAAGCAGAGCTCACTCATGACTGCTTCCTGAATAGGACTTGTTTCTGGAAGCTGAAGGCTTCTTAATCCCCAGTGAGTAAAAGCATAGTTAAATAAACAAATGCAGATAGGTTATCCGTGGTAGATACAGGGCATTGCTAGCCACACGGCTTCCTGAGGCTGCTGGGAGCTCTTTAGCTCATTTGAGTCCCCCAGTTGTCTGGATGCCAGCGTATGTGATAAGGCAGCAGCTCTGGAAGGATTTCTAAGGCAATTGCTAGGAAAGTCAAAAGCTCAGGTATAGGTGGGAGTTGGGGAGCCGCTCTGCCCTGCATGTGCAGCCCAGTCTTGGAATTTGGCTAGGTGATGTAGAGTTTCACAGTATTGTAACAGATGAAATAAAAAATTAAATTACCATAAAGGGCAACATTTGAACTTCAGTAACTTAATAGTTAGCTTTAGTAAACTGAGATAACCATGGTGAAGATAGGCACCAGCAGCCAGAAATCCAAAAACTGGTTTAAACCAGCATAGGTAGAACCAGCTGTTGTCCAGTGTAGTGTGATGACAACCGACCTAATCTACCTAGGGACCAATCATCTATAAAGTAGTGGCATGATAACACAAAAAGGGGTGGGTTCTTACATTGGCAAGTGATGGGCATGTCTTTTGGGATGCCAAAGGGTACCAGGACACCCCGTGAGGTTACTGGACTGGCCATCTAATGCCTTAGGACTTAAGAGCATGTGTGTGTAACCACTGATCTAACCCTTGCCTTGCAGTGGCCCTTAACGCTCTAAACATTATCTATCTGACATCAAATAAATAGCCTTTAGCACTGTCCATGTTGCCTGGAGTGATTTGTTATCGCAGCAACTGACTGTAACAGTTGAAAACAATATGAGCACTGCTTGTCGTGCCTTTGTATGTTGTGTTTCTGCCAGCTGTTGTACAGGTTGTAGGCTTTGTAACAATCCTTTTCACTGATATTTTAGAAATTGAGGAAGTGTAACATACATCATTGGCAAGTTGGAGATTAGTTATTTTGTGAAATAAGAAGCAGGGAATCATCTACCACATCCAGCATGCAACATCTCTCTTTACTAGAGAGAAAGTAAATATAAACCCTGACGTAGCCCCCAGTCTGCGGTCCCATCACAGCCTGGATCAGGTCTGGCCACAGCCAGTTTACAACACTTTCTTGTGTCACCATAGAGGATAAAAATGCAGCAAGTGTAAAATACACTTTTGTACACAATCTCAGTGTTTTACAGCATGCTTTATAGAGAAAATCTCTCAGAAAGTATGGTTTAGAAATAAAGAAGTCACTTCTATGCAAGGAGGTAAAGGTATCATGCAGTACAACATGACAGCTAGGGATCTGGTATGAAGATGTTGCTTCCCCAAGGTACTTTTATGTAAGATGTCTTTGAACTTTCTTGGCAAAAAAGTATGGCGTGGGAAAGCCTGCTGCTTCTCAGTGTTATGGAAGGAGCAAGACAAGCTTTCTGGTAAAATTAAAACAGCTATTTTCGCTTGGTATATTTAAGTGATTGACTTTTAAAACAAAATATTTCTGTTTCCATACACAAACTTGGAGGAAGATACTGTTTTGCCTGAAGCATAGAATCAGATTTAGGAAGGGGAAACGGTCAATCTACATGGACTTTATCTCTGCAGAGAGGGACAGATATCATGGGGCAACCACAGATTTCTATTGCTAAGAACCACCAAAGAGCCATCCCTTTCAGCAGCACATAGCTGATCTAGAAAACCCAAGGAAAAGGCTCAATCCCGTTATCAGTCCAGTTGCCTGTAGTTTTGTTTTCTGCAATTCTGAGAAAGTGAAATGTCAAACCCCCCTGGTGAGTCACAAGAGAAAAAAAAAAAGTAAAAAATGGAGGTTTTCTTCTGAATGCTTTTGGTGCAAGAAACAAATCTTGCTTTTCCGTAACCATTATAAATAGAAATACTTACTTAAAAACAGACCATGGATTAGGGCCAAAATAAGATGGAATCCAGGAAGTTAGACAGACTAGGGGATTTTCAGCTTGAAAAACTTGCAAACATCTTTACAGGGCAAACTGGGGATTCCTCTGTATATGTCAAGGGAATAAGGAAAGCATTGGGGCCAGCATGACTGATGATTTTCTTGAATATAAGCAAAGGTCTAAGGAAATCTTTTCAGGATGAGGTGGGTACCCACAGCATTTCTCTGACATGCACTGCAAGACCACAGAGGTTTTGAAGCTGACCAGCTGCCACGGTTCACAAATGGGCGAACATCTGAAGTCTTGCATCTAACTTTCTGCCCACACCGTAGCTAAACTGACTTTATCAGAGCTGTGCTAAAGATCCCAAGTGCTTCCCACTCACGCTGCCAGAGCTCACACTTGGTTGTCTCTCAGTTATAATGACTTTTAAATACCTGTCCTGGGGTGAGAAACCATCACAGCCACTTCAAAAGTGTGGTATGGCTCACAGCCCCTTGCGCAAATGAGAGGGTGCAGCACACAGCACGGCAGCCACAGCGCAAATGGTGTAATGCTCTGCATAGCATCTGCAGCGGATCAGATGGTCTAGTCAAAACAGATTCTGTCAGTCAGAAAGTGATTTTGGTTGATAACTAAATGYTGAGTGGTGTATGGACTGCTCAGCTGGATCTTCCCTTAAAAAGCTGAATAACTTACTTTCCTTTTAAGAGTGGAAAAAACAATGGTAAAATATCTTACACTCTGTGTACAGGAGAAAAAGAAAAAAAATAAGATGTTCTTCTCCAAAACGTATTTGAGTGGTATTTTTGAGGGTAACTTTTAGGAAGATGAGTCCATTAGGGGTTCAATAGGGCTTATCCTGTCACAACACTAATGCAACTCTGAAAACTCTGACTCCATGTACCTAACAAATTTACATTTCAAAAATCAGCTTTTAAAGCCTCCACTCACCATCTCTGAGGAATAAAACTATTTGTGAGTATAGTAGCTCCTTCTTGCCTGTTCCCCAAATGATACCTGAGAATTGCAGTTTTCTTTGYTATGTTGTCTCCCTGGGACCTCAGGCCCATGCTAAGAATTTAAATGGGTTTTCCTAGGTGCTGAGCAATCTGCAAATTATATTAATCCAGAGGAAGAAGCTGCCATTTTGAATTTTGTGAAAAGAAATATGGGGTTATGAATTGAGTGATAAGAAATTCTGTATCTTACACTGACAGAACACTCCAAAAATATCCCCTTGGGGCTGCTGTTGAAGCAGCTGCCACAATGTGGGAGACAGATAGCAACCGTGAACTTTTATCCCTGCTTTCTCTCTCAAAGCTTCCCATATATATAAGCATATGTGCCCAAACATATATACACATAAACAGACAGTCATTAATGGCAAGGATCCTATCATCTGAGAGCCTAGAGACTAAGGGAATGACCTGCATTTCACAGGAGGATGAGCTTTTTCTTTTTTTCTGGTCAGTTGAATAAACTAATTACTCTTAGGCGGTAAGCAGGAAAATCTCTAGGTCATTAGTAGAGAGGTGATGGAAAATGGAGTACAGATCCTTGAGGGGGATACAGTTGAGGGTCAGCATGAGCTGACATTAATAGCTCAACAGGGTAATAACTGGCTAGAGGAAATCAGTAAAGGGATGGTTTGCACATATAGCAATTTTCTCCTCCCCCTAACATTTCTTCTGTTATCTCACAGATTTTAAAGAATTTTTTTTTTAATTGACATTAATCAAAGCACAAAATTAGCAAAAAAAGTATTGTACCCTGAAGAGAAATATATGAACTAAAAAAACCCAGATTTGATAACTACCATTAATATCATCTTAATTGGACAGATATTATTAAAAGTAAATGTAGGAGCATTACATACACACACACACACACACATAAATATGTGTATATATGTATGTATGTAGAAACCACTGTTGTGTAGGGTGAACTTTTAGTCACCCAAGAGTACAAACGTGTGAGAGTGAACAATCACAAGGTGGTTGCAGGGGCCCCTGAGAGTATGAGATTGCCATGGCCTTGAAAGCCCAGGAACAGGATGGTACCAGAAGCCCCAGAACAATACACGCAATAACCAGTTACTGATGCAAAATTGTGTAACAGCCTAACGAGGGCCCCATAACTAAGGGCAGAGGTAGAGCTGTCTTCAGGGAGTATATATGGCCACAACAAAAGCACCAAGTTGGTGGGCACCATTGCTTCACAGTCAAGTATGCAGAATTGATTACTCCGGTATCCTGTAATGTTGCATATGTAAGTATTATCTTACTGACTTTAAAGAGAAATAAATCTGTAGTACCTGTGCTTGTGCTTGATCTAATAACTGTCCTTTGAGTTTTGGCTGTAACTGGGATGCAACAAATCATAGTTAGATGATTATGAAGAGAGATGGACAGTCAGAAACAAGTTCAAATACAATCTCTAGAACTTTTTTTTTTTTTCATTTACACATCTCTAATGTAAGGAAGATGAAGAGAAATACATGGAAGCATGAAACAGAAGAATATGGGGGCTGGAGGAGGGGAGGGGCTCAGAAAGCATTTTCTAAATATTTTCATGAATTCCAGCAGTTGTTTAGTTGTCTGCTTGCCTTTATGCATATCAAATGATCCCACAAAATAGGTGGACTCTAGTCTTAAAAACTCCATCCATGGAAAACAGTGTGTTACAAATGGAAAACATTATTGCAACATATCTGGCATTCAGGGGAGAGAGTGTAGCAGCTCTAAGGGAGCACTTGCTAAGTCTGTCTTTAGGCTTCTGTGAGTATTAATGGCTTGTACTCCCCAGGGGATCCTGCTCAGTTTATAAAATCACAGAAATATTGGAGGGAAAAATGTTGATATGTTGAGAAAGGTCACACATTTGAGAACAAAGTAACAACAAATTCAGCTGAATGAAAAGCCACATGTTGTTCCTTCCCSCCCCCCCCCCCCAACCTGTTGTCATATGTTAGAGGACAGTTGTAAGAGAAAAGAAAAGGGGAGGTACTAAAGAAGGAACAGGATGGTAATGTATTGTGACAGTTGCTAGAAAGAGATAAACCTAAATATGATCATACAGCAATGAAAAAAGTAAAAAAAATTACATTGTCCTCACTGCTGTCGTAGTGGATTCTGCTATTAATAGGCATAGACCAGATGACACGTAATTTTTTGTTGGGTCTAGGTCAGTGAGCACCTATGTACCTGCTTTATGATTGCTCTCCTTCTGAGATATTCAAGACCATGAATCTGTTTTCTCTCACCAGTGTTTTACTTCCCCTTGCTGAGGTTACTGATGCTGCAGATTCCCATTCACTCAGAAATCTGCAGGAATTTTTTCTCATCAGACTTTCTGTCTACTGGCCTCAGGCTAAACCATGCTAAACACATGGTGAGTGCAAGGAAGAGGGAAAGAACGGAAATGTATAGCACAGAAAGATGTTCCATTTACATACAAAGAAAAGCTGTTTAGGAAACACATCTAGTGTTTTCCCCTTCCAGCTACCCTACTGCTATTTTGGCTGCCACAATGTAGAGGAGTGAAAGACTACATCTGCGGGAAAGAGCAGTGTTTCCAGTACACAATATGTGTAGCAGAAGACAGAGGAATGAAGGAACATCTGTTGCAATAAAGCCTTCATCCAGTCCCATGGAGGTACCTGGCACCTAACAGACCCATAGGAAACAGCAGGCTAGTTTTTTCTCCTTGTGAGAGAAACTGCTTTGCACCACAGAAGATTCCTCGATTTCCAACTCTTTCTGATACTCAGGGTTAATCTCAGGCCACTCCTTAAAGGTACCTAATTTTGGAATTGTGACTATTTCTGCCCATTGCCTGCAGAGTGAGCCAGGGCCCAAAATCTCTGAGTAGTAAATGGTATGAATCATGCAATATGCTCGTAAACTTAGAGGACACAGTAGTAACAACAAGTTAGGACACTCTCTGGTCCACACCCTCCCTGGAAAAGAGCAGAAGGACAAAATTCCCCCAGATGAGGCTGGAATTAAGACAAGTTTTGAAAACTGGAGCTGTCTTCATGTGGCACTAACACAGCCCAGGGGGAACAGCTGGGGAGAGCAGCCCAGATCAAGCAGGGCAGGGTGAGCATTACGCAAACATCCAGATTTGCAAATGTAGTACAAGAAGAGACCTGCCCAATGCTCTTGTCTTAAAGATTTCAGCCCACAATGCTAAGATGTAATCAGATATCATCACAGCTGGACATGAGGGACAAAGGGAACACAAGGGTTACAGTCCTAAGGAAAACAATTGTTTTGGAGAATTAGTGAAAGAAGCTGGAGACTTTTCTATCTTTTCATTTGAAGAGTTTGGGAACTTTGCGATAAAAGCAGAAGTGCCTCTTACTCAGAAACTAGAGACTGAGCAGATTGCACAGAGAATAGGACTTCAGTGGTAGGGAGGTACGTGAGAAAAAAAACAGAGAAAAATAGAAGGAGAGAAAAAGTGCTGTTGCATGCAGCCAGGAAGGCAGGAGTGGCCAAGGTTGTGTGTGTGAAACAGACTGAAAGCTTCCCTCTTTAGGCAAATATCCTCAGTCATAAAGAAAGAAAAAGGAAAGAACCCCACATTTTCACAACTAATTGAGAATCAGAGGCTTTAAAAATGCATACCAAGTGTCCGCAGACATTTCTTGTCAGTTTTGGAAAGGATGAGCCCTACATCACTGTCATCRTGCTGCCCCACTGTCTTTCTCACCTCCTGAGCACAGCAATGGGGCTTGCTCCCTCTTCATGTCCTCCTGAGTCAGCCACTCAAAACAGTGGTAAAATAAAGGGCATTTGCCTTCTGCATCCAGCTCCTTCCCCCTCCTCTCCCTGAGCTCAAAGCCAGACATCCTCAGGGCCATCCTGGAAGTTTTCGCTTCTCAAACTTTACTTGAAGATGAGGGGGGAAAAGAGAGAGATGTTGTCAAGATCTAGTAACTAAGAGGTGGTTACCCACAAAGCTTCTGATGAGGCAGACAATTTAAAGACGTACACTATATATTTCTGTGTATAAACCAGTTACTTCTGTGTGTGTGACTTAAAAAAATTGCCATTGATGGAAAAGGGCAAAGCACCCCCCCCCACCCCATACATTTGTCTCAGTCACAAAGATATCAGGCATTTCATGTTCCTGTCCATGTTGCTTGTCATAAAGGTCAAGGAAAAACAAATACAGAGCATGTGACATATGAGTAGAATAGTTTCTGACCAGAACAGTTTTCAAATATTTTCCATAAAGCTTACTCCGCACAACTAGCCAAGTGAATGTTTAGCTCCAAAAGGTAAACTTAGCTCCTCACCGAAATTCATTCTGGATTAGTGCCACCTGAAAGGTCAGTTTGCTATATACTTCAGTGCTGCATGATATAATTTATGGAAATGATAGCTATAAAATTTATTAAGCTCAGTAGCACCTTTCCAATAGAAAAGAAAGGAAAAAAAATAAAATGGGGCAGCAGGAGGTTCTGATACGTGGGAGCTCAGGGAGAATGAGAGATTGCAGGGACAGAGAAACACAAAGGGAGTGGAAAGCATATGATGACAAGTTGCTGAGTCAGTCATTTAAACCAACTTTATGATGAATGGAAAGAATATGTAGCTTGGGGGCATGAAGATGTCTGAAACAGGTCAAATAAATTGCATCCTAAAAGTACTTATTTTCCTCTGTTGGTTATAAGGAGAGTCTAATGTGACTAGATGTAGATATCTGCAATATATAGGACAAAAGTATTTGACATATTCCATGTTTAAGGAAAAATTTGTGATGGATCCCATCCAAAATGTCTGCTCCGGATGTCAGGAGCTACAAGCAGGAACAAATTCACTAGCACACAGCAAGACTGGCATATCCCAGAGATAAGCTCAACCTTAGCAAGGGAAGTTATTCCCATTGTTAAAGAGGAGAAGGGCATACAAAGATCAGAGAGGAGCCATGATCTTGCCTATTGTCCATGCAAGCAACATCTTGAACATAATCATAGCAGCAGGACTGGAAAGGACTTTGACAGGTCATCTGGTCCACACCCCATGCTCTAAGGTAAGATCAGTCAGACAGACTTTCTAGACCTGAACTGTTCCTGTCAAATATTTGTCTAATTTGTTTTTACAAAGCCTCCAGGAATACAAATGCCATTCACTCCTGCTAG
This sequence comes from Apteryx rowi, assembly GCF_003343035.1. Classification (NCBI taxonomy): domain Eukaryota; kingdom Metazoa; phylum Chordata; class Aves; order Apterygiformes; family Apterygidae; genus Apteryx; species Apteryx rowi. The sequence goes on from NW_020448697.1 coordinate 179,875, forward strand.
TTCAAGCTTTATTTACCCTTATAGTTAATTTTTTTTTCCTATCTAGCTTACATTTCCCCTACTGCAACTTATATATTATTCTCAGTGGATGTGGAGAAGAGATTATTTTCTTCTTTTCAGCAGCCTTTATGTAGGTGAAGTCTGTTATTATATCTTCCTCTAGTCTTCTCATCCTTAAGCTAATTTTTTCAGTCTTTCCCTATGAGTGATGCTTGCTAGACCTGTGGTCATTCTCATTTCTCTTCCCTCTCCAACTGGTCCACATCTTAAGAGTCCAGCTGAGGCCTTGCTTGCTTAGAGTGGAAGGAGTTTTATGTAAAACTCTTCCAAATGTATATAACTGAATGGAAAACTCAAGAATTCTGTAGGGATGCTGGAATCAGTAATTGTTGATTTTAGGGGGGATGCTGAAGTCAACAGTGTTTGCAGGATGCAAAAAGAAAATTATTAATGGTAATTCTGAAATTAATCTAGAAAGGAAAGACCTTTACCTCCCTTAGGTACCTCTGGATCCCCTCATAAATTTTAATGAATTTATTTAGTTTGACAACCACACTGTGAGTTATTGAGAAGTGAAGTGAACCTCATTTTGCAGACAAGGGACTGAGGCAGAAGAGGCTTCTGAGCTCTCCAGTCTGGTTATGCATCTCCACCACAGTCTAACTCCATATCAGGGCAAGACCCAAGCACATGCCAGCTCCTCCTCCATGAGAAAGAAATGCAAGTGCACAGGCTTGGAGGGAGCACAGCGTGCTTTGCCCATCTTGAGAGTGGAGCACAGTGCAGCTTCTCTTAAATGCAGAGACTAAGGTACAGATTTAAAAGTCATTCAGGCATTATGCTGTTCAGAACTGCAATTCCATTTTATTTAGAGTCAGATAACTAAAGATAACCAAAAGATAAATACCTAATGATGCAGACAGGTATGATGCATTGCTTAGACACCTCCCTCCTCATCACTTTAGGCATCCTGATGGAAATCCCAGTAGAACAGCACTTTTACCCACATCTGGTTCAACTGGTGGTTCACCAGCTGCCTGTAGATCTTCTCAGCCACATTGTGTGTCACAACATTAATATTTTGCAACTGTAGTATCAATGTAGTGTAACATAACATCATTCAAATAAGAGTTTAGAAACATTTCTTCTAATGATTAATCTAGTGTTTGCATGACTGAAGCTGAAGCATTTGGTGCTTTTATGCGTGTCATTACTGGCAAAAAGCAGGGCTTCATTCCAGGCTCTGGCATTGCTCCTTGAGTATCCAGCAGCTGCATGTGGCTCCCTATTCATTATGCTAAGACTGTCAATAGACACTGCTGCGAAATGCAACAGAAGTGAAGGAGAGAAGGGCAATATGTACATTTGCATGGTTTCTAAAGGTTTATTAATCTTGATAGAACAGCAGGAACTCATGCAGCAAGCCATGAAGAGCCTGTCTAAACCATCCTCAGAAAAGGCAGCTTTTACATTTTAAGAGCTGTTATTAATTAGGGAGAACTGAGCACTGTTAAACAGCCCAGTAGTAGATTCAGTAACATCACTAAACAGAATACTAAAATGGAGAATAACCTTTGGAAAATGTAAACTTCAGGTAATTGGACTGTATCCTGTCACATGTAAATATTTTTATTTCGTTCTCAGGAGAGTAGTCTGAACACTTGTTCAGCTTGTGGATGCCAACGAACACTGGAAATTCTTCATTTCATACTTTTTCCTGGTTATGCTGATTAAGAAAATAAAGACCGTTCCAAAACACTGCTTGTTTTGTCCTCTTTTGTATTACTTACCTAAGTATTTTCAATTGAATGACTGCAAAAGATGTCAGAATGACCTGGCTTGAATGACCACGGTGTTTCACGACTCTGTTTTGCACGGGGAACATTTTATATAAACAGCCACACGGCGTTTAAAAGAGCAGATTGATAAATAGGGAATAATAAAAAGCCCCGGGCTCCCAGGCTGCGCGCCTCGCTCGGAGCCGCGACGGCGGGCAGCGCGGGGCCGGGCGGGATCCGCGTCGCAGATCCCCGTCCTGGCTCTCCGTCCCCGTCGCGGATCCCCGTCCCCGTCCCCGTCCCCGCCGAGCGCCCCCGCTGCTGCCGCCATGGTGTGAGGGGCCGGCGGGGCCGGCTGGAGCGGGGCTGGGGGGGAGGAGGAGGAGGAGGAGGAGGAGGAGGAGGAGGAGGATCGGGAGAGGTAAGGACGAAGGGAGGAGAGCGAGGAGGAGGGAGGTGGAGCGGGGAGGGGTAGGGGGTGGGGGAGCCACTTTCTTCCTGAGTTGAAAACCGCCCCCCCTCGCTGCTCTGTCCCCCGGGGCTTCGCAGGAGAAACTTTCTGCTGGAGGAGCGGCGGCGCCGCGCCGAACCGAGCCGAGCCGCGCCGA
>NW_020448697.1:182721-209875 GCF_003343035.1 Apteryx rowi
CGCCAGGAGCACGCTGTTAGAAACCAGCTTCTCCCGGCTTTTCCTTCGGAAGTGAGTGGCGCGGCGGCGGGGGGTGCTCGCTGCTGTCAAGGCGCCGCCGTTTGGCAGCCAGCACCTTTCCGGAGGCGCCCAGCACCGCGCGGGAGTGCGCCCTGCGGAGCAATGCCTGGGGAGGTGCGTGCAGCGGACGTGTCAGTTCTGCTTGAAGCTGCTAACAGCTTTCCGCTCTTCCAGAGCACCGTGAATGCCAGAGCCTCCAAGCCTTGTGCAAGCGCTAATGAGTTGAGCCCCGCAAACATGCTTGTGTGAAAGGTAAGTGGTAGCATCCTTATTTTGCACCTAGAGAAGCTGAGAGACAGGAAGAGAGTGATTTACCCATTGCAACTTCCTGCGGCTTTTCTGTTTTGTTGGAAAAGGCTAAATGATCTGGAACCACGGTTATTAACTCATTACGATCTCCTCATCCCCAGGATGGCAAGTTGCAACTCCCTTAGCTAGTATTGCATGAAACTGGTGCATCGTCATTTGGTTCATCTCACGCAGATTCTTGAAATCCAGCTTGATATTAAGCAAAGTAGCCATTATCTTTGCTTTTCTGTCACAGACATTCCCTCTTGAAAAAATATAGGACTAGGCGTTATTTTCCTGCATTTTCAAGCTAGAATAGCTTCTTTTCTGGACATAGGCAGTGAAAATATAAGAAATACTTACAATTGTGAATGAGATACAAGAATTATTGCTCAACTAGTTGGAGATTTTAGTCACCCTAGGAAGATCAATTGTGATTTAAATAACATTAACGTTTTAATATAATCTAAACACAGACAAAGCAATTCTCAGCTAAATATTGCCACATTATTTTTATCATGCCAGCCATTATTATGACTCAGTGCAATAGTTCAAAACAGGAACAATGCAGTCAAAGGGCAGCAGTGGGAATCAATAATTCAGATTCTGTTTATTACTCTGAAAGAGTATAAATAAATAGGCTGGGTAGCCTTGGGCAAGTCACTCCACCTCTCCATGTCTCTGTTTCCTTCCTCATTAAACAGATAAATGTACTCACTAGCTTTACAGAGGTGTTGAGTTTGTTAAGAAGTTTAATTAATTAACTTGTTTCATAACTACTTGGAGATCTTGGGATGCATAATTCTACAGAAGTGCTAAATATTATTTCAGCTATGAATTCTCTTACTGTGTGTCATTGCTTACATGTTTCTTGTGTGACCTAAATTAGCTAAAGTTTATAGTGGAAGTCAACAAAGTACCGGTTTTAATTTGGGATTTCCTTGGCTGTCTGTAAACTTCTCTAATAAGCAAAAACAAAATATACTGCTTACAGGCTATTTAGTAGACAGAACTGCTAGTAATTTAACAAATTGTCATTTCCTTTTCTTGTTATTCAAAATAAGAGTTTCCTCACTAATAATTTCTTCTGCCTTTATTGATGACTTTGTTTGAAGTATTATGATACTTAGAATAATTTTGTGTTGCCATGAAAAGCTGAGTGCTGTTATTTAATACAAGACATGAGAACATTTTTTGAACAATTTTGTATCTTGTGCTGTGGGTACTGACTTCATAAACTTGGTGCTGGTTTTCACTGCATATTCATGGAGAATCTCTTCTAAAACCTCTTCTTCAGTCATAGAAAATACCTGTTGCAAATGAAGAAATACATGAACTGAACAAATCAATTCCTTATGGTAAATGTTTGTAGATTTATTTTACCCAAGGGAGGTCAGTTTTCATCAGAGTTTATACGAGATATAATTAGTAAATTTGCTCTAACTAGATAGATAGTAAATATCTTCACCACAATGGAAAGTAAAATGTGTTTTATTACCTGGATAAATGCTAGATGTAACTTTCATATGTTGCATATACCTATAATAAGAAGGAGTCATTGAAAGCTAGTTTTAGACTGACGTCTTTCATACTTTTAAAGGTTTGTCAAACACTGCCTATGTTTTCCATTTCCCTTCCTCAGGTACAGGAAGAGGGAAGACATACCCCTTTTTCAAAACAGAGAATTCAGCCTAGCCCAGTGGTGATACAAAGTTATTCCCATCACCAGACAGATTTTGGGTTAGCACAGTTACCTCCCCTGGTAGTGGAGAAATGGTCACATTATTAGTATCCGGCAGCCTGAGTAGTGAGAAGTAGGGTCAAAAGAGGCTGTAAAACTGAAGTGTCCCTTCTCACAGAAATGATTGCTTTTAGTCAAAATTGAGTCGCCTTCCTAGGTCTGTGTGTGGAAACTTGCACATCTGGCAGCCACAACATATTCTAGTAATGAGCAGAAAGAAACTTAGTTACTACTGCTATTGTTCCTGGACATTTTGCAAGAAATAAACCCCCTCTTCCATGTTGTGTTTTGTTTTGTTTTGTTTTGTTTTAAGAGATTTTAAAAAGAAAGGAACAGTTTTCCTTTACCATTGTTTCCTAGTTTAGAATTGGTAATCCAGGTGTCTAGAGACTGAAAGAGAATATGACTTTTGCTTACCAAATAGTATATAACTAGTAAATATGATATCTCAGCAGCAAGTTTATCCTGGCTTTTTATACTTTTTTTACTGTCTTCATTCATCTGAGTTAGATAAAGAGCTTAGTTATAGTAGTGTAGTCTCCTAAAGCTGTTAAAACATGATGCCAGTTTGTGTTCAAGACAGCAGCCATGTATTATGAATAAGGTCAACATTTGGTCTAAAGCCTTTTCTTCAGCTACTTTTCTTTTTAGGTGGGTAAGACTTGTTTGTACCAAAGCATGGAAAAAATTCCGGGATGAAATCCCAGCTCTATAAAAGGCAGAACTCTTCTTCCTCCTAAGCAGGATCAAGAGCAAGTGTTCAAATTTCCTCTCGTCTGATGCAATTACTAGAATTCATTCACTCCACAAATTCAAAATATTCTCATGCAAGGCCCTCATCATATGTTTCTATCAGCAGAGCTAAGCACAACAGGGATATGGTGAGCTAGTAACACGGCTGCATTAGCAAAAACCCCAAACCCTTGTATAGTGCACTTTTGCCAAACTCAGTTATGTGTTCAGGATGGGAACAGAGAAGAGTGGGGGGCAAATAAAAGCCATCTAGGAAAGATGAAATTTTGCTGATGTAACCTGTGTCCTTTCTCATAAATGCTTTGTCAGTAGAAGCTTAGCAGAAGCAAAGTGTTTGCAATATAGACCTGACCTAAGGGGTCTGGTGATGTTGGGAACCACGTGAAGTACACAGCACTGGAAATAGCTTTTCCTGTCAGATGCTGACATCACATGTTCACCTGCTGCTGTGACATCGTCAGGTATTAAATCCTCAGGAGTAATGAGGACGTCACGTATATGACTTGAAATTACCTTTATCTGGCTGGTCTTTTTTTTTTTTTCCTTCCATATACTCATAGTGTCTACAGTGAGAATCAGCACTACCATTATTTAGAGCAGACAAGGAGTTGCAGGGATTCTTGTTACTTTACTCAGGTAGGTATTGCATTTCAGTACCAGATAGACATAATATTAGAGTCCTTTCACTAGCGTTGTCCTGGTTTATGTTCCTGCTTTGGTTTTGTTGTTTTGTTTGGTTCTTTTTTTTTTTTATCTGAGATAGTAAATATGCAGAATGTTTGATATATACCTTTTATGCCATCTTAAATTTTCTAATAAAATGGCTACTTAGAGTTATCAAAGTATTTTAAAAGTCGTTTGAAACTATTAGAGTGGATGTCATGTCCCTTTAAAGCTATTGAATCAGATTCTTCTAATAGTGATGAATTACATCACATTTTGTCTAAAATGATATGTAATTTTGGAGCTAGGTAAGTGTCAGGCTCCAGTCATGCTCTGAGAGCCATGCTTGCACAACTCAAGATCAGAAATAAGATTATAAGATTATAAAATTCTAAATTTCAAAATTAACCTATAGTTTAATGGATGTGTTGAAGCCTACTGAAGCAAATTGGTCATGCCAATTGTGAGTGGTAATATTTTACAGAAATAGTATAATCTCTTAACTATCTCTGCATTTCAGGCTTCTTTCCATGAAAACGCAATTGGCACTCTCATCAAGGCAATTCTGGGCAGCAGTGAAGACAGTAATAACCCCAAAGACATTGCATGACAGTATATTTTATTTTCTCTCCACATGTATAGCCTGAAAAAATATCAGATGCATCTGGATACATAGATAGATAGATAAACTCTATGCTATATCTAGATATATGCTATATCTAGCTATATATAGAAACTAAAGATAAGGAGATAACAGATGAAAGTAGCAGAGGTAACAGCAGAGTTGTACCAACAATGAATATGCATGAACAGCATATTGATTTGTAGTGAGATGAGGCTACCAGCTGGGTGGTGCAATTTCAATCTGGAAACACAGAAGCATTTATTCTGGAGCAAATGAAAGGAATGCAGGAATAGACATTTGGGATCATACACATTCACATATCTTAAGATTATATCTATGTAATATAAAAGCAAGTATTGATTTMAATTTAGATTGCAGCCTTCAAACTACAGTTGTAAATTGACTGGCACAGGTGTCTTTGGACCTTGCTGGTGCTTCTACATGTTGTCACAGTACTTTAACAGAGAGAGACAATGAATATATTTTTAACAGTTTTGTGTGCAAGACTGAGTCATTAACAGGATATAGAAATATAATTAAAATGCACTTTGATCCCATAGCAACTGAAGGATGTGACATGTTTTAGAGTTCTCTTCTATTAATATGACCTCCTGTGGAAATGCTTTACAAATAAAAATAAAAATATTTATTTGATATTTTGAATTGCTCAAGTCTGTAGATAGGTATAGATATATATATAGAGAGAGAGAGAAAACTGTTCTGTATAACTCCAGTTGGAACATTTTATTCATTTCTGACATCTTGGAGGCAATTGCATGAAGGACAATTAAAACAATAAGCAGAAAAAATTAAAGCTATTAATTACACATACTAGAGGTGAACAACAGGCCAGGGAACTTGAAACATTTACAAGTATTTGGAAAGAACAAAGATCAAGGCTAATGAAGAAATATTAGTTGGAAAATAGGACAGAAATTAAAGTCAGAATTGGAAACACTGGGCTCTGTATTGGACATTTCTGATGCTGTAAGCAGTTCCCCAAAAAAGAAAAAAGAAGTGAGGGCAGCTCCATTGCGTGCAACATTTCTGAGGGGGCTGGATTAAGCCCAGCAAGAAATTTTGTTTTGACAGCAGTAAAATTGTCTTCCCACTTAGATGTCTGATTAATTTTTTCTGTCCTTTTTTTGAGTCTCCTGGGCATTACAATCACACTTTGAATGTTTTGCAGCTTTTCCTGTGGACTTGTGGTTCTAGTACTCAATCTATGCATAGATCACACTCGTGGTAACCTCAGATAATCTCTTCCTTTGCTAACTTCCTGTTGTGAGACAATGTTTCACATTTGGGTTGTAGGCTGTTTTCACATGAAACCCTATGTATAGTTTTTGATCCTCCAAATGTACATGTCTTTTACCTGAATGAGTCTGCTTGCGTGGGTGAGAAAGATGTGCTTTTAAGCAGCTGCCAAATTAATACTGTTTGATCACCAGGATTTTTATAGGCACTTTTGTTCTGTGTTTCTGCAGCATCTGTCACAATAACAGTCCCAGCCCCAAACAGTGTCCTACATTCTGTTACAATACGGATGAGGATTGACTTCTGGGGCATTAATGGAGTGAACAAACTTAGCTAATATGTACTTTTAGCCTAGATGGAATTTTTCAGACTTTAATGTTTTCTTCCATGAAAACATTTTTTGCAAAGAATAACTATATTCCTAATTATCTAAATGGCCTTTTAAAAATTTATTTTCATTCAGAATGAAATAAAAAATGCTAGTGCTCTAAAGAAGATCTTTATGTGGTGGTTTGTAGTTTTGTATTTTTGATGGTAAAAAGGCCTGAACTTTCATTCACTGAATTTGGATGCCTTAACAGGCATGCCTGTACTGATTCGGAATGAGTGCCTTTAGGATTCTATATAGGAAAATGACTTTTTTATTCATTCTACACAATGGAGTATAGAATAAAAGATCCTAGTAAGGGTTAGGAATAGTAATGTTAGTGCTACCAAAAATTATTGAGAAAGCATTTATATGACAGAATGAATTTAAAATAGAAGAAAACTATGTGTTAAATATGGTTTGGGCATGCACGTAATTTAAATCTTGTTTTTGCCTGAGGCAGAAAAAAGGTTATGCATTCAGTTTCTGTGTGTGTGTATGCCATGTTAATTTATATACATGGTGAAAAATACAAAAGTAAGATTTTAAATGAAAGGAATAACCAGAAGAAACATTCATACTCTGATAGCAGATACCTTACACATGCCTGCTGGAAAAGTCTAAAAATATGTTGTGTTGCTGTCCCATCTGTAGCATATTGCAGAATGAGTGTAACCCTTCATTCTCACAGGATGAGATTCTCACGTGGCTGCTCTAAATAGATCCATTGAGTTTTGTGCATAGATCAAAGGATACACAGAAGTTTAATCTTGACTGCTGACATGATGTCATATACTGATTCATTACTATAGGAACTGGTTGTTCCTGGTGCCTTTATTATTTTCATAGTACAGCATAGCACATGTTCAGGTACATAAATTGATACAAAGCTCCTTTTAAGGTATTTCAGATCATTCCAGAACAAGTGCAATGCCAACCTCTGTGTACTTGAGCTATACTTTCCTTATTACATATATATAATTCTGGGATTTCAGTATTTAAGCTTTTAAATGCTTTTGACATTATATAATGGTGGTGTAGCATATTTCTCATAGTATAAAATCAGAGGAAGAAGTGCAGTATGTCCCCTGGTGGTTAAGGTCATAATAGGCATTTTTGAAATTTGTAAGCAGTGATTTTGCACCTTTCCTAGCATTACATCTCCCATCTTGGAGAGATATATGGCCACTGGTTTTATTGGACTCACTAAAAGGTGGTTGAAGAAGGATTTCTGACTCCTGTTGTCTTGGGATGTGAGAACTTGCTGTACTGGTGTTCCTACAGTTTTGAGAGGGACTGAATAGTACTAACTGATGATGTGTGAACTATAAAGCTTGGGAATTTGGTCAGTAGATTTGCTGTAATTATTACAATACAAATATAAGTTTATACTTTTCTTGGTGCCTTTCTGCCTCCTGCCTAATTTTGCTATCAGAGATATTCCTGTGAGTCAATAGGAACTGAAAGGTGATATTTGGAAGTTAGTCTCTCTTGACCCCATTGCCTCTGTGTGTTTTCATGGACTTACTCTGCATTATTTAGTTCTTAAATGTCATTGGATTCAGTTAGATGAGTTGGTTGCTCTCATATTTTTAAATCTGTGTTTGTGAAATATTTAAATGAGTGGTAAAATTGAAATTTCTGGACAGCAGGGAGGGCCAGCAAATAATTCTCAGTTGATATAAGCATCATGGAAGTAAAACACTACCATTTCCAAAAGATTTATCGGTGCTCTTCCTGTTATCAGCAGCAAATTAAATTGCAGTGTGTGTAAAATATTTGCTAGTGTTTTGGGGTGTTTGGGCAAAGTACCAAAAATAGTTTTTACTGAAGTTTCCTTTGCTCCATCTCCGATCCAGCCTAGCACTCCTTGTGGCAAGCAGTTATATTTTGATATCTGTCAGCAACAGTGCAAAAAGATCCTTACCCATCAATGTTTAATGGAACAAAATACCATGTATATTTCTTTGCAACGTTATCCATAAGTTTCATGGCATTGGTATGGCAACAGCTGTTACTGGTCACTGACCATTTCTTGTAAAATATGTATTATTCTCTTACCTGATTAGCAGTGGGTGCTACAACTGGTTGTTATATTTTTAGTGCTTTTGAATGGCTTAACAAGGTGATCCTAAAATGCAGTTTAAATTGTGACAAAAGTATAATGACAGTGTAATTCAACATGAAATTAAGTACAGACTTAAGTACTACATTCAGCTGAGTAGAAAAAGCTGCTTTCACTATGAGTAATTCATCAAGAAGTTACGCAAAGATGATGAAAGTTAAGTCATTGAAACTCAGGGATCATTTTCTGAGGCAAAGTTTGCAGGCTGAACCTTATGATTTGCCTTTTCTCACTAAGGTGGAAGAGATTTTTCATTAAAAATTTGAACAAAATTCTTATCAAAACACTTGTGGAGGTAATTCAAGGAGCAACAATGTGACTGTAGCCTTTCTGGAAAGTACGAGCAGCCCATCAGAAGAAAATCTGTAAAATCTGTGTAGATCTGTCTTTAAAGGGAAATTTTGCGTTTTAGGCTAAATAAAAGGTGACCTTTCTTTCTTAGGAGAGGAAATTCATTAAAAAATGTTATCCCTTCTGTAAGACCTACAGCAGCAGTTTATTTAAAAGTCTCTGGCCTCCAGCATGGAGTTTGGGTACTAGAGCTGAGTGCCAGGGCTCCTCATGCCTTCTGTGGAGAGAGCTGGCACTTCAGAGGGGGACTGAGAGAAAAGCCGACATATTCACAGGTGAGATGCCAGGAGTTTGTCCACAGTATTTCTTAAGCTATCTGGAAGGAGAAGACAGCACTAGAAGGGGAAGCCCAGCTCTCACTCCATCCACCTGGAGCCCAGGACCCCCACTTGGGCAGGAGGCCCCATTCCTGTTTGGGCGCTGGCATCCACGCGCCAAGGTGGAGTGGTGCCCACAACCTCGAGGCCGAGTGCGCACCAAACAGCCGCTCCTGTCAGGACTCTGCAGTCAGGGTCCACTTGCACGGCATCCCAGCCTGCCCTCTGGGAAGTCCCTTCATCTGGAAACCCAAGTAATCTGTGGCAAATCCCCAAATCCCAGCTTTCTGGTTGCTTGCTATAAATGTTTATCAGATACCCATGTCAGAGATGAGTCRCAGGTTAGTCTTGGAAAGGCTGGCGGAGACAGCAGTGATTTCTACTTTTCAAGGAGTGGTACAAGTGTTGTCCCAGCAAAATTTCCACCCAAGTCCAGTAAAATATATTTTCGCCTTTGAAGAACAGTGGCTCTTCAGAACTGATACTGTGGTAAGCTGCGATTCTCTAAATGTTTTTATTTTTTTAAAGACCCACTAGAAGGTCCCACTGCTTCAACGTTAGCTGTGCCAGCCCTAACAGTGCGGTCCTGTCCTCACTCTCCTCCACACCCTCTCCCACTCCTGCATTCTCATTGCCGGGGTTGTCTTCGTGTGCACAAACGACTGGAGTAAACATGCCCCTGCTTTGCTTTGAATAGTGTATCAAATTAATTTTATTAGATGAACCTTACTTTGTCTGTACCAATGTTCAGTTCAGTTAACGGCATCAGTCTTACCATACTTTTTGGCTGCAATTGAACAGCCATTCACTGATGCAGATGTGAAGAATCAAAATAGTTAAGGTTCACATGTTGCTTTTTCTAGAATAAATTATATTCTTCACTGTTTGTTTCTGCTGGTAATGGAGTGAAAATCATGGCAACTGCTCTTTCAATCTAGAACTGACTGACAGCCCTTCTAAGTGGCACGGCATATTAGCATTTTCTTCCATGGACAAGTATCCTTCAGCCTCCTTTTCATTTTTGATAGTGTATCAGATTGTGATTTCCAAACTGAATAAAAAAAACCCTCATTTTCAGAAAAGGCCGAGTTACTTATTAAAGTTTTTGTTGGAAGATGTAGTTGGTAATGATGTAGTGTAATATGAGAGTAAGAGATTCTTTTAACTTAAAAAAAATGATACTGTGGCATGTAAGTGATCAGAAAGCGCAGGCTCCTATCATTTCCAGTCCTATACATCAAACAAACTTGTAGCAAGTTCACTCCCAACTGTTAGGGAGTTGGGGCTCATGTGGCCCATTATCTATACATGTTTGGCTTCACCTAACTATGCAGATAATCAAGTTTCATATGCATGTTTCAAAATAATACTGTTTCTTTAACTTTCAGCGTGCAAGTAAGTTAACTAAGGGAATATCCAAGTATGGAGTTGTTCAACGTATAAAGCACCTTCATTCTGCTCAAGGATTGTTTTGGGAAGCGGGACTGGTACATTTGTACCATTATAATGAGTTTTAAATAGTCACTGGTAGTAAATGTTACTGTTTCTGGTCATATTCTCATGTCAAAGGTGCTTTGTTTTTTTGCCCTTCTGCAGCCTCTTCCACCTGAAAATGTTGAATTGGTTTTATATATATCCTTATTTATATATTTATATATATCCTAATTAATCAGTTTAGTTTCTAGGCAACTACTGAAGTGAGAAAGAATGATTATACCCATTAGCCTATGGACAGACTTGGACAAGTGAACTTGGAGAGTAAATCAGTGAAGTATGAGGTCAAGTCTGGTCCTAGTCAGTGAGATACTTGTGTTTGTGATTCAAGGCAGGTCTGCTATTTGAAATCACTGTGAAGGTGGTTTGTCATGGCTGCATTCAGAATCATGTAATTTGTATTTCCTCACCATCTGGGTGATTTAATCACATTGACATCCTGCTTGTTAATTGTTGTAAATTTAATCACACCTTTCTTATTGCAAATCCACATTTTTATTACATGTCAAGCTTTGTGATTTTCATTATTACTTTTTGCTGGTCATGCTTTTAAGGATATCACAGATGAGAAAACATAGAACATCTCTTCACTGAAGGTAGCAAGGTGTGAGCCACAGTCATACCACCCTAGTGCTCCCCTCTGGTGCTTCTTTCAACATGGTTGTGGTGGTGCCTCCACAGAGGAGGCCTGGGAACAAAGGTGGACTCCTTGGTAGCTGCCTCCTCCCATCCATTGGTCACGTGGGGCTGAGCCCTGCATAGTCATGGAAGAGGGCTCACTGGCCATGTTGCTGCCATGGGCTGTTGTCTTCATATTGTAGGAAGGGTGGTATTGTCATTTAACCAAGATTAAATAAGAATGACTTCGTAGTTCTGTTTTTCTCACTGCCTGTTGACTTTCTTCCAGACCTTGATTCAGAATATGCTGAAAGACTATCAGTTTGCTGGTTAGGCTAAACAATGTGGTATGGTGGTTACTTCTAATGTACAAAGTAAAGAAGGGTTTACTTTCTCTATTAAATGTATGCATGCATGATTGGAAAAAATTAGGTGGGTTATTGAATTTGAAAATATGAACTATGAATTTCAAACAACAGTAGAGGTGTTTGGTGATGATGGACTGCTGGGATCATGTATCTAGCTTTTCAGAGAGGGAGGTCTAGGAAACTGCACTGCATGCTCCATAAACTCTGGTCAGAACAACCCTAATCTAGGGAGCACTTAAAACCATCCCTAAAGTTACACATGTGCTTAATTCTCATTGATGTGCTGATGTCCTCACAGAAATCAAACCAAGGAAAGGAATGCATCTGGGATTTTTTCTTCTTTTGTAATCCAGGAAACTTCTTGCAATGTATGACCATGATTGAAGAAGGAAAAAAAAAAAGTTACCAGGATTTTTTGTCTATTTTTCAGAAAGCATTTCGTTTTTTTTAAAAAAGGTTCTTTTCTCTCCCCTCAGTTTTAAAGGATTAAGAACAGCTTTTTGTAATAAAAAACACAGTTTTTAAAAGCCTTTTTCTTAACTGTTAAAAAACCCACATCACGTTTCAGACATGATATACTGGTTTGGCTGGTTTTTACCTCCTTTCTTTCAAGATATGCTGTTGTATGGTTTCATTATTTATAGATGGGAATACGAGTGGACCTGGGTATGTTTGGAAAAATTGCAATGCATGTTTCTGTGTGTGTGGTGAGAGAATATGTAGATATAGTAAAAGTATTACCAAATAAAGCACTCTGTGACCTGCGTAATGTGTCCTGTAATGATTGGTTTATATCCAAAAAAGGGCAAAACTTATCTGCAAAATGCATTAGAATGCTATGAAAATGTCATTTTGCATTACTGTATGTTAAAGCAATTTTGCTACCCACTCTAATGCATTTAGGTATGTATTTTTAGGGTGCAGTATTATTTTTAGCCTAAGCAAGAATGCACAAGAAAAGATATACTTCACGGCCAAAATTACTTGCTCCTAAATTAATTTTTGGAATACCTGAATACAAATGACCAGAGGGTCTGTGTAGCCGGCGGTAGCTGAGGGACCCAGGCTGACAAGGTGGTCTCATTGTGTGTGTGCATATTAACGACATTGCTGAATCAGGATGTGGGTCTCTAAATTAAGTTTTAGCAGCCTAGGTTTCTGTTAGAAAATTTTGGCATCTATATGCAGGGAGCTGTGGGGAGAAGTAAAAGGTTGCTTTGTACTTTAGCTCCTTGCAAGTTTTATTTCTGAATCCTATGAAACAGGTTTTCCATGGAAAAAAACATTTCATATTTGTTTTGGGGGTTTTCTTTCCTTCTGTCTATTTCTCTTTTTAATAATTGAAAACTACTGTTCATTATTTACATAAAACCGTCTCTCTTGGGTCTGTTTTCTGTAACCTTTCCCCTCTGAAGAATTCTAGGAATTTGCTGGCTTTCCTCAGGGGGATCCTGGCCATGTTTTATCTGAGACTTTAGGCTAGATAGTTGGTAATTTTTACAAAGTGACTTTCTATGTTTAAATACTTACATTTAACCTCTGTTTAGATCTGCCATTTGAGCATATTTTGAGAAATCAGGCATACAGGAAAATATGCACTTTTAATTTAATGCTCAGCCTTCTTGGTAGCTGGCAGTAAATCTCCACATGCAAAATGGAAGGCCCTTTAGAAAAATAAAAGCAACATAAAAAACCTAAATACCTTAAAGGCCAGGTCTTTCAACTGTTTTTCTAGAATTCTGCTGCCTTCTTTTTTCTTTTTTCTTTCTGTCAACTTTTTCTTTCTTCCTTTCTTTTTTTTTAACTGAGGATGTGTCAGAACCAGCGGCCTTGAGCATAGTATAAAATGACCCCAGCACAAACCTCCAGCATTCCTTATCCTTTACTCTCCAGCTGTTAACATCAGCCAACGCAGCACACAGGCTTGGCTGCCGCTAACACAATCTCTGTGGCTCTCGCTCCTTCCTTTTTCCCTCCCTCCCTTCTCCATTTGCCAGTACAGTCAGCAGTGTTTCATATTAAGCACAGTTGCAATTATTTTGAATCAGTGAATCCTGAGTACAAGACCTGTCTGTATGCTCATTCCCCTCGTACCAGCTACTTGAGAAAAGATGGGGGAGGGAGGGACTTTCTTCAAAGAATAAAGGTTTTTCTTTAGGATCAGTTGTTTAGTAGGGATTTTGTCCGAAAGACTCACAAAAAATATTTGAAAGCCACTTATATATATGTGAATATATATATATATATATATATATATATATACACACACAGAATTCTTTAAGTCTGCATGGAGTTATATTTCGTTTAAAGCATCCCTATTTATGAATATTTTCTCAGAAATTCTTCTAACTCTCTCTCACACATCTGTCTGCCCTAGGATATTTCAAAGATGGTTTGGCTCCCACTGAGACTTGGAGATCTGATGCCACAATGAGGACTCACACCCGGGGAGCCCCGAGTGTGTTTTTCATACATGTGATTTGCATCGCCTTTGCCTACAGCACCAGTGAGGACCCAGCTGCTATGATTCCCTTTGTCAATGCCAACTACGACAGCTACCCCATGCTCTACTTCTCCAAAGGGGATGTGGAAGGTCTGCGTCTCAAGGCGGCCACCACTCACCAGCACATCGCAGCTCGTCTGACCGAGGCAGTGCAGACCATGTTGTCGAACCCCCTGGAGTACCTTCCTCCCTGGGACCCAAAGGAATTCAGCGCTCGGTGGAATGAAATTTTTGGCAACAATCTTGGGGCCCTGGCGATGTTCTGCTTGCTCTACCCAGAAAATATCGAAGCCATCAACATGGCCAAGGATTACATGGAGAGGATGGCAGCTCAGCCTAGTTGGTAGATTTTTGTCTTTTTTTTTTTTTAAGTTGCTGTTCTTACTGTATAAACTCTGCTTGCAATTGAAAGAGTGAGTGGATGAGTGAAATGCTTAAATAGATTAGCTGGTAGCTATCGTAGTCTACATAATTAGCTGAATTTCTCATACATTCACTTTAACAGCGACTGACTTGCTGTATGCATTTATCTTCTTTTATACTAGGTGTGCCACACAGCTTTTCATCTTCACTGGACCTACCTTGTTGTAAATTAATGCTGCAAAAAGGAGCAGGACRCTTTGTATATCATCCTAACTCCTGTAAATTAAAAAAAAAAAAAATCACCAATCAGGATTCACATCTGATTGTGGTGGGAGGTGATAAAAGTGTTTTTTCCTCTCTTTTCCAGACTCATAAGGTTTCTTTGGGTATCAGTGGAAAGAATTCAGAAAAGAAGGCCACATGAAAAACATAACATTTTGTGTAGGTAAAAGTGACACTCTGGCTTTTATAAAAATGTTAGATGTACTACAATTTTCCAACCTAATGAAAAGTGTTCATTTATATTTACACCACAGGTGAGAACTACGCAGCTTGGTAATAGAGTTTAACTAATAGAAAAAGCTCAAGTGAGATTCTTCTTTTCTAAGATTTTTTTTTTCTCTTGCTTGCTGTCATATTCCAAACATTATCTTTTAAATAACTTTCGGAGTTGTTTCCTCAGTTAAGTGTTTCATAAATGCTTTAACATCTATCTGTCTAAGCCTCATTTTAGGCTTGCAGCTCCTTTGCTGTGCAGTTCTTGGGCATCTCCTTTATCATATTATGTGCTTTATCACTGGGACATGATAAAGATAGCTGACCATCTAAATACATAGCTATTCTGAAATTGTTTGAGTGACTGGCATTTTGATAACCACTTCTTGGATTTATTTCACCTGGATGTGAATTGTCATGTAGAAGTTACTCTGTCCTCATTGTGCCACCTACTTTCTATAGGGGCAGAAGTTAACATTCTTTGTCCTGAAATACATTGAACTATTTCGTAATTGTAGCAAACTACTTTCCTCTGCACATATGTAGGAAATTGTGCACTGGTAGAGTTGCAAGGTTGGCAAGTTGCAGTTTAAGTGAATGTGGAACCTGAAGATTAGCCAGAAGTCTAAAAAAGCCTGGTCACACTTGGTCATTCAGTAAATGTCCTCTAAGGACTTTTTTCAGTCTTGCTAAGACTCTGCCCTAGGTTCTTTGTTCCTTTCTTCTTGTGTTAGAGTTATGTTATGGCCTGAAGAGCCATACACATGGGTCTAGGAACTGGGAACCCCTGCAGAAGGTCTCTCCTTCTCACCTTCTCCTTTCACACACACTGGCAATTTATCTCCTTTTCTTTCCTCAGGCAGCTGCACTTCTCCCACCCACCTGCAGCAGCTGCCATTCAGGCCATCTTCCTGAATGTGCCCTGGGGTCTGTGAGGAGGTCAGAGGATGAAAACACAGGCTTTGCCAGGATGGGAGAGTGGGAGGCAATAGGATTAGTGGCTGCAGTGGGGACACTGCTCCCTTCCACAGCAGCTTTGCATAGTGTAAACACACAGTTGTATGACTGTCTGTCTCTATTTTAATAGAATAAGAAAATGAAGCAAGTGATTTTGTGAGCAGTGGAACTACTCATTTATAGCTGTCTTTCTCACTTTGCTGTGTCTTGCTCACTGTTACAATGACCTCATTCCATTTCTGTATCTCCTGTGATTCCTGCCCTGGAATAATTTTGGTTCCTCGGTTCCTTAGCACAATGCTCGCCTTTGTCCCAGCTAACCAGTTGCCGATCAGAACTGAGCAGATATCATATTTCCTCTTGGCTTTGATAATCTTTACCCCTAAAACATACTGTTCTTTTAAAGCAAGTATCTTGTGTTACTTCAGTCAAAGATAAGCCATCCTTTTTATATCTGTCTCTCTTGAGGTAGCCATGTCATTCAGCTAACAATCAGGCTTTAACTGAGGTTCTCTGCTTTACAAAAAAGAGTGTATATGAGCTTAGGAGGGAAGTACGGAAGGAGGGCATCAGAAGCACAGGGAATATTGCTGTGGTAGGCAGCCCTTTGTGCAGCCCCCAAGCACACATAACGGCCAGCTTTTCAAACGCCGCGACAAAATCATGGACTTGGTTGCCTTCCCCCCCCCCCCCAGGGAACTCATAACTGAAAATGCTGTACACGTAGAGTTTACACTATAGCTTTTCCATCACTGATGGCAGTAATATATGTCCCTCTCCCTTGTCCAACAGTAGTTTTCTGGAAAGTTGTAGCAATATAACGTCTCTGAGGCATGTACTGTTCTGTCCAGATTTGCTAAAACAGGTCAACAGGCTCAGAAGTTAAAGGAGTGGACAGACAGACAACACGATTATGTAAATCTGTTTTTCTTAAGGAAGTCAACTAAGAAGTATCAACAAAACATGTTATTGCACACATTTCTCTGCTTAGGATAAGACTAGAACAAATGTGGCAAATACGAGACGTGCAATCTCTACTGGCAGGCATTTAGATCTTATGGAGTTAAACAGGGTATAAGACTGTACATGAACTACTCTTGCAGTATCACAGTAATGGAATTATAGAAAAAATTGCTCTTCAATATATATAATCATATTTAGTTTGCCTCGGACTTGGGGAAAATATTGTGGGTAATTAATAATGTTAAGCTTATTAAATAATTGAGCATAAATATGTTCTGACCAGGAGGGCAGAAGGAAGGAGTGGTATTGATGCTACCAAAACTTAGAGCACCAAATACTAAGAGAGCAGTCTGTCTAGGCTCCCTATGTCATCAGTAAAGAGGGCTTGTTCAGAAAGGTATCAGTAAGATGCCTAGTCTGGAGGAACTTTTCTTGCCCAAGACTTGTGTAATGTAGATGCCTACACTGCCCTGTAGATTGCCCTAAAAATGCCTTTTTATCTCTGAGGGTTCCATCAGCACATATTAAAAAGTTAAATCTGGCCATCTCGTATGGAGTCCTTGTTGGCAGCTTGACTCTTTCAGTAGTATAATCTGGATTTCTTTTTACTTCTGCTGAAATGATATTGATTCTAAAATAACTCTAGAACTTTAAAAATACCCGGTTGGATGAGTTTACACTAATATTTTTAAAGATCTTAAATAAAATTTAAGCCTTACCACAAAGCAAAAGTATATTTTGGTAGTGTGTGCAGTAGTTAGATAAAATAAATGCAGTCTCAAGTGTCACTGGGTTTTGTCCCAGAATGTCGGGAGACTAACTTTCTAAATTTCATCCTTATGTTGGTGAGAATCTCCTATAGCCCAAATATAGTTCAGTATATCAGGGTATAATTATGGTAAAGTCTGGTGATAATTGATACATGTATGGAAATGGCGTGCAATTAAACACTTATGTCTCCTCTCATCTATTAAAATAGTAATTTTCTATCGCATGATAAAGTAAACCCTTAGTTCAGTTCCCATTCATGCAGGTTGGCAGAAGTTGAGCTGTTTGTCATAACAACCACTGTTGAGAGGCCTGTTACTCATAACAGAGCATCAGTAATTGCTATACCCTGGAGTGGGTTTATTTTTTAAAGTAAACAAAGGGTCAATGGCTAATAGCTAACTATAACAATCATTAAAAATAATATGGGAACAGATAATGCTTTGGAGACTAGCAAGACCAGGGAAATGTAATACATTAATATTCCAATAAAAATAGATGGACCTTTGCTATTTCTGTCTGTAAAAATTAAAGGCCAGTGTTAAATAATTTGCTTGGTTTTCCTGGGATTCAATATCTAAAAGTTTTCTAAAATCTTTGGGAAAGTTTGTCCTTATATTTAAGCCACATTATTTTATTTTACAGAAAACCGAGGATGTAGATTAGTCTTCTGGCATTTTATCTATCACTTGCCTCTAGAACACTCCCTACCAAAAGTGCATTTTTGGCCAAGGGGATCTGTACTAGTGATTCTTTCCATATGCTGTGTAAGCCTGTTCCAGAACTGATTGAAATGATGTAATTGGAGTCACACATCATGTAGAAATAAGAGTCTAGTCAGATTTTATGTTTTGGACAAAGAAATGCACTTTTTTCTTTACTAAGCCTGTCCTAAACAAATACCTTAGAAGTTCACAAGTTGTGCACCCTTTTTTACAGTGGGATAGATTTCCCCATTAGGAATTGCCAAACAGCAGTGCCAGATTTCAGCACTGTTGTTGTCGTTGTTGTTGTTGTTGTTGCTGTTCCATGTAGTTCATGCACCACTTTTAACCACAAACACTTTACTGCTGTGCAGCGAGGTGTAGGATCTGACAGTAAGCCTTACTTCATGGGCTTCATAGTGGAGATAATTGCTGTCAAGCATGTGCAAACATTCCAAGAAAATAGCAGTGAATAAGTAGAAGCTAACCCGAATCTTTGGCATAACAAATCTGCGACCCTTCTGCTGTTTCTTATTTGCCAGCAATCCTATAGCTTTCTGTTAGTTCTTGTGTATTAGAAATATTGGAGCATACTACAGGACTGTTGCTGCTAGTGTCCAGAGAGTGCTCAGTGCCGAACAGTATACAGTTATGGTGTATAAATATTTAAATGTTTAGGTAAATGTATGAATAAAATAAATTCACATGTGCTAAGCTGAAATAGAGCAAGTCTCTGCTGATACCCCAAATTTAGAACATCCCTTTGACTCACAGTAATCCACCATCAGTCACATTCAGACAATACTTAGTAGGGTTTTATAAGAGTGTGCCATAGAAACTAGTGTAAAGGAAGCTTGGAGGATGCTGAGATAGTCTTCCTAAGGGGAAGAAGAAAAAGAAAAGGGAGGGTAGGAGGATGAATTTGGTATCTGGAATATATATTATGTTAGTAACTGAAATATCAAACCCTCATGTGGTTTTTATCTTTTTCATATGTAGCATTTAAAAGTAGAAATTGTGCACAACTGTTTGAAATTAAAATGGCTAGCTAAAGTTTGAAGAGTTTATTTTATACTTTCTTTTTTTAATATATAGTTCCAGATTAATTCTCCAGGAGATAAATTAGTACTGAAGTTCTGTGGTAAATACAGGGAGCTCACTTTGTGGCGTGCCTGGTATAAACATTTACTATAAAAAGAACTAGGTAGTCAGTTGAAATAATAATATAAATAAATTTCCATCTGCTTTATATGGCAAACTACTAAAACAAGTTTCGTCCTTGCTTTTAATGTAGCGACATAGAAGGATCATGATGATACTGAATAGAAGACCAGTTTGAAAAGGACTGTTCTTGTGATCAAAGAGAAAAATGAGAGAAAAGGATATGAAAGAAGTTTTAGAAGCAGTAGAATGATGAATACAGGCCTATGGGGAAAAAGAGAGAAAAAGTGGATAGGAAGTAGCTGAAAGTTTCCAAAAAAGGAGTAGAGTTTTAGTTGCCCCCCTCCACCTAAACTGTACAGCTCCACTTTTATAATAGGCTCTTAAACTTTCTGAAAAATATGTTGTTTTTCTTCCAACATGAATTTAGCCCTTTACATTTAAACACTACTTTCCCCATCTTCCTGTGAACTGAGCTGAAATGCACATCAAGAGCATGTCTGGGTGACTGTTGCTGAAACACAACTGGTAAAGGGACAGAAGCAAGCTTGTTAGGTTTCACCTCAGACACCTGGAAATATAAATCATCGTTTTGTCAAGGACTTTTTTAATTTTTTAAATTTTTGTAGCAGTTGTTGCAAATGACCGAGCACTTAGGTTATGCAGATGATAGGGCTTTTGTTTTGGCAGTCAACCAGAAAAATGCTGGCAAGGTGAAAGTTGAGAGATTGTTTTCGATCAAACAGAATTTCTCAAGGATTTTTCTGTTTTTTCTCCAAAACAAAAATTGGAAGATATTGTTCCATTAGTGAGCAAAGTATCTCATTTGAGCACATGAAAATATTTTGTTTTGGAGGTTTTGTAAGAAAAATACTAGCTATCAACTCTAGTTTAAAAAACGAATGTTGGTGGTCTCACGCCCATTGGTGTGTATACTCCCCCTTGGTATGCATACTCCTCCTGGACACAGAAGAGTATTTCTCTCCTTTCCCTGACAGGAGTTTTAAAGCTCTATCTGCTGCCCCAGGAGTTTGTGACAACAATAGTATTTCTGGAGTGCCAGCACATTGCTATGGTCAACGGTAAGTCCATACAATTATACAGCTGAATTCAGGATCAGGAGTTGTCCCAATGACATGCCACATTTGCATCCCCATTTGACGTTTTACATGCATTAAGCTCAACCATGCTGTCAGCTAGCTACCACGTGGAAGCTGGATAGCATCTAAATGCACTAAAAGTATGTTCTTTAACTAATTTTCACCTATAAGCCTTCAGAATAGAGCCTTGATTCACTTATTTTGCGACCACTTCATGAGAATGAGAGTTTCAGGCCCGAGTGCTGGCATGCTCCATCTCATCATTAGCTTAATCTGCCCTCAGCCCCCAGGTTATTCTGCATTAGGTTATTTGTCATGGGAACCTTTGGAGCGTTAAGCTTCAGGATGTGGATTACATGCATGTTACATATGTCAGGATATGCTTAATGTTTCATTTTACAATCAGTGATGACATATTACTTATTGACAAAAAAAAAAAATCTGGAAATCAGATATCAGGCTGCCCAGGGGGTTATTATGTTTCTCAGGCTAGACTGTTAGTTTTCTTTTTACTTCAATTTGTATTTAAGAATCGAATGCAAAGTGAAGAAAGGGCAATTCTAAATATCCCATAGACTATGAGCAAGGAATTCACTGAAGTGGAAGAATTTGATTTAAATCCTGCCTTGAACTGGGCAGATAGTGATTATTTTTCCTCCCTTGCTAATATTTCTTAAAGAAATGCTAATGCTTTTGTATTTTGGTCTCAGAAAGAAAGTAGTTCTTAGTAGAGAGAAATAAGAGAAAAAATACATAAAACTTTCTACTGAAAGAAGAGACATTGGCAGCATTAGTAATGTTCTCAAGAAAGATGTTGAGGTGATCTTACCACGTGTGTGTGTGCGTGTGTGTGTGTATCTATATATAATATTATATATATTTTGCTGTTTCAAGGGGACAGGATATTGATCTTTACTTCCTATCTTAACCTATATATAATTTATATACTTATTTAAAGCATGCAATCCTATTAAGTTAAAGTGATATGTGCACACTTAATTTTGGACAATGCAGTACATTTGTGGTGCTTTTTTACATCATATATTGATGACTGAAGAGCTGAGTCCCAACATATTCCCCATTTGGATTCATCATTTGCTAGAAGGTGGTAAATCTAAAACACCATGCTAAAATTCTCAAAACATGTAAGAAAAACACATTATTCATAAAGTTTTATTTCTTCACTTCAAATCATGGAGGATTTATATCAAACTCTCACTTGCTAAAATAAAGTAACAAAAAATATTTTATATAGGAAAGATGAAAAGAACATAAAGAACCTCTCAGACATGTATTTGTCTGCTGCTGTTCACAGCATTTGTCCAGACAGCAGTTCTTGATGCGAAACGATGCACACAGTTTTGGATGTTTCCGAAGTTCAATCATTAGGCAGCAGAACCACTCATTACTTCCAGCTCTCTTAAAAACCTTCTCAAGTTTCCAAATAGGCACCTCTTCTAAATATACCTACAGGTATATGAAGTGTAAGAATTGGGGTTTTTTTTTGGTCACCATCTGTAGGGATGCATATATGGTTTTCTTGTTATTTTTAAAATATCTTTCAGTTTTTTTGCAGTAGCTGCATTTGCTAACATTGTTTATGCTTGTGACTAAATAGTTGATCTGTACCAAAGCTGTTATAGATATTTGTATTTACTTTGGATTCTTTTCTCTAACATCTTGGATTCTTTTCTGTAACATATGATACCTTTGAAAGAGAAAAGAGACTAATGCAGCACTGAGATAAAACTTGTTACCTGCATTCTTCAAACCCAGTTAATCGCTAAGTTATTTTATTTTTATGTATATTTATGACTAATAACATGTTAATAGTTTTTTCAGTGATAATCGAAGATGAAAAAGCAGAAATAGAGTTGCAGAGACTGAACTGAGAGTGACAAATAACCAGTTATATCAGTTTTTCAATTTTTGTGGCTTGGTGATACCTGGAGAATAGGAAGAACTGCTTGCCTAATTTAGTTAGGTTTTCTTCACATTTATGTGGAAATGTTTGCTGTTGTCAAATGGAAATAATGAGCTTCTATGTAAAGCATGTCAGTGTTTGGCTTACAGGCCTGTAATTTTTTTTCCCACAACAATTAACCCAAAATATGAATAAGAATTTTTACTGCACCTGTCCAGAAGCCTTTACGGATAAATTTAAAGGTTGGATGGGAACAAAATGACAGAGGAACGTTCATAACAGAGGCCACAGAGAATGTAATGTGGATTTGGGGATCAGAAATAAATTTCTAGAACTTTTTTTCCCAGAGCTTTGACAGATATTTGTTTGGCACACTTTTAGCTGTCTACCTTCATATCATTCTCAGCCTTTTCCCATTAATGTCTGCCCCTTGACCAAGAAACAAACAAAATGGTGCAAAGAAAATAATCTAGTCCAGTAAAACCCTGCTTCAACAAAAGGTCAAATCTTGCTGAGCAAGTAAATGCTAAATTCATTCATGTATTTAGCTTAAAATTGATAAGAAAAAGATTTCCTTAAAAAAGTGGAAATGAATGCATGACTTCATTTAGCAGAAGGCTGAATTCAAGCTGAGAGAAGGTGGATGCTTCCAAGTATTGGAAATTTAGCTAATCAGAAAGGCTACAGAGGCTTTCCTTACATGCTGATGTGACTTTGCCAAGTTCATTGAGTTCTTGCAATGATGTTAGACATACTGACAAAAATTAAAGGTCATTTTTCTCACTCTTATATCTTGTATTTTACCATAATTGCAGTGCCCTAAGCTGATATTCATAGTTTCTAAGTGATTTATTGACATCTTTTGAATGCAAGTAAGTGCTCCCATAGCAGAATGAGGATTTCTTTTTTTTTAATCTTGCTTTTCTGGTATTTTTTTCTCATCTGTTTGTTTACTCTGTTGCTTATACGACTCTAAGATGAAATCATATTTATAGAATCATAGAATAGCAGAGGTTGGAAGATGCACATCTTCAGGGGCACAACACAATTTCCACTGATTGCAATAGGTCACTATCTCAACTCAACAATTTAAAATTCATTTCTATAACAAAAATGTATGGCAAAGTAAATGAGTGAAGAGACCAAACATGAAAACACAATTGTTTATTCTATCAAATTGAGATTTCATTCAGTATATATTCCTTCACATTTTCTGTTTTGTAGAACTATGGCCTGAATATACTCTCAGTGGTGCAAAACTAAAGGCTTTGATACTCAATATTCTCTTGGTTTAAAGAGAAATATTTGTTCTGTGCTACCTCCCCCACCCAGTAGGAATTTTCTTGTTACAAATTCACTGTTTTGCTAAGCTCATCATAATCATCCCATACAAACAGGTAGTTCCTAGAAGATAATTTTGAGTAGTAGCCTTTTACCTCTTTTTATGGTAATGCTGTTTTTAATGCTATTAAGTATATTAATTTGAACCATAGTTATGAAAATAAATTTTCTCATTTCTACTTCTACCCTTGAATGCATTTATGAAATTAAAAAACATCATTGTGAATTATTTTATTAAACTTTCTTTAAACAAAATTCACTAAAGCCACCACTCAGGATGTTTTTATCAACATTAGGCTCCTTTGAAAAAAAAAATGTTATAAATTTTTGGAGGCGCATAAATTTGGGGTTATTACTTTCTCACAAAAACACTGTGAATCTTGCTTTAGATAAATAGATTAATTTTTTTTCATATCTATTTCTCCCAGCAAAACCTAGAATATCACAAACTGTTTTAATATTTAAAGACTTAATCTAATGAAATTAATGAGCTTTGAAAGTTGAAAGTCTCCATACTTGGGAAAGAATAAAATGGTCTCAGAGACTTAAGTAGCTCACTACCATGTTAAAATTCAGGGTGAGTTGCCTAACCTCAAAGACATTAAGTCATATACACCTCATAGTACAGTAAGAGAAAGAGAGAGAGAAAAAAAAAAAAGTGGAGCTCAATTAATTGACATCTTTCTTTATTGACAGGCTAGTGAAGGACGCTCCATGGGATGAGGTCCCTCTTGCTCACTCCTTAGTTGGTTTCGCCACTGCTTATGACTTCTTGTACAGCTATCTCAGCAGGACTCAACAGGAGCGATTTCTTGAGGTGATTGCCAATGCCTCAGGATACATGTATGAAACATCGTACAGACGCGGATGGGGTTTCCAGTACCTCCATAACCACCAGCCGACCAACTGTGTGGCCCTGCTGGCTGGGAGCCTGGTTCTGATGAATCAAGGTAGGTGCTAAACCATAGGAACGTTTTTCTAAAGTGTATAGACTGAATCAGCCATTTATGCAATAAAGTTCAGGAACTGATACAAATGTTTTTTCTACGCTTTCCGCATTAAGCACTCAGCATCTGATGCAGCCAGCTGTAAAGGTGTGCTGCTTTGTGTGTTTCTGCAAGCACAGCTGTATTGGGTTTGCTCCTACGCTGCTTAGAAAAATATGGTCTACTGAATAGAATAAAAGTCTGTGGACAGTCGTACAAGGTATAGTATGTATGCATACATATGTGTCTGTATAAAGCTGGTAATCTAATTGATTCTGGAATTCTTAACTCACTGTTTGTAAGCATTAAAAATTCCGTTATGTATAATGTAGCCAGTTCAGATTTTACATGCAGCTCTTTCAGAGTAAACTCAATAAAGAGCTCGTTCTACCACCGTTGCTCCCTTAGAGTGATACACGTAGTCTCCTTACACAATGCATGGAGAAAGCTAGTGATCAGAAACACCCTGCACGCTGGTCGGGGCTCGAGACAACAGGATAACCTGCAGTTAGGTCCAAGACTTCTGTCCTGTCTCTCCTGAGACAGCTGCAAAGATGTAACTTCATCCGCTCAAGAGCCACAGCTGAGGACCCTTCCTTTCAGGTGTCCCTTTTTTCAAAGAGATGAGCAGGGCTTCACCTTTCTCCCTTTGAACTGTTGCTCCCCAGAGCCTTCATCCAAGATGTGTCCGTGCCAGATACAACCTTGTGGTTTGCATGGGCGACTTTTAGTCCTTTTTTCCCATTTCCCAGAAGAACACCCTCACCAAATGCTTTTGGTTGTTCTGCCCAGAGACTGTCCCTCTCCTCCTGTTTTGCTGCTATGCTGTGTGAAAGAAAATGCCAGACTCAAAGAGTCGGAGAGAAAGAGCAGATAAGAAATCCTGACTCTAAATTTGGCTGAGGGAGGGAAGCCATGAAGCCAGCTCCTACTTGTAAGAATGCATCAGTATTTTATCCAGTGATTAATATAGACCCTACCCTCCAGTTATGTGCTGGAAGTCTTTTGAAAACATGATGCCCAGCAGATCTACTTACTTGCTGCAAGTCAAGGAAAATCTGGTTTCTGGAGCCTGATGGCGTTATCAAGCTGTTCAGCTCTGCCAAGCAAAGGCACATCTGCACAGAGTGGGAGATCTCAGACGGCTGAGGAATTTGTACCAAAAACTGTAGAACCTACTGTTTTGGGGGGGTCACCTTTTTGTTACTTATTTTCATAACAAACCTATTCATTAATGTACRCATGCTGAACAGCAATGAGAGTGTATGTGGAAATTATCCCCTTTCCTCCTATCTTGCCCTTCACAAATTGGAGACTTAAGATCAAGTTTATTCAGTGGGTTTTCCTAAATTCCTCATAATTCCATACTTCCCTGCTCCTCTGTTGTTGCAGAAAGCTGGCAGTTTTAGGAATGACTCTGTTTTTCATTAGTGTATAGATGATAAGAACACTTTGTGCCAAACAGTGGTAACACCACAAATAAAGTGGAGTAATAGTTCTTTCATCAAACTTGCTTTTTCTTTTGCAAAAAAATGCAAATTAAGCAACACTTGAACAATTTTTAATTAATGCTGGTATTTTAAATGAAAATAGGTTCCAACTTCCAGATTGCACATTTCCAACCAAAAATTCAGTTGTTTTCAATTTAGAGCAACTTTATTTTTAAAAAATAGAAGTTCAGATGAAGTATTTCTGTTGATAATTAAAAATAAAATAATATTAATAAAATAAAAGTCAAACAATTAAAAAAATTGGTTTCTTAAACATTCTCATTCCAAGATAAAAGTCTTTTTCTTGCAGAGAAGAAAGGAAGGGAGGGAGGCGAGGGAGGGATACACAGAGATATGTATTTATAAACATAAAATCCTGTATCAAATGCATAGTAATTGCAAATAGTGTATCCCTTTTTCTCAAAGTTTTAATTTTAAAGAAATAATTTTAAGCAATGTATTCAGCTTTTTATGGACCATTGAAGTATGCAGAGATTAAATAGCGTTTTTAAAGGCGCTTATAAAGTTTGTCATAGTGCTGAGAAATGAACCTAATTTAAGTGAATTCTAAGTACCCATATATATTAAATTCTTTTCAGTTAAAATAAAAGCTCATATGTTTGAAAAAGAAACTTGAGTAAGGCCTAATTTGTTGTGTATACTGCTAATTATAGGTGTACTTGGATTAATTTTGTTTTCTTGTGACATCTGTGTTATCTGAGAGAATACTGAGTCTCTTTTTTATTCTAATGTATTATTATCCTTTTAATGTACTGTAAGTATAGGGTTGCATATAGCATAGATGTAAACTAAGTAAATGGAATTTATCATGTACTTCAAAGAAGTAAATGCACTGTGCTGAATCATGAGAATATGTGTAAATTTGAAAACAGTAGGAAGATAATAGTCAAAAGTACCTATTGTGATTTTTAAGTCACAGGGGAAAAAGGGGATTGAGTATTTGGGCTTGTATTCAGAAAAAGTCCCGCGGTGCCCAGCTCCATCAGTGTAGTGAGGTAGTGTTAAGTTAGCTGTAGGTAAAGTAGTGCTACTTGCTCCTGTTGCTCAAGCCTTCCTGATCCTAGCTCTCTCTTCAGCCAGTGGAGAAAAACACCATGTTAGAATCAAGTTGTCTGATTAACTTGGGCATTGCAATTTTTTCTCTCCTTTAACTGAGCACAATTTGGCAGCCTTGACAGAATCACAGAATCACAGAATCGCTGARGTTGGAAGGGACCTCTGGAGATCATCTAGTSCAACCCCCCTGCTCAGCAGGGTCACCTAGAGCACATTGCACAGGATTGCATCCAGGCGTGTTTTGAATATCTCCAGAGAAGGAGACTCCACCACCTCTCTGGGCAACCTGTTCCAG
>NW_020448697.1:212610-569939 GCF_003343035.1 Apteryx rowi
CACCTGCTGGAGGTGTCCTGACTTGAGCAGTCTTTTGCCAACTACCCTGTCACTATAACTCTCCCCTTCCCCCATCTTTCCTAGTTTAAAGCCCTCCTTACCAGGTTGGCCAAGGTTGACTAGTAGGAAGTCTGAATTGCTCATCACCCTACTGAGCATAAATGCAGTAACTGTGGCAATAGAACGAAACATTCATAGTAGTGGGTTTGAATGTTCTCTGAGTTTGGCATATGCACTTCATTCAGCAGGCACCCATTCACCCGATAGTGGGATGTAATTTAAGCTAGCTGCTGTAAAGCTCAGCTCTGGTAGATGTTGGAAATGAGGCTGATTACCTCTGTGCCCAGACACTTCGAGTTGGGTAGACACTAGGTAGCCATGAAAAACTGCAAGCTAGTCATTCTCTGTTTAGTCCTACCTCTCTTGCCGGTGAATCGAAAAGAAATTAAGAAAAGGCATGTAGCCTTGGGACTCCTAGAATTAGCTGGAGTGGATCCACATGCTTCCTTCAAAACACACATCCTTCTGCAATACTTAAATGCACTGCTGATATTCTAGTGCTTGTGCTTGTTATTTGGTGAAGGCAGACATGCCCTGAGAAGGGCTTCTGGCAGCCTCTTCCCAATTCTGGAGTTGTACAGAACTGACCCAAATAATGAGATCTCTGAAAGTCTTTTCTGTAGAAGAAATGTAAGTACTTAAATCCTGTTTATGTGGAGGTTTAAACTTAATCCAGTTGGAAGAGTAATTTTAAACTAATCATTCCTACTCCTGAATCTGGACAGGAAATTAACTATCTAAATCTTTTCCAAAATAATTCCTATTGTAAATAACCCTTTTGATTGTACAACACATTGAACAAGACATATCAATTAACTGCAGTTCAAATGTGAAGTTTTTTGTATTTTTAAACTGAGGACCTCTTTACAACATGCTGGTGAAATCATGCTGGTGAAAAATTACTGATTAGAATATCTGCGTTATTGGAGTCCTCTAGTGGGGATTGTAAACTTAACAAATTTGCAGTAAATCATACTGCTTTAATTTGAAATGCAATAAATAATCTTGGTGTGGCTCTTCCCTTTCTGCATGTTCTGAATACATTATGGAAATTTTCCTTTTAAAACAAAAGGCATAATCCCAATCTTTGCTCAGTTAACCTTGCTTTACTGTGTTTAAATATGCTATTTTATTTTTCACTCTAGAGCTGCAGGGTCGCTGCAGCGATAGTTTCATTTTAGAGCTCCGGCAGCCACCCTTGTGGATTTGTGGCTGTAAAGGATCCCACTGTAGGAGCACGGATAATGTAATCAGTACTCTGTGGTGGTATAAGATGACGTTTTGTCATTCATCATCTCTTTCTTTCAGGCTACCTTCAGGAAGCCTATTTGTGGACCAAGCAAGTGCTAGCAATCATGGAGAAGTCAGTAGTCCTGCTCCAGGAGGTTACGGATGGCTCCCTCTATGAAGGGGTGGCTTATGGCAGCTACACAACCAGATCTCTGTTTCAGTACATGTTTCTTGTCCAAAGGCACTTTGATATCAATCACTTCGGCCACCCCTGGCTCAAGCAGCACTTTGCATTCATGTACAGGACTGTCCTGCCAGGTAGGTCATTTGGATCAATGAAGATATATCTTAATATTCCTAAAGCAGCAGTAAATTTCATACTTGAAGTAGGTCATTTTTCAATATTCTTTCACTTGGATTTTCCAGTACCTTCATCATCCATCGAAACAGTCCTATCTTTGTTTATCACTCTTTAGTAAACATCATTGTTACTTAAGCTCTGGCTTTTAGAACCAGTCAAAAGATGGGAACATTGTTTGGGAGAAAAATCAATGCTTCAAAATTTGATTTCATTTTTCAAAGTTTGAAACAGATGTATTTCTGAGGTGTTCTGTTTGAAAAATAATATTCCTTGAGGTTCTTACTAATTTTTTTTTTTCCTTTGACAAAAATCATCACAGGAAAATTATTTGGTGAAAGGAAAAGCAAATGATGAAGCCTGTACAAAAGTATCCACAAAGTATAGGAAAGTTTTACATGATCAACATCAACAAGTTTTCCACAAAATATTGAAATTTATATTTATAACAATTTTATTAAAATATTTTTCATATGGAGAATGTGATTGAATCAACTGATTGGTATCTCAGTACAACCCAACTGTTATACATGAGCTATTCTTTTGTTAATATGAGAGTGAAACAAAAATATCAGGCATTCCTAATGGGCCTGTTTTGCAAGCTTTTTACTATTTCCGTTTTCTGTATTTCTGTATTCTCTCCAGTGTCTCTCAGTATATTTTAGCATCTCTGATTTGAAGTTCCAGTTGTTGCTGAAAGATGGAGAAGTACAAATATGAAAACAATTACAAGCTAGTATAGCCAACCTCCTCTAGCTTTCAGAGAAGATTTAGTATCAGGGTAACCTTGCAAGTTTTGTATGATGGTTTTGTATTGATTATTCAAAGGTCAATTCATAAGGAACTTATATTTTTAAAATTCCTGGTTGAAAAGATAAAATGATAATGGGTATTAATAACCGCAGTTCAGCACAAGCAGAGTGTTTCAGGCAGAGAACTCAGCTTATGGCAGCTAATTTGTAAAAAACAAGATAAAGTCGTGTATCCAAGGGGCGGTGAGCGCAGCTTTGACATGCCAGTATAAACTGCATCCATGTGATACCTCAGGCATCTACTGGGGAAAGAGCAAACATGTAAAACATGAACATGTTTTAGCTGTTTCAAGGGTGAAGCAGATTTTTTTTTTCCGCGAGGAAACCTCTGTGTTGTTGCTTTAGGAGTTCGGATTGACATAGGAAAAGTGAAAGCTGTAAAGAGAAAGTTATCTTTGCCAGATTTGAGTGAGGAAAGGAAGTGGATGGGACACTTCTTTTTACATTTTTGTAGCATGTTAGCTATCTGTAGCTCATAGCTGAAGAAGAAAGGTGAGTATTCAAGTCAGCTACAGCAGAGGGAAATAACTCCTGTGTAAGCTGTTTATGGCTCATTTAAGAGTAGGCCTATAAACATCTTAAAAGACTATTTCTGTTTGTGTCTGTACTGCTTGGCTTCATTGTCATGCTCTACAAACATATCTTTGTGCATGTATTTTGTTTTTTCTTACATGTCTTTTAATTTTTTCCCAAGGATTTCAGAGAACTGTGGCCATCGCAGATTCCAACTATAACTGGTTCTACGGGCCAGAGAGCCAGCTGGTGTTTCTTGACAAATTCGTCATGCGCAACGGCAGTGGGAATTGGCTGGCAGAGCAGATCAGAAGGAACCGTGTGGTGGAAGGCCCGGGGACCCCATCCAAAGGGCAGAGGTGGAGCACTCTCCACACTGAATTTCTCTGGTATGAAAGGGAATGAGTGGGCTTCAAAGAAACATGACAGCTGCTCGCTATTAGTGATAAGCCATTATCTTTAGATTTGTGCTGAACTGTAGAAGCAGAGATTGTGCTGGTCATTTGCAACCCAGAGAGTCTTGAGGCTCAAGTGATCTAAGAACTTGTTCAGTTTGTGTAGATATACTTGTGTGTTGCTATGGATTACACCTTGGTCTTGTCCTGCAAGTATTTTTTTATGTTTTCCTCCTGTTGTCTTTTGCTTTTATAGAATACAAGCAGTTTCAAAAGGATGGGAATTTTCCCTATGTATCTTCTTTAAAAAAATCTGTTTTAATCTTTTGTGTTCTTTAATAATTAATTAGGCAGATACTTAAAGTATAGTTTTCTTTTTAGACGGTATGAAAGTAATG
Source organism: Apteryx rowi (assembly GCF_003343035.1). Taxonomy (NCBI): domain Eukaryota; kingdom Metazoa; phylum Chordata; class Aves; order Apterygiformes; family Apterygidae; genus Apteryx; species Apteryx rowi. The sequence goes on from NW_020448697.1 coordinate 216,377, forward strand.
CAAAAGGTGAGCTTATTTTTAGCTGTGTGTACACACACTAATTTGCAAATTATGTTTAGAATAAAATTGTTGGCAAATAACTAGATCCAGTTTTTCCATGCAACTTACACCTCTCCTAACTAATATGATTAGTCAACCTACTAAAGATGAGAAATGAAAAGATCAGAGGCTTTAAATAAACATATAAATCCCCTCAATCAGTAGAGAGAGCAGATACATTTCCAAAGAGTCAATGTGGCTTCATTTCTCTCTCTTATGAGAAAAATATTACTGAATATGTCATTTATATTCTTGATATGCACATTAAAAATGTATGTTTACTGGGCTCCAAGCGCCCTTCAGCTTGTTATCTACAAATTACAGAATCTTTCTTCTACAGATCCCATCCCTCATTTTCTTCTCTTAGTGTCTCCATGGAAATCTTGGAAATATATGCTTAGAACTTTTTTCTTGATGCCAAAGGGGAAGAACATTTTTAAGAGTACATGAATCAGAAAAAAAGCTCTGAACAACTGCCTTTTCCCTGGGCCACAGGGACTTACACTGGAGTCTGCTTTTAGGGGGTTCTCCATCAAGGACCCCTAGCAAGCTTCCAGCATTGGTCAGAATTACCTGAAACTGTATGCAGGACACGAGCTTTCCTTGCTTAGGGCCTGACTGAGGCTCCTAGTTAGTTGTAGAGAATAATCCTGATGAGGAACCATGTGGCAGAAATATTATTAAGCTTAATGATGGTTTTGTTTATTTTGGCTGCTTAAAAATGGTTCCAGAGGGTTGGGGTTTTTTTGTTTTGCTTGGGGTTTTTGTTTTTGTTTTAACTCTTGTAAATCACAAGAAACAAAAATTGTAAGCAGCTTAACCTTTTCAGTAATTAAGACTTATTTTTAAACCAAATGTTTTACACCTTACAATTTATATAAGAAAGACATACAAATTTTTCTTCAGCCTAGCTGGAGAAGGAAACTAACATATACTAAGTGTTATAAATTATAAAGATTTATCCTTTAAAATATATTTTCGTTAACTTCCAGCTAATTCCTAATCCTATTCAGAGACTACAGACTTTCTATAATCATCAGTTTGGGGAAAATTTGCAGATATGCTGTTTGCTTCTCTTGGTTAAGTAGTCGGTAATAGGTGCAAGTGTTGATACCTAGATGAAAGATCTCACCTACAGCCTGGTGCTAACACACTTTTTTAAAGGATTTGTATTACAGTCAGCAGCTTTATGAAATGTGCCAAAGCATGGCTTATTTCACAGAAATTAGTGATGCTCTTATTTTTTGGACTGCAGAGGGATTTCTCACTTTAAATGTGGAGCAGATGTTTTCAGCTATTATTCTGTAAAAATCATATATTAATTTGACTCATGTAGACATTTTTTATGAGGATTAGTATGCTAAATATCCTTACGACTATATGATTAGTTCACTCAGTAAATGTATGTGTGGGCTTTGTATTATTAGGTTGCTCCTTAATGCAAACATTGAATCATTTTTTGAGTTTTGTACAGGTGCTGATACAGTTGATTTTAAAGCTATTTTCCTTATCTTCTTGGCAGGTATGACGCAAGTTTGCACTCTGTACCTCCACCGGACTATGGGGTTCCAAAGCTGCATTATTTTGAGGACTGGGGAGTGGTAACCTACGGGAGTGCATTGCCAGCTGAAATCAACAGGCCTTTCGTTTCCTTCAAGTCAGGAAAGCTGGGAGGACGTGCAATATATGATATTGTTCATAAGAACAAGTACAAAGAGTGGATCAAGGGGTGGAGGAACTTTAATGCTGGCCATGAACACCCAGACCAGAACTCCTTTACTTTTGCTCCCAATGGCGTACCTTTCATAACAGAAGCTCTATATGGGCCAAAATATACTTTTTTTAACAATGTGCTGATGTTTTCCCCTGCTGTGTCCAGGAGCTGCTTCTCCCCATGGGAAGGGCAGATTACAGAGGACTGTTCCTCAAAGTGGCTGAAATATAAGCATGACTTGGCTGGTGACTGCCAGGGACGAGTGGTTGCTGCTATGGAGAGAAGCGGGGTGGTTTTTATCAGGGGCGAAGGAGTGGGTGCTTACAACCCAAAGCTGAAGCTGAGAAAATTGCAAAGAAACCTTGTGCTTCTCCACCCCCAGCTTCTGCTGCTGGTAGATCAAATCCATCTGGAAGATGACAGCCCCCTGGAGGCAGCAACCAGTTTCTTCCACAATGTGGATGTGCCTTTTGAAGAGACAGTTGTTGATGAGGTCCATGGGGCTTTTATTAGGCACCGCRATGGGATATATAAGATGTACTGGATGGATGACACTGGCCACAGCGAGAAAGCTATCATTGCCTCAAGGATGTATCCCCGGGGCTACCCTTACAACGGAACGAACTACGTGAATGTGACTACCCTCTTGCGGCACCCGGTCACAAGAGCCATTTACCTTTTCATTGGGCCTTCCGTTGATGTGCAGAGCTTCACGGTCCATGGGGATTCTCAGCAACTGGATGTTTTTGTTACCACCGGTGAGCACGCCTATGCAGTTTACCTGTGGACCGTTGAGGATGGGCCCCATTCTGCCTTTGCACAGGTTATTGCAGACCGCCAGAAAATTGTCTTTGACCGAGCCTCTGCCATTAGGACCTCTGCAGTGCCAGAAGTGAAAGATTACGTAGGGATCGTGGAGAGGAACCTGCAGCATTTTAAGCCTGTTTTCCAGCAGCTTGAGAAGCAGATCTTGTCTCGTGTACGAAACACAGCTAGCTTTAGGAAGACTGCTGAGCGCCTGCTAAGATTTTCAGATAAAAGACAGACAGAGGAGGCCATTGATAGAATATTTGCAATCTCACAGAGGCAGCAGCAGCAGCATGCCAGAACAAAGAAAAATAGAAAGGTAGCCAAAGGCTACAAATTTGTTGATACTGTTCCTGACATTTTTGCACAAATTGAGGTAAATGAAAGAAAAGTGCGACAAAAGGCACAGACTCAAGCACAAAAAGAGTTGCCTGTAGACGAAGACGAAGAAATGAAAGATCTTTTGGATTTTGCAGATGTCACTTACGTGAAGCACAAAACTGGTTTGTCAATCAAAGGCCGATCAGGGCTGGCACAGATGGTGACAACTGTTCGAAGCAGTGCCCCATCAATATCAGCTTCTTATACCCGCCTCTTTCTAATTCTCAACATTGCTATTTTTTTTGTCATGTTGGCAATGCAGCTCACGTATTTTCAGAAGGCCAAGCGACTGCATGGCCAAAGATGTCTGTATGCAATACTTTTAGTAGACAGCTGTATATTATTGTGGCTGTATTCTTCCTGTTCCCAGTCACAATGTTAGCAGAAGACCTCTACTAGTCGACCAGTTTATGGTCATATATATCTATGCAAAAGCATTAACCCTAATAGGGCCAAAGTTTATGTTCTTTTTCTGAAACATTCCAATAAACAGCTGGGGGAAGGTTGATTTCAGACCGGAAGGGATGGAGGAATAGGAAAAGTGATGAATTTCTCAGAAAGCTAAGTTCTCAATAAGCACCCCTCCTTTGTGTTTTGAGTTGGGACTCACATCTGAGGGAATGTTATGCTTTGTTCATCAGAGTTCCGTAATGTAAAGTTGTAATTAATTTTTTTGGTGAGATGAGCCCTCTTTTAAGAGATTTGTTTCTAAGGGCTTTGTTTTTTATACAGAATTGGGTTTGTATCAGTGAGTTTTCATTTCAGGCTGCTATGGATGTTCTCTTTAGACAAAGACATTCAAACAGAAGTATGCAAGGCAGACCTTAGCAGTAGATTTCATTTCTCTCTGCCAAACCAAAGAATACTTCAATATGGGACACTCCTGTACAATTATTTCAGATGCTTATATCATGTCATCTCTTCCATGCTATACAATCTGGCAGGAGGCAAATAAGGGGCTAACTTGAAGTATAAGGGAATACAATTCTCAGGAAAAAAAAAAAAAATGTCTTTCAGCCAAGTGCAGACTGTAGAAGAATGAATGCTCTAGGGTCTGTTCTTGATTTTACAGGTTAAGGTTTCACAAAGATTTTCTATACTTTGGAGCACATCTTAGTAGGGAAATGTCCTAGATCACTGCCCTTCCATGCATTTGTGAAAGTACAAACAAAAAAACAAAGCAATCCTGTGGTAACCTCAGCAATTGCAGATATGGAAAAAGAAGTATTAAGAAAGTATTTAATATTTTTTCTGTTCACATGGCTGGAAACAGAAGACAGTTTAAACTGTGTGAACAGTTTGTTCTCTAGAAAGCACCAGCAAGTGTTCTACAGGCTGTTGGTGGCCCATGAGTCAATTATTTGGCAATTACTGGTAAATGGAATCATGTGGTTTATGATAAAAATAAGTTTGACATCTCCACATATATCTCCCTCGATTCATTAAACTGGTTTTTAAAAAATCATAGGTATTTGAGAAAATGGAAGCTCTATGGAATTGGTGCATATCTGTATCTTTACAGAAAAATAAAACAATTCTTTCAGTACATTTGCTAAATAAAAACATAAATATTGTCTCTGCTGAAAAGAAGTTTTTCTTTGATTAAAATATTTTCCCCAATAATCATAGTAATGATGTTCATTAGCACTTTGTTCAAACCATAAAACTTTGTTTCCTCTGTGTTACAGCCATTTAAATATCTGTTGTTATCTACTTTGTTATTGTTAAGCCTTCTGGGAGTATATGTGGTGAAATGTGATGGCCCTTCATTGTCTAAAAATATTCAGCGAATATATGAGAATATCCTCACTAAGTTCCAGATATTAAGCTGGTTCTGAGAACTGTGTTCAGATATAGAAGCCCTACTATAGTCTCCTAGGCCTCTGTTTATCCAGTGAAATTTGATACATTTAATCTGAGCACAGATTTGGGAGCCCACTTAATTTCTGCTTCATGTGCAGTCAATGGAGAAAGTAAGACAACAGCCTCGACAGCTAGTCAATCCATCTCAAACACCTTCAAGATATACCTGTCTCTGCTAATTGTAAAAAAAAAAAAAAAAAGTAGCATGATTATTCATCTATTGCAAAGCACCTATTTGCATAAGGTGAGGTGAAATGAGCCTAGAACTTAATGGGCTGCAAAAGAGAATGCCCCCCAGTATAATTTCATATTTATAGTGTTGCATGCTGAAATTATGACTAGATTGTGATAGGCTGCCTATCACTGGAGACTTCCTCCTTTCTGCCTGTGGTGCCTGTTTCCACACAGTGATGACACGAAGGTATGCAAAAATGGCTGTTGGATTATGTTCAGTTTCAAAGGTAGTGTTAGTTACTTTTTTTATTACTAGGCAATACTATGAATGGCTGTGAAACACTGAAAAATCAAGATACAGATATTGTTGATAAAGTTTAGTTATGCTGACTGGTACATCCCTCCACTGGCAGCATATGCCATTATGTTTTCCCAGGGAAATTCAGGGACTCATTATGCCTTATAAGCAAATGAGCTGTGCATGTGTCAATCAAATCCAGACAGAAAGACATTTATAAATATTTGCATTTGGTGCATTTATAAATAGTGCACCAACTGTCTTCTGTCTTTCATTTCCACGTCCTCTTTGGGGACATATAACCTTTAGGAAAACAAAGAGCTCTGGTGGCTCTGAGCCTTTATTCGGCCAACGCCAGCAGAGGGGTTGGTGTGAATCTTTTGCTTTACTTCCTGCCCACGCACATTTGCCCTGTGTCAGTTTGCCGTTACTTTGTTGAAGTCACCTCTAGAAAGCCAACCTGTAGTCCAGAAAGCTTTCAAGAAATACATGCATTTCTTGGCCAGCTGTTTAGTGTGTCATCTAAATTCTAGCAAGGGGTTGGTAAAAGCTGCTGTGTCCCTTTATATGTCTCAGTCCACCAGATAGTTTATGTCACAGATCGGTCAGCTGAAACTGCAGAGTTATAGAGATTAGAAAGTAAGATGTGGTCATGCAGATTAACTCTCATTTACGCTACCCTTCTCTGTACCATTCTAGTAATGCAAAGGGAAAGAGGTGGCTGCAACGGCTGCCCGTGCTCAGAGCCGTTTCATCTGGCAGAAAGTCCAGGTTGTAAAGCAGTTTTTAAAGCAGACCAGCATGCAAATGAGGAATGCAGATGTGATGATGGGGTAAAGGAAGATGAAATGTGCCAGTCTTTCCTTCTGAATGGGAGACCAGATCCACTCCTGCCTGAAGCAGGAATTCAAGATTTTTTCCACCTGTGCTTGGTTTGCACCTTTCTGTGAACGGTTTTTCGGTTGTCTGCAGATGGCTGTCTTTGCTGGCTACTCTGAACTCCACTTACACAGGTGTAATTTTTATTCAGTTATGGCAGGTAAGCTTTGCTTAAACTAATAATTAAGCCATAGTTGTCCTGGATATATTTCATACATGAAAGAGCATCTCATGTGTGTTTTCTTATTTCTTCCTTTTCCAGGCCTTTAAAAATACCTCTCCAATGGTCCTACAAATTTTGCTTCCATTCTTCTTTCCTTCCATTCTTTTCCTCCCTTCTTCTTCCTCTCATTCCTTAGTGAAAATCATCATTTCTTCTAATGGAATTTAAAGAAAATGGAAGAAATGATGTTTCCATGCTGTCAGCAGCCAACAATTCATAAGGTTGGGTAGAAGTATCGCATACTACACAGGAAGAAATGATTCAAGCCCTCAGACGATGACATACACTGAAAAAACTGAGAGGCCAGTGCCTTAGTAGGAAAAGCAGTAAGGAAGAGCCAGTAAAGGGAATCAGCCCAGATAGCAATAGGGGCTGGTATGGGTGCTGAAGGTTAGCATCCTTTAACAGCTTGCTGACATAGAAGAGGTGTATTTGTGCTATTTGGCTGAAATACAAGAGAGAAGAAATCACAGGGAGATCTAAGTCCGTGGCAGAGGCACTTAGCACTAGTTTCACTTAGACTGAACAACTTTTAAAAAGTCATTGTAGGGTATGAAGTAGCATAGTTATCTTTTGCTTCCTGTTAAAGTGGAATCACAATACTAAAATGTAGCTGGCACATGCCTCTGCATGTGTATGGTGTGTGTGAATGGGTTCCTGTGTTCAGATGAGACCCTGCTGACTTCATTCAACTTCTTCTCGGTACTTAATGATCAGTCACACATTTTGTTTCAGGGCTGTAGTCTAATTTAGTGTAAAATTAGTTCAAAGGATTCTGAGCAAAGTCAATGGGAATTGAGCCCACTGGTAGCTATATGCATGTCTGAGGGTAGAATCTGGTTCTTAGATTTTTTAAGTGGTTTTTGAGAAAAAAAATTGGATGGGTATGTGAGTGATTCGTTTCTGTTATATACATCATTCTGCAACTAAGGGAGGCAAAGGGAACAGAGCACATCATTACCTCATTTCTTAAAACTTGTAAGATCAAAACTTATTCTGAAGGATTACATGTCTGAAATGTTTCAGATTCTTCTGTGGGCCTATGTATTTTCCACTGATGAAAAGCTTTCTCTTTGTGTTTGAAAGTATATAGTATTTGGAAAATAACTGTATTTCTGCACCAGGACACTGCATTCGCAATGCAATTATTGGGTCTGCAAAAGGCTTAGCTGGGATCAAACATGCTTCTGCCTAACTTTAGGCCCTCTGCTGTGGCTGCACTGTTAGAATTCAGCAGGGTAACCTTAAGCTGGTAAATCAGATTCAGCTAATGAAGCCAAGATTTTATTTTCTGGCCTTTCTTAAGGGTTGGCTCCAGGAGCATTCTGCATTGGGAGGCCTATGCAATTGAGTGCCAAGTATGTCTGTACTGTTGTCAGTACCTAGCCTGTTATTCAAATGAGTTCACCTTTGAAACAAATAATGTCAAGGCACTTCAAAGAAAGAGTCCAGGACCCTTTCGAGGAAGAAACATAGTTGTTGTCTGCTTGAGGTCACTGCTGCAAAGGCAGACAGGAGAACTGGACCAAAACACACAATATATAAGTACACCCTAAAAAAATACTCTGAAACACAAGAGTGAGCTGAGGCTCTGTCTTTGGGTCTTCCTCAGAACCGGTGTCAACTTTTGTCCTGGTAATAACTAATATATGTCCATATTAGTGGTGCCTAATAGTGGTCATGTAGTAATTTAGATGACTAAATTGACTTTGTGCTTGCCTCTGTGTCTTGCTAATCGAGACTGCAGAGTGACTACAACCATTTAAGTCATCAGGAAAACTAATAATTTGAGAAGAATTCAGATTTCATCTTCAGTTTTCAATGAAACTAAACTCTRTTGCACTGACTATGAAATACTGAGGAGCACATGAATCCATATATATGAGGCCATATCCTCTCTGCTTTAATTTGCATTAATAAAAGTAGCAAGCAAACAGTGTTAATCATCTAGGCTTTATGACAGTGATATTTTTGTGGCAATGTCATCAGACAGTTAATTTCCACTGATTTGTTCTCACTCAAACCTCCAAAAGGCAGAAAATGTCTTGAGGAGAGACACTGTTGATGTGCTTTTGCATATCTGTGCTCTCCATAAGAGTGCCTGCAATGCTGCCAGAGTTAGGATGGAAAAGTTATCATTCTCTTTATACTGGAAGACTACAGGATCTTAACAGTTCCCATGGGCCTTGGTGGTGTTGTGAAAACTGTGATCTTCTCATCTGCTTGGAGGTAAGCTTCAACTTGCAGGTATAAGGTGAGACAGAACTTCAGAGCTTTTCAGTTTGATGTCTCATTCAGGGCAGCCCAACATATGGCCTAGTCCCTCCGGGCGCACATATCCACCAGTCACATAAAGCAAGAGTGTTGTGGGGTCCCTGGGAAAGATAGCTATGAGGAATGAGGTGGCTGTCACCACCATCCATCTGCTTGGTAGCCTGCTCAGTGTCTGTGTCTGAGAGAGTCTCAGGTAAGATATAGGTCAGGGAGGATTTTCATGAATCATTATGATGGTGGTCCATGTAGAGTGTAGCATGTACGCAGAAAGGTTTGCACCTTTAGCATGTGTCAAGTCTACTATGTGTATGTATCAAACTCGGGCACTTGACAGGACAAAGTCCAGTCTGTATGTACTCCATGGCAGGCAGCATATTCCATTGTAACAGAAAAATTGGAAATGTCATTTAAGCTTCCTTTTTCCTCATACATATATCTACTGTTGGCAGTGAACTGTGGCCTGAGCCTGTGCTTCTGTGAGTAAAGAAGCTCCCAACCTTGTTATCCCATTTGCCTTTTTAATCACAGTGTATCTAGCCATTTCTTCAGCTAAATGCACTTGTTGCATTTCCCCCAAATGCTACATATCCTGGCAGAGTCCTCAGGCTGATAAAAGAAAACGGCACTCAAAATACTTATGATGCTTTCCCAGAAGTTTAGGGACTCAGAGAAAAACTGCCTGGCACTTGAAATGTTTTACAGTGTTAGATACTCAGCATGATATGGCTGCCTCTTTTTCCTTTGACTTGTGCCCCAAACCACCAGTGATTTCAGTGGTTTTACTTCTAATTGACCCTGGGACAAAGAAAGGAAAACCAGGTCCCCCAGCCCCCGGCAATGTACTACTCCAGACATCGGTTAAGCCATATCCTTCTGAGTCATACTGTGAAATCCAGATAGTCGGCTGTGGAGAGCTAATTTCTCCCCCTTTGATGTCAAGTCCCCTTGAGAGGATGCCATGACACACTTCACTTAAAAAGCTAATGCTTCCATTYGTCCTACTTGAAGGTATGTGGCAGAGGCCAGACCTCTCTGATGGATGCAAAAGTGTTCTCAGCTGGGTTGCCTTACCAGCTGAAAAAGCTATGGTGAGCAGTGGTACTTTGTTTCAAGTGCTCAGAGAAATACCATGCTTTTAATGTCAGAGGGAGATCAGAGTTTTCTTTGCTGAGGAGATCTCAAAGGACTGACACAAATTGTTGCTCTTTTTTTTTTTTTAACCCTTACCAGTTCGCTCCCTTCCCTGCACTCTCTGTCCCACCAGAGGATGGATGCTTTTGATGACTGAGCTGTTATTCATCACTCCTACATTGCACTGATCTCTTCATTTTATAGTTCCTGTAGGGAGTCAAATTCGAAGCAGTAAAACCAGATTATGTGGTAACAAACCATGTTTGTTGCAGTTAGGAGGGAAAAAGGGGAAGTTACAAAAAATCATTATGTCCCTGCTACTTCATGATCTTTGCACCTTAAAGGAGCAAGTGAGAAGCACATACCGGAACAAGGCAAGGGCCAGGTAGTCTGCATTTAGACAAAAGTCCACGTCAAGTAAGGAAATCTTGGCATGTTTCCTCCTGCCTCCTGATGGAAGCCATTCACTTCTGTAGGTGTTTCAGAGCCTTCTCTCAAGATGTTAAACGGGAAAAATACTTTAGTGTTAAACAGCTATACTCTGCCATCGGCTTCTTCCCAGAAGGGAAAAATGCAACACTTCTACAGCACTGCATTTTCTCGAACATGAATGCCCTCATGATTGTCATCTTCTTTGGCCTGTGTTGCATGCAGCACAGCAATGCTAAGCTCTCCTCGGCAGGTACTGAGAATGAAACCCCCATTCCCATGAAGGCAATGAGAGGCTTTGCTATTGTGGGTAACAAAGCCAGGATTTTATCCTAGTTCCTTCTTACATGAGGCCCACTGGTATGAAAACAAATGTTAAAGAAGCTGTGGTTCACTAGCTGGATCAGAATTTGTTCTGAAATGTAACTTTTATGAGCCTATRTTTCTCCTTTTTCTTCAGATTAGTTTTTTCTTTTTTAAAGAAATTATTTAAAATTGCATGTAAAATGAGTCTACACATTATAGTCTGCATATACATAGTCTAAAATGAGGCTGTAGATTTAGAACAGCATAATGTTTTATGAATATGCAATCTTGTTCTCTTAGCTGCAATAGTCTTTGGGGGAACATTATTCTGGGAAGTAACTTGAATTCATAATACTCACCAAGCACTTCTTGCTACTTACTTTGAAAAATACTGTTCAAGTGAGGGCCAAGTAATTTAAGCAATCCTTATCAGAGGACTAGCTAGACATAAAACCTCCAACTTTTCAGTACATGATTTACTGACAGCTGGAATATCCCAAACAAGAAGATGTACAAGCTTCATAGGAAACTTCTACCATTATCTTACCCAGTGGCCTTTGGGGATCAGGAGTATTCTATTTATTTGCTCTAAGTTTTTGCATCATTTGGTCTGTAAGCCAAATGCACCTGTGTTGCCTCTGTTCTAACCAAGATGCCTCTAGCCACAAAAAGGAGTTGTGAAATTAGAAAGGACAGCTTTGGCTCTTCCTTGGAGCCTAAACTGTGATTTTGAACAACTTACTGCAATGCTTAGAAGCATATAAAAATCACTCTGTGAGCCAGGAAGAAGAAAGGAAAATAAAGTATTCCCTTTCTTGGAAGTCTCCTAGCTCAGCAGTAGACTGAGCTGCAATACCTGTTGGACATTTAGGTGCTAGTCCTATTAGATGAAGGTTGAGATCATTAAGGACTAGAGCTAGAAAAACACGCCAGTGCTTGAGCCCAGCCACTGATCAGTGAATAAATGCACTCAGTTTTACCCTCTGCCCTCCCTGTGGCTTATGTAATTCATTCACCAGGCCAGCAAATTGGTTGATCTCAGCTGCTTTAAAAGGATACTACAGTCTTAAAAGGTTTAAATACAGAACATCTGGTGTTTAAAAAGAGGCGAGTGGATAACCATTTCAGGATTGCTTGCTTATTCACAACAGCACTCTAACTTAAAAACCATTAGAAAGTAAGCAGTTTCTTGCTTTAAACTTTAATCTCCAGGTCATTGGCTTTCTGAAAGCAGACTACTCCTATTCTTTCTGATGTTGCTGGGAATGAGGCCATAGGCTTTCAGTGAAAGAAGAGCTGAGTCTGAAGAATTAAATTCTTTCATATCTAATTCATAGCAGCTTGCTGCTGATGAGACACTGATCTTAATGAGATTCTTCACCTCTCCCGGAAAATGGATCTGAATGGTTTGACTAGCACAGATGATGAATTTAACCATATGCTATGGATAATATAATTGTTATGGATTTAATCTTTTTATCCTTTTGCCTGCATGTTGATCCTCATTAATAATCTTAATCCATGGCAAAAGGATATGTGTGCTTATGACTTTTTCCAGAACATTGACATACATTTTTTCGCTAGTAAGTAATTTCTCTCCAAATATTACAAACAGTCTAGTTACATCCAGCATGAGCTCACCCCATTCACTGTGATCTAGAGTGCTGGAAACCCCTTTAGGGAAGTCTCAGATGGGGTCTGGGCTTTATTCCTCACTTCAGTGCTAACTTGCTGAGTGATCTGGTGTGAGGGTTCCCAAAAGAGATTTCCTTAAAACAAGCGGTATGGATAGGAGTGGATTACTCATCTTAAGGGTCCCGTTCTGAAGCACACCACTGGTTTGAAGGCAATAGAAAAATAGCAGATGGAATGATTCTAAAATCGTAAGTATAAAATCATTGGTTTCTCCTCCATCTTCAGAAAGGTTGTAACACAGGGAGCTAGAAATGTCAGGAAAGGTGTGGCAAATAGATCTGCCCAAAGCAAATGTCAACAAAGAAAGCTTGAGGAGGACAATTTCCTAAATTGCCACACTGCTGTGAGACTTACGTTAGAGAGTAGGATGAATTCAGTCCATGGCAAGAGAGAGAAGGTGCTCAGCATGTGCATCTCTTTTTTTCTCTGAAGGACAGTGCCTATCTTTAAGATTAGGAGCTGAATTCTGCAGGATATGCTAAGGAAAGCTAAGTAGCTTCACAAAATAGCTAAGATGCTGAAGTTGTTATAGAAAATCTTAAAGGATAATTATAATCTAGAACTGCATTCACTTGTCTTGTGCTTGTCTTTTGCAACATGTTCTAATCCTTACCTTCTTAGAAGAAAGTAAAAGTGTATTCTTTCATTTATAAAGTTGGTGAGGTAATAAAGTTGACTGTGGCTGACCCAYTGGCAGCAGTGGGAACCCTTTTCCACACTGAATGGTGAACTTAACAGTAAGCAATGGATTAGACATAAATGTTACATATCTCACTCTGCCTCAGAGGGCCCAAGGCTCTCTAGGATACTCTTCCAATAACCTGCATGGGGGGTCTGGCTCTGACAGTATGAGTAAATTGTAAACTCTGGTAAAACACAGTTTTCGTTTTCCTCATGAATTTTCCCCTCGCGGATTTAACTGGAAAATGGGGAGACAATCTGAGTCCCTGGGAGGGCACTTGAATAACTGTGCCTTCATATAAGATACGAAAGAAGTTCAGTAATGCTATAAAATATTTAAAATTGCAAATGCCTTTCAAATAAAATGACAATGATGATGATGTATTACTTGAACATTGCAGAAATGAATGAGGGCAGACCCAGAGCCTTGGAGAGTTACTGCTAACATAAAATATAGGCAACTAGGAATGCCTTCCCCTTATGTCCCAGCTATCATTCTTTCCTTTCTAATCATATTTTCCTATCTAAAGGAAAAATGTCTCTGCCGGTTACAAAGTCTCAGATTCTCCCAAATGACAAGACAGCCTAACAGCAGGACCAGCCAGTCATAACATGGAAGTACCGAGAGGGCCCACACAAGTGCTGCCGAATGCACTAGAGTTCAGCCATTAATATAAGCCAGACAACGCCACCATGGAGTTTGACACAGCTGGTACACATGTGGCAAGCTGGAATATTTTGGATTTTTTTGCAGGTAAGGGATGAGATTGATTAGAAAAGCTATAAGAGCAAGTGATGCTAAACACCAGAAGCCAGAAACTTTTCAATTCTGTAAGAATGAAATTCAGTTACAGGAATCTGAGACCGATCACAGACCTTTCTTGTGGTCATCGTGGCTGAATGAAGAACAAGATGAATCTACTTTCTGCCCAGAGAAATGTATACTAAAATTTAATTAAACGATATATCTGCAGGTAGGCCAATTGGTGGGAGAGGGGTTGAAAAAATCTGTGGTGATGTCTAGCCACTCATCATTTCTTTTGATAAAATATAGCTTCTTGGTGAAATTATCTTCTTCCTGGGTTTACTTTGGAAGTAGTAGCTGTTGCTATCAATTTCCTTTCACTGGCAAAAGCGTACATAATATTTTCCAGCAGTTTCTCCCACACAGATAAATGGTTTACAAATCTTTTAAACTTGTCAAGAAGAAATGACTGGTATCCCTCACCAGACGGATCATATGCTCTATTTACAGTTTCAGTGTAATAAGTTTCAGGTGGTGTTCCTCTCCATATTTTAAAGACCAGCTGAGTCTATCAAACATCTGTTTTCTGCTTTATGATAGATATGTGATGGTCTCATGAACTAAAAAAGAAGGTAAAATGCATAGTGTATTTCAGATGAGTGGGAACCTACCTCTTCAGCCAAAAAAAGTAGCTGTGCAACACTGAGCTAATAATAATTTTCTCACAATTAATCCACRTAAGCCCCATAATTCTGCACGTCTTTCCAAACTGATATTCTTTCAAGTTTGCGCAACATGTTCATACTAGAGGATATTAGAAATTTCCAGGGACTCCCCTATTTCTGGGATGTAGCTTTATGAAGTCACATAGCAGCTTCTGCACCATGGGGCTGTAAGTCTGCTTGGAATGGAGACACCTTTGGGCAGCATAATCACAGAAAAAAATATCTGACTCGTTGCATTGCTTTCTTTTTTTTTTTCCACCCTTTGGCTCTGTGTTGCTGCTTGCTTTCAACTGTTACTTTTTACCAGGGGTCAAAAAAGTTGAAACGTTTGAATACAGATTCCTTTCTGATGTCGTATGATAAAACYTGGCTATTTTTGCTCAGAAAGCAAAGCCAGCCATTTGTCTAAAAAGTTGCCATGTTTTGGTTGAAGATCCGTCAATACTCAAATCCACCCGAAGAGGACAGTCATTGTTGTCCTTTCCATAAGCAGAAGAAAATGTTCAAAGCCCTTATTCCAGTGGTCCACAATCTCTACACTCAGTAAGCCTAAACAAATATATTGCTGCAAACAACATCACATGTGCTACCTGTTAATCTGTGTACCAGCTTCATAGGGCTGCAAGTAATTTTGGAAAGTCCTACAGATAACACAGACCCACAGACTTTCCCTTGTAGATTGTGCCTGAAGTTTAGGCCTGTGCGGAGAGACAGAAGTAACGCAATTTTTAATTTTTAGTTGTGAGTTGAACCCTAAAAATTGAAAAAAATTAAGACATAAGTTGTCCTCTAAACCAGGGGGAAATAATTAGGTTTCTTTTTTCATTCATATCTTTCTCACTTGTTTTCACACAGAGAAGTCTGGCATAACTAGTTATTGGCATAACTGAGATAGCCACATGTGGGAAGCTCTGAAAGAGATGGGGTCCCAGCTCTTGCACTGCCTTACTGTCAGAGAAAGTTTCTTTAAGTAACAAAACGTTGGGCAGCAAATGAGCCCAGGATGGGAAACTTGCAACAGGAGGAAAGGGACATACTTCCATGAACTGAAGAATTAGTTAATCAAGTTTAATAAGAGGCAATAATTTTAACTGAATGAAAAGATACTGAGCATATTGTCATGCATATAATCAGACAGTCAGCATTAGGCCACACACACACACGCACACACACACACACACACACACACAGAGGACTGGAACAGAATTAAATCTCAGTTATTCAGCAATACCAAGATATCAAGATGTGATACATAACTTGAAGAAAGCAAAACCACAAGGAATACAAATGTATATAATGAGACTGTAGAAGTGTTTGGGATTTAATGTGCTTACATTTGCAAAAAGTCATTTTATGACATCTCATTTTCTGTAGTAAGGGAAAAAGGCGGAGCTCTATTTTCTTAGAACTGACTGGCTGACTACCCAGGGTGTATTACCTGATTACAAATGAGTTAACTCTGTAATCTGCCTCATTAGGGCTGCTTAGCTTCTTTATAAAACCTGACAATTTCTACCTTTCTAGTCGTATGAAAGTATCAAATATTTTCTCATAAGTGCAGCAAATATTTTTCGCTTAGTCTGCAGGTCACAGCCTGTGATGCTTAAAGAATTGTACAGCCTTACTTATGGCATATATGGATTGTAGATTAACTGTAGATTGAACAGTAAACCCCTCACACTGCTGGTTCCTGTAGGCCAATTGGACTCAGTTATAGAAGCCCCACTGTCCAAAATGAGAATTTGTGGACCTACAGTGCTAAAAGAACAGCAGCAAATGATAGAAAGGGAAAGCTACTGAAATTGCTTGTGTGACTCTTCAGCAGAGTTTGCCCTTCGGAGCCCCCCTCGGAGCAACACTTGGCTTTGTGGACCTAGTTCCTACCCACTAAAATTCTTTTTCAACCAAAAACTGCTAATAAATATAATGCCCTAAAATACCAGAATAATGTACACAAATGCTTGTAAGCTGTACATGCACGGTCACAGTGCTACTTCTCAGACTGCGGCTCTGCTGAGTACTAGTACTATTAATGATTTATGTGGTGCCACCGAGCCACGTGACACTTCACAAACACTTAAGACTGGTGCAGTCGTAAAGTCAGAATAACTTCCTCGGTTTCACAAACTGAGGTGATGGGCCTCCAGGGGAGGTCAGTCCACCTGGAGGATAGGTGCAGATCCACCTGGCGACAAGACAAGCTAAGCTTTCCTTTCACCTGGAATGAGACAAAAGGAATTATAAAGATTTTCCTAGAATGAAAAGATTTTTCCATATGTCTTTCTTAACTGGACACTGAGAAATATAACATATAGCCCTTTCAGTTGAAGAAGCAAGTCCAGTTTTTGTAAGAAAAAAATCCATTAGCAGTGCAAAGTTGCTCAGCTTCATTATATCCCTGGCTGTACACATTTTAGATTAATAGTGTGAAGAGGAAGTTGAGCCTGATGGGACTAATGACAGGAATTTGGGACAGGATGGGCCTTGGTCAGAGTAACTGGAAAGAGAACTACTTACAGAGAAACAAAAACATGCAGTCCTTTGCTTTTCTGGACACATGGACTGGAAGCAATAGCAAAAGCCCTGGCAAAAGTTAAAGAACCTATTACAAACACTTACTTATCTGAATAAAAAAGATTTACTCAATATCTACTGGCGAAGCACCCCCCCCACACACACACACACATGCTGCATTCAAGACCAGTATTATGCATTTAATGTAACTGCAGAACTAGTTAGACTACAGCTTCTTCTGCCTTGAAAATGTTTGGAATTCATTCAGCTGGAAATGAAAGGATAAAAATTAAAACATTAAAGGGAAACTTGACAAAATACTGAACAAGTCAATTTGTTTTTGGCTGACCTCTGTATTTTAATTAAGCATTTTCAAAATGAAAAGATGTTTTCGATACCCAAAATAATCATTTTGTTCTAAAAATGTCCATCTTGTTCATTTGGGCATTGTTTTTAATCTGCTTTGGACGGCAGGAAATTTAATGCAAATCAATGCAAAAACAACCATTAAATCAGAATTCCATGTTCTTTAACAGAAAACTATTCTTCTGAAAGCTTTCCAGTTAATACTTTACAGCAGTTGTAAGAAACAAGTGTTAATTCAGACAGCAAAAAAAAGCTGCCCTGGGAGACCAATACACGATGTGTAGAAGCTGCTGAAGCAGCGTGGTGGCTCCGCATTCCCTCTGCCCCTCCGTGACAGGTCCCTCTCCAGCCCCACGGGTGTCCTGCAGCTGCCTTCAGGCAGGGCTGATCCAGCCCTGCACTGGGTCTGGCTTGTAGGTCCCGCGCAGCTTCCCCGCTTGACTCCTGGCACAGTCATTCCCCCTCTTTCCAGCCAGGGTGGTCTCTCCTCTCCCTCCTCTTTACGGGAAACATGGTTTGCTTGGAGGGGAGGGTTAATCCTTTTTCACACACAGCTCCCTTCCCCTTTCCCAGGAGGTTTGCTCCTGAAATTTGTTCCTGTGATCCTGATATTTGTGAATATTATAGATAAATAAAACACTGCTGAAGTTAGACCCAGAGAGAGTAGTAGCAGGGTTCCTCGGCTGTAATCGTTCCCCTGCATGGATGTCAACTGCTCCAGAGGGCTGCTCCTGCCCCTTTGGGTCCCTTGTTCAGCCAGTGGGTCTCAGACGCAGCCCAAGTCCCTGTCACCACAATGAGGTACCTCTGCAGCGATGTCTCCATCTTGCTCTAAGCCAGTGCATGGATCTCCCAAAGCCTGCAGAACTCCCAAAGCCTTGTTTCTAGGCAAGTACAGCAGTGAACAAAGTGCGACCAAGCTCCTCTTCACAGCTCTTTGCTGCCTGTCCCTGGGATAAATCCACCCTCAGTCTGATCTGCTGATTGACATGGTGACAAAGCTATGAGAAGCCCCAGACAAAAGTGCTTTGTACTACAGGGATGTCCGAACTGCGAAGGGAGAACCAGCAACAGCAAATGTCAGTGTCAACAGGAAAAGCAGAAACACTGAGTGGAAAAACATAACTAAGCACTCTGATTTATCAGAAGCCAGGAAATTATTTTCATTTTTGCCCCTTTTACACAGCCACTCCAGGGGTCCAGGTCCATTGGTGAGGGGATTGTCCTGTGAGTCATCTTCCCTTCTCTTTTAAGGAACTGTCTATGAGAGGTTATAAAAGGTGAATTTTTGATATTTATGTCGTTCAGCTAGCCTTCTGTCTGACTTGAATGTGATACCTTTACACTTTTATTCTTCAGTGCTGAGAGTTTTAAAATCAATGTAGCTGTGACTCAGGCACTGCAATATATGTACTGTCTTCAGTGCAGGTGGAAGCAAGCATAGAGCTTCTATTATTTCCTGTCATCTTGACATCTGCAAACACTTTTTCAGACATGGTGAATTTTGGTCTCAAAGTGTAGTAACCATTACATCTGACTGGAAACAGCTTCTGATAAATCCAGCTCCCTGAAGGAGCAGTCAGTATTTTTCACAATTTATGTGGGGGAACTTTATGTTAAATCTGAAAACTTTTGAAAACTATTGAAATTGAAGAAAGAAGGAGAAGGAGAATTTCTCTTCAATCTTCCTTTTTGACACTTTAAAAGTTATTCATCTTCCTCCTCTTCTCTTGTAGGAGGTTTAGAAAAATCATAAGAATCAATTTTTTTTCCAGAAGTTTGAATTTGCAACAGAAAATGAGTATTTTTCATAGTAACCATATTGTTAGGTAAAAAAAAAAAAATGCTGTTGTCCCAGATCCATTTTTAGAGCAAAAGTTTAGCACTGTTGAAAGTGTGTAGTTCCAAGACGAAATGAAAATAACCCTTGTATAGAAAAAAAAGTCTATCCAGTTGATTGCAGTTATCTGAAACAGCAAACGAAACAGTAAGGAGTATTGAATTATATATATATATATATATATGTATACTTGAGTAACTACTTTCAATTCTCAGTACTACTTGTTATGTTAAATACTTTAACTATTGACACAGTAGTGTAATTTCTTTCTTAAAAATATCCTTTTACCACAGAACTCAAAAATGACTCATATGATACAACTTTTTTTTTTTAAGTCTCTAGAGAAGGTTAAAGACAACTTCTTCTGATGTTTGTATCATAATAAAGAATGAAATTAATGTATATGTATATAAGCATGATGTGAAATGTTCAACAACCAGATGGATCTGGCTTGGTTTTACTTGGATTTCCAAAACATATTTAACAAGGTGCCCCACAGAAGTTAAGAAAAATCAAGAAGACTAGGCAGCTCTGGGGTGAGAACAAAGGTCTGTATGTGATTGTAAGTTTGGAAACAATAGGAATAAGTGGTACATATACACTGTGAACAATACTGTTTAACAGTCTCTTAAGTGATCTGAAAAGAAGGTAAAAATCAAGACAACAATATTTGCTGATAGTATGAAGTTATTCTGGGTAGTTAAATACAAAACTCCACTTTGAAGAACTGCAGAAACAATTTACAAGGCTGAATGGCCACTCAGTTAAATGGCAGGAGAAATTCAGTGTAGATAAAGTGATATTCACAGTGAAACCCAATCCTACCTTCACATATAAAATGATGGAGTCTGAGCTGACCCCTCAGGACTGAGATTTTTTTGGTTCTAACACATAACTCTGAAATGTCAGCTCAGTGCTTCAGGGATGATCAGAAAGCCATTCAAATGTTAGAAATTATTGCAAGAAAATAGAAACCAAAATAATGTTAGTCTGCCATTGTAGAAAACAGTGATTCAACCTTCAATGGACTGCAAATCTGCTATACCCTCCATTTCCCCTGATGTCAGAAAGGATACAGGAATCCTAGCGAATGATTCAGAGGGCAATATGACAAAAAATGGCACCAGACAATGAACAACTAATTATACTAGGGAGTTCTTAGCCTGAAAACGAGGGGGGATATGAAAAAGTTGTAAAAAATCATGAGCGGCATGAAGAGAAGGTGTAAGGATCAACTGTTTTCTCTCTTCCCTTGTAAGAACTTGGGGGCATCTGATGGGGTGGTGGCAGGTTTGAGTGAAGCTGATTGATCCCACTGGTAGTTAAACATACCTGCTGTACAATGTTTTGAAAGTTCAGAAGTTTGCATGACATAAAAATGTGATTGGACGAATTGGCAGACAAAATATACCAAAGSTGTTAGATGCAAAGACCCTCCCCCAGAAATCCCTGGGCCGCAGATTGGAGTGTGAGCGCATTCTGGAAAAGTATCATGGCTTGCTTTCCCTGTCCTTATTCTCCTCCCTGGGTATCTGCTTTGGCCATTCTCAGCAAGATGTTATCAGACTGAACTGAATTTTGTTATGATTCAGTCTTGTTTTGATGTCCTTTTTGGTCTTTTCCTTAGTGTTCAAAACAATATTTATGTTCTCGTATGATACTGCTGCACAATAACAAAGCAACTTTTCCTCCAGACTGAGGTAAGTCTTTCAATTAGTGGTACATTTAAGAGTCCCTCTGCCTTTGTAACAGCCAGTCACTGCTGAGCACTGCACATTTTTTGCAAGCCCTGCRGGTAACCCAACTCAGTGGCTGCATGCCGTGATGCAGAGGCGCCATCTAGTCAGCTTCCCAAAAAGCTGCTCGTCTGGTTGCATGCAAAGCATCGCTGGACAGACCACTTCTCCTAAAACAAAGGTTTGAAAGATACTTCAAGTTTATGTCTGCAGACTATTATACATCTACAAACTTTTTTTTCCCCTGAATAAAAGGTTGAGGCTGTATGTTTTGCAAATATTCACAATCACATCATAGTCATATTCTAGCTAATGGTGTTTAGAATTTTTTTTTCTTAAATTAGTCTACTTTACATTTTCTGAATATGTGTGAAAATACAGGATGACTCTTTTATTCAATAACAGGCCAAAGTTCAGCTGTGTCCAGCAAACATCTTCTTCATCCTTGTCTTTCTTGCACTTCTGTTGTACTCGTAGGTCACATCAGGCCAGTTCTTCCTTATCCCTAGGCTTCTGTTCATCCTAATATCACCTCTGTAAAGTCAGAGCTTTGTTTAATTGTCTTTGACCCTACTTAAGTCAAAAGGATGAGGGCTGACTGACATTTAGCACTGCCCTGGTCTCTCGATGCACTGTTAGAGGCTGAACACTAGTAGAAATACACTCAAAACTTTTCTCTCTCAGCTGTCAAAGCTCTTTCTCAGCTCAAACTCTCTGTTTGAGTTTAAGACAATTTATTATGCAATCTGATTCTTTTCTAGGCATTTTGGGCTGTAGCAGAGACTGTCCATGCAGACACAGGTGTACGAAAAGTGAGCATCCGTAAACTGAAAGCAATTCAGTCAGCTCAGAGTTTCATATGACCTTTTGCTCACAGAAGTCTTTTAAGTCTTCAGGAAATACGTGTGGGGAACTTCAACACTGTATATATAGATGTGTGTTTGGGTGTGTATGTGTGTGTGTGTATGTTTGTATAGTTCTTAATTCATGTTAAAGTGTTGTGAGAGATAAACTTGAAACATGGAAGAATCTCACAGAATCTGTCCATCACGACGATGTGATACCAGTAACACACACTTTTTAGCACTGTGTGGTTATCTGTGATCTGCCTGCAGTATCTTTTGATTTGGAACAGAAACAGATTGGTTGYCAAGTTCTTCATCCACACTTCATTCATACCAACTTTCGGAAACTTTCACGTAGCTGAGCATGCTAAAATGTTAGTGAGAGACCTTTCTGCCAAAGTGCTAAATTGCACTACCTTGTCTGACAGCTATCCTGGTTTGCTTGCTTCCCTACTGGAATAGCCCTGGCTGACAACCACCTTAGCTATTGAAATGCTGCTGTGTAAGTGATACAGAACCAGAGACAAACAAAATAACCTCTTCCAAATCAATTCCATAGCCGTAGTTATCCATTATTTCTGGGAACTCTTTCAGACCTTTTATGGAAAAGATCCCTAACAGGAGCTTCAACTGTCAGATGAAAAGGAGCAGCAACACACAGAGAAGCTGACATACTACGCTCAGGAAAAACATACTGCTCTCAGGAAAATAAATCACTGGTACCTCTTGAAAATTGCACAGATATGTCTTCTTCTATGTTAAAGCAAAGGGATATAGGTCTTACATGGATGAGTGTATATGGGTCACTAATCCATGAAAAATGAATTTTGTCTGTCATAATAGCACCTCTCATTCAAGGATTGAAAGGGAAACTGCTAAAGAAGGCATTCATACTACATAGGGTTCATTAAAACCCATCACAATTGGATATGCTTTATTTTATATTGTTATTATTCTTTTCCTCCTTTTAAACATGATCCGGAAATTGGTATTCTCTATTTCAGCTACAGAAATTTTGCAGGAAGACTGACAACCCTTGTGCTACCTCTTCATTTTGATTCTGAGGACCATCCCTCAAACTGAAGAACAGAAGACACTGGAAGCTTTAAATGACTCTCAAAATTCATTTGAAATAATTTAAGTTCTCACCAGAATTTAGACAAGCCATTGAAGTACAGCATTCTCACCATGCTGGTTTCCTGCAGCCCAGGGTACAGTATGGAGCAATACAGTCAGTGTCACGTCTCATTCTGAAATTGCCACTACCAAGATCAGGCCGTGCCAGCTGGAGGCATGTATGTCCTAGCCTGCAGTGAGCCTCTGAACCACACACCCCTGGGTTTGCGGTTAACCTCGATGCTGTAATAATGCCCAAGAAGAATTAGTGCAGCATGAATTACAGAATTCAAAATCTGAGTAGGCTGTTGGAACAACCGTATCATTGATGCTACCAGTGAGGCTGGAGAGCTCCCAGCTCATGTCAGAGGGAGATAAATTAGTTTGTAAAATCCTGGGTTTCTGCTGATTAAGGGGAGGTTTTCAGGCCACCATGCTGTCACTACCTGCTAAGGAGGAGGGATCATTAATTCTTGACATATGGCACTCTTGCAGCTAGAGCTTCAGATGAAACTACTTGCTAAGTAATTCTGGGTCATTGCTATCTGTGCTGGACACTGGCTAATTTGTGTATAATAACTTTAACCACTTTAAATTGATTAACTGATTAACTTGATTAATTAACCGTTGAATTTTCTTCCATGAAAGAACAACCCATATTGTATTGCTAATAATAAGAGAGTATGGAAAACAGTACAAAATTCTAGGCTATTTTCTCACATTTTAGTCACACTTTGAATTTGATGCCTCATGCAAAACCTTTACTGAAAATATTATGAGGTTTAAGCCATTGCTAGTTACATTACAGGCATGTATGTGCAAATGTAAACTATTTTTAAAGAAACAAAGGTAGATATTTTGCTGTTTTGATACCCTTTGCTGAGGTTGGTTTCCACTGTGTTTTCCACATGACCATGAGACTGTGCGGTGACTTGGTGCTCTTCTGTTTCCTCTAAATGAGTGTTTCCAGGCAGCAATTCCAATGCTCCACTGGGAAGACATCAACAGAAAGAGAAAGCTCTTTAGTTTGTAAGCCGTGGGAGCTTGAGGACACTTCTCTTTCTCTTTCTGCTTTCCTCTTTCTGAGACTGARACTTTACTTTTCAAAGTAAAGGAAGGCTTGTGGCAGAAAACAGAGAAATTACGCACTGTAATGGATTTTTGTGTCCATCATCAGACCATCCTGGGTTACAGTGTTGTGTCCCTGCAAGCACATCTTCTCAGCTGTGGTGTTCAGGTGTCCTTGCAATTCCTGGAACACCTTGTATGGCTCTGTCTTCCTCCTGGTGCCTGCCTTCATCCTCTTTCTGCTTGGCTTCGTAATGAACACCAGGACGTGGCGCCTGCTTACAGGCTGCTGTCCTCAGGATAAGCACTGTGGCTGTAACCTCAAGGGAAACTGCACCCGCTATGTCCGAGTGCTGGGGCCAGTGGCAGTGAGCGCCTTGGTGGCCCCTCTCACCTGGATTGCAGTGGCCCTGCTCGGTGCCAGCTTCTACGAGTGCGCAGCAACTGGAACAGCCTGATAAAGAAGCTCATGTGTAAAGGTAAAGGAGAACCGTGTCCTGAGCTGCTGGTCAAAATACCCTGTGGTGAGAAGCTATCTGAAAAGATACCAGATGAACTCCTGAGTCTTTGGATCCAATCCCAGGTACTGCCTCACTGCTCTTTTGTTTACGCTCTGGACATTAACTCTGTCTGCTGAATGCATGGCAGTGCCTGGGGATGACTGAGAAGGTGGATCCTTCTCTCTCACGCTATATGATTAACAAAAATTAATTAGCCAAAAGACTCCAACAAAAAAGTAGTAAGTTGCTGTTTGCATGAACTTCCTTTTTTGTATGGTTGCATAGCAATTCCTTGACACTGCTATCTACAAAATCTCTTTCAGAGCTGGGCAGGGAACTTGCCTAGATACTGGCTCTTTGGAACTGCAAGTTTTCTCCTCAGTAAAATTCAGCATGATACAAGTTCTTCTCCTTTTTTCACGTTTTAACTCCTCTAAATATCTAAAACACTTGTGAGTCTTCATTAGCTGAGAAGACACTGAGGTCAGGAACTGAGAGGAAGTTGGCGTCTCTGCAACAGAGACTTGGCAAGTGAAACAAAGGACAGCTTGTTTGACTATGAATCTCAAAGCTTGAACTTTTTACTAATTTCACACTTGTATTCCAAGAGAATAGTTAAAAATACCTTATTTTGTCAATATTCTTCTTGTGCTGAAGGCAAACTACCTGATTAAATAATACTACTTGTGGGGTTTTTTTTTTCTTTATGGAACAAAGTGAAACTAAAGAAAAATTTCCAGTGCTCCAGTTTTGCTTCTAGGTTTGTTTGCTTTTCTTCTTAACTCCAGTAGAAAATACAGTTTTTCATTCCTTTTTCTCAGGAAAGCATCTCTTTTTCTCAGGCAGACGAGTGATTTAAGTTTATAAAAGATAGAAATTAAGTGGGTTTTTATAAGTCCCTATTTAGTACAAATGCTTTTGAGAAAAGTTTTTAATTTTTTGAAGTATTTATCTTGAAATATTTATTGTGCTGCTCCTCCAAGAAAAAGCCTGAAAAGGGGAAAACTCTATCTCATTGAATTAAGATGGGATAAGAAAGGAGCAAAGTCAAGGAAATTGACTGTTACTGATATTTCAATGAAACCTAAGGAAACAAACTAATCAAAGAAAAAACAAGAAAAAAAAGYGTTGCATCATTGTTATTACCATCTATTATTTTAAATATCATCTACTTCAAATAAAATTAAGAGACAGGTGGACACAAACTCATTTTTCTTTAACACTCAGTGTTTTTAATCTGGAAAAAATATCAGCCTGAGGTGAATGGGGACATTCTTAGATCTTCTCTCCTCAGAGTTTTCTGCTAAGTTCAACTGGATATTGGACTGACCGGTGTCATGAAGACACCCAGTTTAGGTTGGGCCTCTGAGACTTATCATCAAATGCTAGGGATGTTAAGTCCTATCTGAAAMAGGATTTCCTGTATTCCACACTCAAGTCCGTGTCCTTCCTACAAAACACACAGGATACACCTTTTCCTGTGTGTTATGGCAACGGGTTATTTTTTGCAGGCTCAGACATCTGAGGGAGCAGTTACTTTGCAAGAGCAGATAAATCACAATAAGCAGGAAGTCTTATTTGCAACACCTGATGTAGACAAAATGATTCTGTACTATATGTACAGTAAATATGAACAGAATTGCAGACACTGCTCTTCAGTACCGTGCTTTTAAAGTTGAGGAACCTGGATATAACTGAGGAAAAAACTTTACTTCACCTAGCAGGGTTCATCCTCAATCCAAAAATATCAACTCAGGGGTGCTGAAGCTCTGTAAGATTGACTCATCTTGTTCAAATCTCCTTCCACAGGGAGCAGATTTATACTGTTCCCAAGGGGTGTTTGCTTGCAGTTTTCACCTCTGATTCAATATTTTTACATGTAAAAACACCGTTAACCCATCTGTCTATATACCAGGCTGATAGGATGGCTTCTGATAACCGGCATCGTGACTCTGGCACTGATTTCAACATTTCTCAGCCGTTGTTACTCCCTGGTCAGATTTCTTCAGCTGAAGTTCTGGAAAATTTACTTGAAAAAGGAATGGGAGGTTTTTGAGACCAAGGCCAAGGAGCATGCAACCAAGCTGGCAGAAAGAAATGTGAATTGCTTTTTTGAAGCCACTGACCCAACATCATTTCAGACGCCCAGCAATGCGGACTAGCAGAAGATTTCATTCTTGTATACCTTCAGTGCTGAAAAGCAGCATTACAGCATGATACGCAAGTATGCTAACACAAAAAAAGGTAACAGTGTCATGTTCAGCCTAGGAGATCAGCTCCCCCCTGTTTTAGGGTTTGTGGATGAAACAAATGTGAGTGAGTGAGTGAGAGTTTTAATGAAACAAATCCCTTGCAACGCTGGCATTCTTTTAACCTTAGTGATATAAACAGGGTCTTATTCTGTGCTCTTATTGAAATTAATGCAAATCGTATGTAAAAGCTGGTAGTCATAAAGCTCAGGAGATTTGTTTTTAAATAAACTTTATTACTTCTTTACTTAAGTGCATTTAAATAAATATATGATTCACAATGGGAATTTCCATATAAAGTTGTTCATTAAGAAAGAGACATGTACATAAAATAATAATCATTCACAGCAAAGATGTCAGTATATGCTATTCAAATTATTATCAAGCACCTGCAAGGCTTTTGGCAGCTGGGGTGACAAATCCAAAATTTCATATCGGTATCAATGAGACAGAAAGGAAATAAAATTTTGATCAGCGTTCAGCTTAGTTTTTTAGCAATGACTTAACATATATTTGACTTGAAAATATATTTTTCAGTGGAGCTTAGAGCAAGTTCCGGACTGAAATATTTACTTTTTGTCAAACAGCTTTTCAAGGAAAGACCATGTCTTTTCAAATATGGAAAACAATTTGCATTTTGGAACTACCTGTGCATTTAAAAAGGTGTTCATTGGAAATAGTAAGAAATATTTTAGCTGTTTATCATTTGGAATAGATAAGCAAAAAGATTCCAGCCATTTCACTTCTATGTGTTCAGCAGCTTATAACAGTGAAACTAAAAACTTCCTCTGTGGGAAATTCCCCGTTTGCAACATGCCTTCTGAACTAGCTCTACTGCTCATTTCCTGTAACCCCAAAACTCTTCAAAGGAAAAAAAGTTGGCATTTGAATGCTACATTTAGGGAAAAGCAAACCAACATTAAAATTCCAGCATCTGATTTATATTGTTTTCTATTCTACCTGACAAAAGCTTTTTAGTACATAATCCATATTACACATAGGATTCTGGCCCTGGAATCAATCCCCAACTTACCCCTGGATTTCCCTGCCACATAAGCTATTTAACTTGCTCCAAAATGGAGCCAAAGTCCAGATTAACACATCCTGAGGGGGTAAGCTCATGAAAAAAATGGCAGTGTAGGCAAGGCTTATATTAGCAAATATTTCTAGCACAGATAAACATTTAAGGACATTATAAATCAGCAATCCATATTAGTAAATAATAGAAACTTAAGAAAGAGTGGACATTTCCTGCAAAAGAACATCTAATTATAAGAACCAAAGACATTAGTTTGAGTGAAAAATGATAATTTTCAGTTTCTCTTTGAAAAGCTTTTTTAGAGAGCATTTCAGAGAGATRAGTCATAGATCGTTTTGTCAGGGCTGTCCTTCCATTCTTCTTTCTCTTCCCGGAAAATCTTTTCCTTCTAAACAGCAAACTCTAACTTGAAAACTATTCAGATAGAGGGAATCCCATGAAGATGTTTGTTACTGTCATTTTCCAAGGAGGAAGCAAGAGAAGAACCTATTTTATCTAGCTGGATATAATTAGCTTGGAGGCTCCATTCTTACTATAAACTGAAACTATAGCATATACAGGAAAAAAAAAAAGGTTTAATACTGTTTGTAGAAAAGAATAAAAAAAAAAAAAATCATTTTGTTGTGGAGTCACTGCCTTGCTCAGTGTTCTTTGTCTTCCCAGAAGCTAGAGGTTAACAAGCACCCGATTTGTTATTCCTGTCTCCAGGAAACACTGTTCAGTTAGAAATGTTCCATTTTGTCTCTCATATTGAAGAGTTCATTTGTTCATTGACCTCCAGAAGAAAAAAATAATCTGCTTTGGAATGTCGTACGTTGGAAGAAAACAATGTCCTGGCCCCGCTGGAATCAGTAGCAAAACGTTCATTGACTCAGTGAGGCCAGGCTTCACCTCAGAAGTATAATAAAATCACTCTGGAGAGACTGAAAGCACCAGTGAGCAGGCCATGCCTTATTTCACTCCCTGATGAGAAGCTGCAGTTCAAGTGCCTTTAGAATTCACATTACTCAGCTCTACCTGAGAGGGGTTTTGCCACCTCCCACTCAGAGCTGCAGCCACCAGGATATCATTACCAAAGCTGCCTTGGCTTTCCAGGGAAGACACAGGCCTGACACTTCTAATAAAAATAAATGAGCAGAGGCCTCAGAAGGCGCTACGGTGCATATTTCAGAATTTATTGGCAATGATAGCAGTCTGTTTTCCACAGATATAATGACTTCTAGTGGAAGGAGAAAATTCATACGGGGTAATTAGTAATTTGACTGGAAAAGATTTGTACGCTCTTGAGTCCACAATTACACACCTACAGAACAGGGCTCCGCCCCTGTCCTCAGCTGCCAACAGGTGGAGGAAGGACTATGGAAATACCTGCCACGAAGACCACATGCTATTTGGTGGTGATAAAAAGAAAGATCTTGTGAAGAATTTAATCAAAATCCTCATTAGTAGGGTTTATACAATCTCAGTCAATTGGGCTTGGTTTTGAATTTAAAAAGTAAAGAAAAAAGTATTTTGCTAAAGATTTCTATTCTGCTCTCTTTGTGAAACTGAGCAATATAATAACTGTAATCACATTTAAAAAATGGCCTTTTTTGTACACTTCTGTAACAGAATAATTTTAATTGACCCTTCTCCCCTCCAGAGACCACATCTTCAGGTGACCTAAAGGTCTCTGACATATGATACCAGCTGATGACCTGACCTTTAGACATCAAAATATTTTTCATACACTTTGTAATTACCTTTCCTTGCTGTATTTCCTTTGGACTTACCATTCAATCCCCCTCTGCCCACCCACCCACTCAAAACCCCTTGGTCTCTTCAGGTAATATATATAGTACACTACTTTAAAACTATAAATCTATTTCTAGCAAACCATATGTCAGTGTTCATATGAAAATAAATAAAAGAAACAAATCAGATTAGATTTTTTAATCAGCTTCTAAACAAATGGACTAATGGAAAAATAATTCCTTAGTGTGGTTCTGCTGTAAAGTATGGCATTCATAAATGTTGTCAACTGATTTGATATATTCTAAGGCAGTAAGAATAAGAAGAAATATTGTTAACACATACATAAAGAAAATATGTCTATATCCCATTTGACTTTTTCCCCTCACTTTAGCCCTTGCAGACTGTGAAGAACATGAATGAGAATGTATTATTTTGCACCCAGTTGGGGGAATAACAAAACAGTTTTATATCAGGCTTTCTCTTCACTCTTCTTTATTTCTGAGTGATTGCAAATGCATAAGAAAACACCTCCTGAACAAGATTGCCTAGGAAGTTGTTGGGCTATTTGTTCACTGGTGAGTGAGGCAGCTGCTCCAAATGTCTTTATTCAGGGAGCAATGTTTTGTGAATGACTCTTCACTTCAGCTGGTTCTCTCTGACCAGTGATATGGACAATTTCCATTAAGGAAGCTTTCTGCTGGATCACAGGGTTAAGGGCAATGGGAGCACAGCCTTGACGAGGACACCCCACTTTTGTCTGTTCTGCGAAGTTCATCAGTCCAAGCACAGGCCCTTCCAAAAGCTTGTGATTAATTAGAGGGTGACAGCACTGGCGGGTTATTTTTCTTTCTGTTTTTAAATAACCCTACAGAAATGAAAACTGCTTCTCATGTGGGGAAATATAGCTTCCTGTCCCATGTCTGGTGCTATGAGCTTCCTCTGCCTGTGCACTGTGTGAAAGTATAGAAAAGGTCTTTACAGGTTGCAATGCAAACCTCAGGTATCTCTTCTTGGAAGGAAAAGCTGCCATTTTTTGTATGGCTTTGGCTTCATACATGGCTTCTCCTCCCTAATTATGTGGCCCTTTGTGAACCTGCCCAGGGGCATATTACAAGAATGTGCTATGACTTGATTAAAAAAAAAAAAAAATCATTGGAGCTAATACATCATCTCTGCAGACTGATAAGATCATAATACTACCTTAAGAAGACTTTTGGGTGAGTTATATAAATATATATGCCTGTCTGTGTATGAGGATATGACTAGATATGTATATTATTTTTGTATGCAGTCATGTTTGATTTTTCCTCACCATTATGTAACACTTGCATCTTCTCTATGCACTTACATTTATAATGAAAGAAATTTTGCATAGAAGCTTCAGTGCACTTCAGACTGCTCTGCTGCCTCTTTTGGTCACTTACTCTACTAGCCACCTTCAAAAGCAGTTCTGAAGGGTCTACACTGAAGAGAAGAAGCAATATGAAATAGACTTCTAGGAATACGCTACCAAGTAAACAAAGCAGAAAACTGTATGTGTATAGTTTAGCTAATATCATCAATTAATGATAATGTAGTTTGTGTCACTATTTTTTCTAATGTTTATTATCATTTTTCTGAGAATGTCTCCTCTAACTTCTTCCTCTCTTGGTAGACATCCATAGCATGACCTGGAGTCCAGACACAGTTGCAGGGGATACATTGTCTCCCAGAAACAAACTGAGTAGCTTTCCGCAGGACACTCCTCTCCTGCAATTTATTATTATTATTATTATTATTATTATTATTACATTATTTACTTAAAGAGAGCAAGTAGTCAGAATGTTGCTAGGTTTTGCATAAATTGTATTCTGTTCATGTTTTGCTCTGCCCCAGAAAGCAGCCAGAGAAAGTACAGAATTTGATCACATTCCCTTCTCTCACGAACCGGAGAGCGTCACACTGCTGATCGCATTGCTGTACTTAGTAGTGACCTTTGGTCCTCCTCCATATGTCTGAAGGGAAGTCTAAAAGCCGTAGCCACTGCAGCCATGAGCTTGCGCATGGCTGACATCGGTGAAAAAATTAACAACCCTGAGCTCAGGCACAGGAAGACAATGGTGAACTTAATCACTACTACATATAATTATTACACTACTACATAATAATTATTAATTATTACAGCAGGTGTGCACAAAAAAAGAGCTACGTGTAATTATTATGTATTGTAAATACATAGTAGATTGCTTGTGAAATAGTTCTCAAGTGTGTGAGAGTCTCTGCCTTTTAAAGTTCCCCCCAAAATAAATAAAGCAGAGGGACTTTGCCGTGACTTTCTAGACAAAGATGAATGCTGTCCTTTCTCAAATGTGGACTTTAATGGGTGGGTAACACCTTGCTGGTGACACATTACCTAACCTAACATTTGTTTACTTCTCCTTTTGAATACAATGGACCAGCCAATCCAGTGTCAGGCGAAAATTAAAAAAAAAAAAAAACGAAAAACATAGAACAGAAAAATGTTAGTGCACTGAGCATGTCTGCCCAGCACAGAGGAAGGTGGCACAGAGCCAAGGAGCGCCGGTGTGGCAGGACCAGGTGCACAAATGCAACATGAGTGCAAACCAGCCCCAGTCCCGTCCAGCAGCCTCGTGTTGCTTCTTGGCCTGATCTCAGATCTGTGCTAGCTTAACGGGCCCAGGCATTTCTGCTTTGTGTTCATTTACACCGTGGAAGCATATCATTCAAAACTTACCATATCTAAGTAAAAGTAAAGATTTTACCATGCTGTTTAATCTGAAATCCTGGAACCTAAAGAAACAGTTTTGATGTCCTACACTAACCATAATTGCAAATGTTTTTCATTGAAGTAGAGAAAGGAGAAGCCTCAGCCACACCAAAGCCAGAGGCAAGACTGCAAAGGCCCCAGGATGTCACTAATGGTCCTTGCTTTAAAAATATTGTGTTATGGAGCCCTGACTTTGCTATGTAATGCTTTCAGGCAGACTGTGTTTTTACAGGACTGTGGATATACAGGAGTCAACCTACACGCACTGTGGAGACTTTAATGCTTTTTAGCTGGTGGGGACCTCTGTAGAAAATGTTGCAGCAGGTGTGCACAGGCACATACACGTACGCATGTGCATATCTAACACAACAGTGGTTTAAGAGAACTGTATCATACAAAACAAGAATAGTATAGGTTATTCACTCTTAGTGTAATAAAAGGAGAGTATTCAGTTGTTATATTCTGGAAGAAAAGAAAGATGGTCGTTACCTTGTAAAGGACCTTTTCATGGTCAGCCAAAGGTGCCACATGCCCATTTCTGCGAGCTTGGGCATAATCACCAAAAACCCCTTTGAAGGCACACAGGTGCGTGAAAGCAGGCCAACTCCCGAAAGTGTTTAAGCCTTGATGATAAGAAATATTTAGGGAAACACGTTACATGTTGTAACAAGTTTTTACATGCTGTAATTTGCTATTTTAACTTGTAACAGGAAGTTGGGCTGAGCCCCAAAAGGACTGGGTAATGAATAACTTAGTTATTGTTCTGTTAAAAATTGTTCTCTTAAATCTCTGTTACCGTATGCCACCACTGTATTTCACTATTAAGACAAACAAAGAAAGAAAGATTATAGTGAGGATTATAAAGTTCCGGTGGGAATGGACCTTGCTGCCCCAACATAAGAGCTGCTCCTGGCTTAGCAGGATTACGAACAAAGCAGGCTGAGGGAAAAAGAGAAGAACTTACAAATCACAGCAATAAAATTAAAGTTAAATCTGGGCTTTACTGAATTGAATCAAGAGTTTGTATTTTAATTTGAAAAGAGAGTTTTGGCTCCCTGAGAGTGAAAAAATTGAGCTGGTTTTGTGGTAGGGTACTGTGCTAGGACTCAGGACCTGGGTTTTCATCCCAGCCTGYGGAAAATATTACATCTTTTTCTGTAACTCACGTCTCTAGGAGGCTGGTATTTCTCTACATCTCAGGCATGTTGTGAGGACAGAAGTTGACTATCAAGTGGGAGATATGGAACTGCTGGTTACAAAGGTCAGGTAGAAAAACACACAATTACCCACAAATTGGTTGAATAGCAATCTCTGAATTTTTATTTCAGTTTCCTTAGGTGAAGTACAGATCTGCAGTGACTACACACTAATTATGCCATGCATTGGTCAGTTTGTTCATGAGACCAGTGCTCTTGAAGATAACATGGAAGCGAGAATTGCAAAAAGGCTGAAGTCTGAAGCGACACAAATATCACCAGGGCCATGAGAGTGCTGCAGCCTGATGTATGTACAGTGCTGGGAAAGGCATTCCAGCCAAACTGCAATTGGGGCCAGAAAGGCCCATAACAAACCAGTTCCTGTCATCAGTGAAATTTCATCTCTATTTGGTATCAAAGGGAAGAGGCTGTTCAGTGTAAAGGACAATGAATAACAAACCATGGCGTGTCAAAACAGACACCTCATAGGGAGAATCTGCATGCAGTAGCCACAGGGACTGAATAACTATTCCTAACAACAAACAGCCAGGGGAAAAAGGCATCTCTGGGCAACAAAGCTTTGAAACATCACCAGCAAACAAAATGGGAAAAGACAAGTCACATTTAGCTGAAAAAAGTAGGTCTCTGAATGGATATTTTGGATCCAGCATGCACATAAGACTGAGATAAAACTTCTATTGAGATCAAGAGCATGGTTTTGTGAGAAGGAAGTAAAAGGATAAGGCCATTTTGATCTTTTATAGTGATATCTGTATCATGATAATGAATATTTTTCCCCCCACCTTGTGTTTGCTTTCTGACTCTCTTCACCTTTCAAATTTATGAATGATTGCAGCTGATTCATTTTTACCCTGTATATCTTCTTCAGAAACAAATGGAGCAAAATGCCCCTTGGCAAGTGTTCCTCCTGATATTTCTTTCATTTATTTCTTTTGTGCTTTTTTTCTTCAGTCTTCTTTAAAAATATAATTCCTATTTCTGTCACAGCATCACCCTTCAGCTTGTCTTGGAGGAAGGTAACTTCTGCTGCTAAGTGAACCTAGAAGGAATCAGGACTGATCAGTTAAGCAAAGGAATGTTCAGTTTTCTTCCCTTTCTCTAGTATAACTAGTTTTTTTCTCTCTCTGTCACCACAAGGGGACTCTCTTTCTCAAGTTTCATAAGAAAGAGATTTCTATTGTTTTTCATGCCTTTTCAAACCAAAAATAAAAATAAAAAGGAAGCTTATATACACAATACAAAATGCATAATATGTTAATCTTCAATGCAGTGTTTCACTTTGTTCTGGGAACTTAAATCATGCACTGGATGATTCTGTCATCACAAAATTTCCCATGGTCATATACTGATGCTTATCAATACATTTGTTAATTAGTCTTATACAAGCTACTAGGATTTTTCGATTGATTTACATAAATAATACTTATACAGCTTTATTTTTTCTGAAACATAGAAAATGTGACAAATTAGATTTTCACTGACAGAAACCTAATGAAATAACAAATGTTATTTTTCAGAAAATGGCACAAAGGGTCTACAACTCAGTCACTTTCAAATGATGAACTTCATGTATTCTTTTGTAAAAGCCTTTCATTTAAGAATAAAATATAGAATGCCTTCTGATACACTTCTGATGCTTTAGTTTTAAAATTATATTCACCCAAACTTTATTCTTTGTTTACTCTTTTTCACAAGATGTTGCAATTATGTTGCTGTAACTTCAGAACATTATTTATCTTCATATATCTGGAAAGCAACAGGGAATGGCTATTACTGGTACGTCTATGCTGCTAAATGAAATAGGGTCAGGGAGCAGCAGGAAAGTCCAGCATGGGATCCCTGGCTTTCCACATCCCTGTTTTGATCCATTCCACCTAGCTCTTGCACACAAATCAGCTGTTGAAGGACCCAAGCTGAAACAGTGGGGGTGTGACCCAACTTGTGCTTCTTTACCTTGACATCCATGATCAATCCGTCCCTATTTAGATGTGGACATTAATCTGAGAGATTAAAAACTACTAAGTTTCCGTCTTTTATCTGGGCAAGGGGTTTTGCATTCCTGCACAGCCATGCATTTCCTTACCATCTCCAAAGCACCTCGAATCACCCCACAGAGGAGGTTACAATAGCAGAGTGATGCTCGCTCTGCAGGGAGCTCCTCCACAAAGTCCACTAATGGGTTCTGGTCCAGGATTAAGGAGAACTCATTTCCCGCAGCGCTGCAGCAGCTCACACTAGGGGTGACCCCAAGGTACATCTTGAAAGCAACCTGCAAAAGGATGAAACTCCACCACTTGTGTGCTTTCAGTAGAGTCATGCTCCCCTGTGACCATTAGCATCTACATCAGGTCCATTATTATATTGCTGGAGACTTTGGTTACAGCTCAAGAACTCCTGCAACTGGTGAATGCATGCTTTTACTCTCACCTGCAACTGCAGTCGAAAACCAAGAATAAGATTGCCGAGTTGGTGAACTTATTTGCTAATCTGCGTTTCTTATACTACTGATTAATTTTACTGTAAATTTGCAGCATCTGCTTTGCTAGTGAAAGGGTCCCGTGTGAGTTTGTTTATGCAGACAGTGACATCATTAATCTATCTAGACGGCACTAAACCAGACAGGCTAGCAGCAGACCATTATTCATCTGAARGGCTCTCCCTTTATCCACAACTGCAGACTGCTCCACAACAGACAGAAGTGTCTTGATTTTTACTTCTTTAGAGAGAATCAGACATGGATGGTTTCCAAACAATCCTGAAATTCCTTATGAACCAGAAAACTGCTATTGGTTACAGTTTTATGGCTCTGCTGACAGTGGGAGGTGAACGTCTGTTTTCTCTTGTTGCTTTCAGATGTCCCTGCAGCAATGAAAACTTCAGGTATGGTTTGGTATTTCTCTTCGCCCCAGCTTTTGTTTTGCTAGTTATTGGATATTTCTTGAATAGTAAGACATGGAAACTCTTTACGGGCTGCTGGGGGAATCCCAGAAAAATATTCCCAAAAGGAAATATCTGCCATTTCTTTTATGTCTTTGGACGTATCACTTTAAATGTTCTGGTAGCCCCAGTAATGTGGCTCTCTGTGGCTTTGCTCAACGGGACTTTCTACGAATGTGCCATGAGTGGCTTGAAAAATCCTGCCTACTTACATGCAGTTTGTCACAACAAATCTGTCAAGTGCTTTGAAGAGCTACACAAGGTAGCCTGTGGCAAAAGCATCATGTCCTTTCCAGAGAGCGAGGAACTCAAACTAACTCTTCAAGCACAGTCCCAGGTAAGAAAAATAATTTAAGATCATCATATAGTTTGAACTACTGCTTTGACAGATCTGTGAGAGAGCCTAATGTCAGATGCTAAAGTAACACCACTGCTTTCAGTTAAAGTTTTGGCATAATGCAGCTCTGCAAAACACAATCTATAAATCTTTTAGCTCCATCTGAGCTGTGAAATAGCCCTGGGGAGTCCCACTGAAGTCAGGATCATTGCGACTACCAAAACCTAAAGCTTTCTTCCTTAATGAATGGAAATAAATCTAATGAGAAAAAAGTACTGTATTGTTTGAGGAAGCTGAATTAAGAAATGACACCCCATTAAAGGAGTCTGTTCTATTTTTAAAGTCTGTATCAAACAAATTTATATTATCTTGGATACTAGAATGAAATCTTAGGTCACTAACAGTGGGAAAATACTAGAAAATCAGATTTGTGTCATACTGCTTGTATAACTTGTTTATGTTGGCATTCCTCTCATCCCACGTCATGAACTTGCTGATTTCACTACTTCATGAAATATTTTCCTCCTGCCTGGAGAAAAGAAGAACTGCTAAGCTAAAACTATCAGAGCTTGCAAAGCTGAGACCATATTACCTTTTCCTATATTGTTGTGTTACAGTTTTATTCATTGTCTTGTAATGTAAGAAAATTCAGAGACAAAAATATCAAAACAAGGGGGAAAAGGAAAAGAAAATGCTACAGAAATGATGGAAAGATGATTGTCAGGAAACAGCTGTGGAGCCAGCAAGTTTTGGTCAGACTATTGCATCCATCCGGAACTGTTTCCAGCCCAGGAGCCAGTTTTGTTTTCAGGTTCCCATGCAAATAGCACAATGCTGCAAAGGCTGGAATGCAGACAAATTTAACTGAGTGTTTTCAAAAGCAAATAATGGATAGTTCTTAAGTCTTTAAGTTGTATGTATAGGAAACAGTGAAAGACAAATGACTCAGTTGATAGCATGAGAATAGATAGATCCATTCTCCAAGCTGAAAGAAAGTGAAAAGGTGTTAAAAAGGACAGTATCTCACATATCCATAAATATCAGCACAAAAGTGCGTGGAAAATAAAGAATGTGAAGCTATTCTTCCATACCAGTCCTAAGCATGATTGTTCATCAGGTCTCTCTGTTTCACAGATCTCCCTGAGGAAACTCTCTGCATTTCCCTCAGCTAAAAACAGACTTTTATTGCTTGTTGTTGTTGTTGTTGTTTTGTAAATCAGAGGAGTTCACACGAGGCAGGTTCCAGCTCTCCATATTGCCACCATTAAAACAGTGCATGAGAAATCAGTTCCAACTCATACAGGACTCTAAAATCTAAAAGATTTGTTCCATACTGGTGTAGCTAGGCCAGTGCCACTAAGCATGAAAAAACTGCGTTCACATCTCTGCTCTCCTTACAGGAAAACATCCCACAATAGGAATTCCAATCTCATTTTTCCACAACCTGAGCCATTGCTCTAATCACGAAAGTAGCTTTTTCCTTTAAAATGTTCCTAACAAAAGTTTTGTGAAACTCTGAAGTTGCTACAAAATAGTTGAGAGATGCAGAAAAAGTGTATCTCGGGATAAAGAAACCACTCTCTGAAACCACTGCAACTGTTCTTAATCAGTGTTTAAATGAATTGGGCTCTATTGCAATGACAACTTTTCAATACACACATTATTTCTTCTTTCTTTTGCCCTCTCCTCCCTGCATGCTCACGGGACCGGACAAGAAGAAGATTTTTATATGGTTTTGACATAACATTTATTTTCTACCACAAAAGGCTGATTCATCAAAGTCAAAAAAAAAATTAACAAGAATAGCTTAGAATTCAGTGAATCACCTGGGAAACAAATGAGGGGAAGCTTTTTTAGTTTAAAACTATCATTTATATTCTTATTAGCTAATTAATGCTAAAACAGTTTCTTTTTTTTATATTAAAAAATATCTGAAAGCAACACATCTCAAAATCATCACAGTTTAAAATATAGATTGACCTGGATCAAAAGTTATTTACCTTTTTATGGTTTTCTGGTTTGTCATGATTCTTAATTTTGTGTTTTAATCCTAATTCTTGATGGTTAATATTATTTAATGCTTTCAAGAAACTGAAAACATTTTCCATCCAGTAATTGTGACAGCTTATTCTCTTATCTACACACTTTTCCCTTTCTGTAACAATTAAGTGAGGAATTCAAATGCACTATATATCAGATCATTATATTTTTGCAATAAATTCTTATCAATTATCCCCTCTAAATTATTGAGACACTACTCCTGCTCTCAGGTCCACTTTGTTTTCTGTATAACACTGCTCAATGATTATATTATTTGATGGATCATTTAGACTTTTTTGTAGATTTTTCTTGTGAGAAATTATACACAGCTTGTAGATTTGAGATCATCTGTTCAGTTCCTGCATCTGCCATTGATTTTGTACTGGTCAAGTCTCTCCAGCTTTTGTCATCCAAGTTCCCTTTGTTATAAAACAGGGTCATTTAAAACTGAGGCCGTCTGTATCTTTGTGTGCGCACAGCTTTTAATATAAGCCAACTTCTCCTGAGAGTCTTACTTTACACTATAAAAAACAATTGGCTTTCCCTTTCCTTGGAAAAAGGTATCAAAATGAGCAATATTGAGAAGTCTTGATCCTGACTTCTTCTGTTTCCTCTTTGGTCCAGATGTGGAAGACCCATTAATACTTATGCATTAAGTATTATGCACCTGCAGTAGGGCTCCAAGAAGAGCAGTGGGCCCTCTGTACAAAGAGCGATCGCTCTGTTGGACGGTCTTGATTTAAGTGGCGTTTTCACTGGGGCCTGTTTCTTTTGTTTTCCCAGATTTTGGGCTGGTGTGTAATAGTTATCACCACTCTTCTGTCTCTACTAACTACGTGCTGTGCCAGCTGCCAGTCGAAGGTCAGCCACCTCCAGCTGAAGTTCTGGAGGACGTACATGAAGAAAGAGAAGGAGCAACTGGAGCAGATTTTCCAGCTGTACGCCACCAAGCTGAGCGAACGAAACCTGAAGAGCTTTTTTGAGAACATGGAACCAGAAGCTGTTCCCCTGCCAGCTTTTCAGGCATGGGAAGATGCTTCCCAGCTCTACTCTTTCAATAGCAGTGAACAACATTATAGCACAATTCATAGGCTAGTTGAGCAAGGCCAGAAGGAGATCAGTGAGGAAAGAGAGACAGTGATGGACTTTGTAGACAGAAGAGAAATACCGTAGATGACATTGATTTTCAGCCTTTTTATAATATCTTGCTAATGTAGCTTATTTCTAGATGTTTTATTCTCTCCGGTTCACAATGACCTTTCTTCTTGTTCACTTTCAACTCCAGTTACATGCTTGCTCCAAAAAGATGGAATGAAGTTATTTCTCTGCAACAGTGAGAATGGTCTAGTCCTCAACGTCACCAAAAGCTCATGCTCTGTGAGCACTGGCTCTGGATCAAGAACTGATCCAAACAGGACAGCACTGACAGAAAAAAGGACTGAACAATGACTTCTGAGAGACGGATTTAAAACTTCCTATGTAAAACATATAGCATGCCTGTCCTAGGTAAATCAAGAGACTATCATAAAGTAACACCATTTAAAAATGCATGTATATAATAGTAGAAGAGATGTGTGGCTTTTTGACAGTCCACAGAAAGTAAAGGTTTTGCTTTTAGGTCATTTCTCAGAGCACAGCATCAATCTGAGGTACTGCGGTCACTCAAGGTAACTGTGTGCCTTCAGTCTCCTGTTGCACCTATAACGCCATGGATGGTCACATCGATCAGTCCTGGCCTTCTAGTCCCTGACATGTTCACATGGGACAGTTACCTCAATTGACAGTGAGGTGCCAGGTAATTTCTTTGAGTGGGCAAATCTTATGGTCTTATAGGGTATAAAGAACTTGAGATTCCCAAATGGTTTAACATTTCTGTGTTTCTGTAAAAAAAACAACATTTTAAAACATAATCAGAGTAGCTGTTAATGCTTTGTTGCAATAATGAAAATGTATCACTGATATTTTGCCTCCACAGACTAGTTGGTATTAGCTTCTCCCACTGAAAACCTGGGAATAAGTATAAAGCTCTCACTTTTGGTGGATTTTGGACACTGGGTGCAGCCTGTAGAACTGAGAATACTGTTTGTACTGGGCTTGCAGCCAACATAAGACAGAGAGGCTGGAAGGAAATTCCACATTTTAAGACGACAAAGAAAATATTTTTGCAGAAGGCTGATTTTATTTTTCTTAATATCTTTGGAAAGTTAGAATGTGTCTGGGCAAGAGGAATTAGCAGGCAAGGCAGGTAAGATGACTGCAGAATCAGAATTTCTGATAAATACATTTTTATCCCTGAGCTTTATGTATTACCTCATGCGCTTGGAATTCACGATGTGGCTCTCACATGGGGTGTCCAAAATCTTTGTAAACATTGTATAAATGGGGAACAAAGTTTCTGCCAAGCTTCTTTCCCAGGGGTGACTGGCAGGCTTTTATGCAGCATTTTACCTCCAGTCTCCCCAAGTCTGCAAAGAATCATTTTTTTGCACAGCTCAAATCAGACCCTTATCAACAAACTTATGTAATCTATGCAGCTGTTCTGTTTTCATGGCTCATACTCACTGTGCTCAGTGGAAGGAAAAAACTGTCTCCATTTGCAGTCCATTACTTCTTTTTTTTAATAAAATACAAGAACTAATTCCATTATCTGCTCAGAATTTTCTCTGTGTGTTTTGAAGAACATGTGGTCTTTAAGCAGATGTTATATTAATGTATTTTACACCAGCTGCCCCACTTTGCAGCACACTTAAAATATGTTATCTTTTTATGTCCAAATTTACCTGCTGCAGCTGAAAGCACAGAGGCAACACTGTCAAAATGAAAGTCACAACAGCAGGCATGTCTGACACTAATAAGTCAGACCTGCAGGCGGTCACATAATCAGACAATTTCACTTTGCTAAATATTCATGATAGCAAATGGCTAGAGCACTTGGGAAGCTCTGCTTACACAATGGATTATGTAATCTATCGGAAGGATGCTGTGCGGAAAAGTCCTTCCAGTCTCACGCAGAAAACTATTCACAACCCAATCTTTATCAGTGTAGCAACTTCCTGTTCATTTGACTTCTTCTGTTTACATATTTTCTCCTGACATTCATACAGTCAGTTTTTACCTGCCAGAATGTCTATTAAAAGAATAAATTGCAATACCTGAATTAATCCCTATTACAGGGGAAAGTATCTATCAGTAGCTTCCCAGATGGATCTGCTGTCTGCAGGGCTGGGTAGGTGGTAGTGCCACCACATAGTGCCTCACTTGCTTACTATCTCAGGGCTGCTAAAAGAAAAGCCACAGCTACTGCTCTGCAGCCCAGCGACTACATATGCATTTTTCTCCAGAGGCGCCTCTCCTGCTACAACAACCATCTAAACTCCAGGATAAATATCCGTTCCCCCTTGTCTGCTTTTCTCCTTCTTCTTGACAGATGCCCCAACACCTAGTGCCCAGCTCCATCTCACCTCCTTGGCAGGGAAGAGGAAACACAACACCTAACAGGATCTTCCTCTCCCCACTGCCGGGGCTGCTCTCCACTTCCCAGAGTTGCCTGCCCCCTTCCTTCCACACTGATAGCACGAAAAAACAAAGGAATAGCAGCAGACACAAAAGGCAGGACACCCAGCATGCTAAGGGTCTGATTAGAGAAGGCAGGAAGCAAGTGGGTTGATATAGGCATGAGGACAGGGAAGATTGAGTCTTGTCTCCACTGTGCTGCAAGGCTGGGACCCAGAGGCAAAAGCATTTGTGAGGGAGGAGGGCAGAGGGATCAGACCTCAGGCTTTTGGCAGCCTCTTCTGTCCCAGGAGAAAGCTCCATGCTGTGCACCTGAGCAGTCAGAAACTCTGAAACAGGAGTGTTTGGCAGCCTGGCCTTCTCCGTCATTGTGGAAGGGCAATACCTCCTCTCCTCACCCTTATCCCAAGTCACTCTTAGAGGCTGGCAGAAGCTGCTGGGCACATAGACAGGTCCTCCAGCCCAGACCAGCACTGTGCCCACAGGCCCCGTGGCACAATGCAGAGCCCGTGTTTCTGCCCGGCAGGCTGCAGGCATGGCCCTCCTTCTGCACCCCTTCTCCCCTCCCGTCTGGTTCCTACCTTGAAGGGCGGCTGCTAAACATTATGTGCAGCAACATCTGCCTGGCAGGAGCCTMAGTCCCTCAACCGGCCCTCCTTCCCAGGGCCTTGTTATTCTAGCTGGGTTTTCTTTCCAAAATGCTTGTGATTTAATACAATTGTCATGAGGCTCCAGGAAAACTTTTATAAAAACAGACAAAATAAACCCCAGTTTGACCCTACATTTTCAACTAGAATCAGATTTTGGCAAGTTTGACTCTGTCCTTCAAGCAGCTATCACTAAAGCTGGTTTATATCAATGTTGCCCCTGAACTGAAGTTCACCTGCTACCGTGGAAGCTCAGAAAGAAGTAGGGTTTATTGTTGACACTACCTGAAACAAAGTGAGAGAAAAAAAAAAGACCAGCAGAATTAATGTTTTCTCTTGGAAAATTTAGATTTTGCATTAACTCTGATATCCACTAAAAATATAAATGCATAAATAAACTGGAAACTTCTGCTCAATTCTATTATGTTTCTGCCCTCAGTTTACTCTTCTCCTCAAATAGAACCCAATTTTCTCATTTAAATACTCTTCTTCTACTGTACATCCACTGCTCTGTCAAACTCCAAGTCTTTGTTACGAGAGCAATAACTAGTTAAACATGCTAACTGCCCCTCATATGCTTTCAATTGAGTTTCAGCTGTGCGTTCCATTACAACTCTTTCCAAATTCTATTGTTAAAATTTCCGGTGTATAAAGCGAACTTGCATGGAAACTATGCAAAACCAGTGGCTCATTTGTAGTGTCTTGGAGGACCAAATTAAGACAAAATTGCAAAGCAGTAAAGTGAAAATTGAAAAAGAAAAGCCTCAGAGGAATAAGTAACTTAAGCAATTATATAAGTAAGTAATTTAATGAATAGATAAGAAATGAACTTTTTTTTAACTCAAAACTCTTTAAAACTGCCATACACAACTTCTCTGAGGGCAAAACAAAGGTCTTTTGGTCTTTCGTTGTGTCTGCAAAAGAGGGAGAAGTAAAATGAACAAACAGTTTTGAAAAGTGCATCCATAAATCTGTCTCATTTCTAACTGTATGAAATGGAAAAAAAAAAAAAAGAGAGAATACCTATTTAGACGCTTTTACAGGCATACCTTCAAAATGACACCCATATGAAGCAAAAAAGCATTACTATATTTCTTTCAAAAATTATGACTGCAACTCTACAGGAATACATCTTGCTTAATGTCAAACAAGAAATCCATGCACAGTTAGGAATTAAAAATGTACCACTTGCGCTTTGTCAGGCCTCACCCAGCAGACCATCCTTCTTAGGTAGCAAAACTAAAATTCATTAACATTTTGATGGTGCTCAAATACAGTCTAGAACTACTGAAATAGTTAGGAAGCCACTAACTAATCAGTCCTTGTATATACTACCAGGGACTTTTCCTTTTCTTCTGCTTTCCAAAGGACTGCAGGATCACAGCTACATTTACAGGATGTTTGATTTTAACTACTTTAACTGCTTAACTGCTTTAATTACTTTAACCTTTTAACTGGTTTTACGCTATACATTCACCCTTTAACAGATTTGTACCTAAGAAAAGTTAAGTATTTAAACACTTTCTGCTTGCTGATAACCCTACTAATAAGCAGTTAAACAGTTCATCTAAAAAGTTGTGTAATTTTGAACCAACAGCTTTAACAGTATATTTGCAGTTACTTGCTGGGTCATTTTAGGTATGGGGTTTTTTTGGTATCTGTCTCTGAAAAATGTGCTTGAAGACTAATTCAAAACTGTTTTGTCAAAGAAATTTATAAGTGCTTTGCATAGCATATTTTGCCCCAAAAAGGTTATACTCCTACTACAGAATTCCTCTGAGTTTGCTAAAAATAGTCTATTCAGGAGACTGCATGCTTTAAAGTTTGTTCCAATCTTTCCAAGTAATATTATTTCTCTGAACAAGTGTCTTTTTGAAGTATAAGGGAAACAGTGCCTTCTTCCTTGCTCCCATGGTTAATT
The DNA here is from genome assembly GCF_003343035.1 of Apteryx rowi. NCBI lineage: Eukaryota > Metazoa > Chordata > Aves > Apterygiformes > Apterygidae > Apteryx > Apteryx rowi. The sequence continues at coordinate 261,127 of NW_020448697.1, forward strand.
TCTCACTGTATTTTGTTGCTGAATCTTCTGTACTGAAGAATGACAGTCCAGCTGTACTACAGAACTGGTAAATAAGAAAACTCTGAGGATGCCGTTCAAGACCCAGCAAACTAGATATAGGGCTTATATACAAAAATCCAGAGAAAACAAAGAACATATACTGCCTGGAAAAGATGAATATAAAATGAACAAAAATGTGATTTTGGTGCCTGGTATCATTTTTAAATGAGACAGTCTATTTTAGTACAGTGATTGAAATGCTGCTTGTCTTATGTTTTCCATTCAGCTGCTCTCAGAATCTCAAATGGATCCTCTGCCCTGTCTCAGCTTCCTTAGGAGCCTTGTTACACATCACCCTGATCCTGAGATATGTCACTCAGATTCAGAGGCCAATTTGAGATGCTTCATTTTAGGAATAATATAGTTTTCACTTTTTCATGAGCTAATGGGTTCTGATTGGCAGTTGGTAATGTCACCTTGGCAGATTGTGGTATATGTGTGTGTTTTGCTCTTGTGCACGTGCAAGTGATTCACCTTACAGTCCTATCAGCAATAGAGAAAGGACCTCTTTTCACCTGCTATGACAGCCATCAGTTCCTCTATGACAAGCATTTTTGAATGATAATATAACTTCTGTTCTTCCATTTCACTCAGATGTAACTTAGGAATTTCTGATATGGTTACTGCAAGCAGAGTCACACATCACCTGGAAACATCTGTGTGCACTTTGTACTAGGATACTCCTGTGCTACTAGTATATACCACTACCTTAGTACATCAATCCAGCGTTTCCCAGTTCTGTAGTTAGTGGTTAAACATAATGTTCACATTTAGTTGCTGCTGCTGCTGGTAATTCTAAGCAATCAAAAAGCATGCCAGGCATACTTTTGTCTCCCCAAAGGAGCAAATGGAAATGAATCTCTGTTCAATTAATTAAGGAAGAATTGATGCCCAGATCTCCACTTACAGCAAATGACCACTTAGCAAGCTGTTCTTTCTCCTAAAAGTATGGTTAGTTTTTGTCATCAGGAAAGGCCAGACATAGCTGACAACACTTACCAGCTGAAGATCATTAAGGATAAAAGGGATCATTCGCAGTGATCTGACTGGGTATCAGAAAGTGTGAGCTAACTGAATAGCTCTGAAGTACCACCTCCCTCACAGTGGAGCAGCAGTCTAAAGGGACCAGACACCCTGTGGACTTCTGTAGCAGCTTCCCTGGAGGTCTGCTTTGCCCCAGGGGCAAAATATATCTTTAAAAGCCTCTATATTGCTACTGAGCTTCCTCCCAGATCTTTATTGTCCAACACTAGTGCAAAAGATTGTTCAGTAAAAGGGAATTTTCCATCAAAGGCAGGGGAAAAGTACTCACATTGATTTTATCATTTTGATTTGTGGGTAGAGAGGATAATTTTGCTCTTTCTTTTCTTACAATTCCTCTCTTCTTCCATGGAGTCTTGCTTCCGCACAAAATCCTGCAGCTTCTTCCTAACATTACCATTTTTAAGGTTAAATGCTGGAGAGAGTTCAGAGGGCAGGAATAAGAATGTCAAAATCTAAGACTGTAATAGACAGTTAAGGCTTATGTTTCTAGGAGAGAAAAATCAAGGGAACATATGATTTGAAGTCTGTCAAAAGTGGATCATTTTTTGTTGTTTGCCACATCCTCTGGCAGGAGTAGAAGAAAACAACTTAATCTGCAGCACACAAAAAGAAACTTTCTTACTCTTCTAAAGGTAAAACACCTAACAGGCTACTAGGAAAGACTGAATTCTCCTCCATAGAAGAATTTTAAGATCAAGTTAGCAACTGACATTAAGATCAGGTTAAATCAGGGTTTAACAGCCTCTCATAGGTTGTATCCCACTTTGAGTTTTTTGTCCTTAACTATTATGTAAAACTAACACCCATGTGAACAAAGTCTGTGGTTCTGGTGACCATTTCTGACAAACTTACCATTGTGGGTTTAACAAGACCATATGCAAAATTCTTGACTCACTAAATATCACATTTTTTGTGCCCTGTTGAATGTTTTCCTTTCCAGCCTGGTATTTACCCATTATGCCACGGAGGCAGAAACTGATGTCTCCTCTCTATAGCCATACCTCTGTGTGCTGCTAGTTGATGTAAAGTTATAGATAAGAAAAAAGGCCATATTTAACACAGTGGAAGCATGTGTGTGATTGTGGAGAATAGTCATTTTTGATAGACAATTACGATATAGCAGAAGATGTAGATAACAGTTTTGGAGCAAACTGATAAAAGAAAGAGGGAAAAGCTGAGACCACTGAAGGTGACCAACCTCTAAAGAATATAAATCTCACTTACCTGTGCAATCATTTCTGCGGTTTCAGAATAACTCCGGCATTTTTTCACAGCTGAACGAGCTAAAAAATCTTCAATCAGCCTTATGCCAATGTCATACCCCCTAAAGGAAAAACAAAGAAAGTTAACATTCAGAATGGGGTATTTCTTCCCACATGCTGTCTCCCTAATCTTTCTCTTGCACTTTCTCAGCAAAACAGCTGCATGTTCCTGAATAAATGGTTTTGAGGACATTAGATTTTGCTGGACTTGATTCTTATTTCTACCACTTTTGCAGTACAGGTGGCCTGCTCTTCATGTAGTCATATAAGAAATTGTACTCCTTTAATTTCTTCCTACTTAGCAAACATGATATGAATGTTGATTATATATACTTTATCTATAAATACATATATCTGTATAGAGATATATAAATATTAGATATTTTATATATAACATATATGTATACAATACATAAATAATATATAAATGAAGGCTGATTCATACTGTTTTATCATTAAAAAATAGCATAGGATTTTCTCCAATCCTATGTGAACCCCAGAGTTCATCTCATGCTGTTTCTAACAAGGTGGATAAAAGCAACTGCCCCTTCAAGTCACAGCATTCATCTCTGGGGTTGGCAGGGAGTTTATCTAATCTTCGACATCCTCGTTGCAGAGTTCTAGCGTCAGGCAAATCCATAGGAAATGGACTCACAGCTGGTCCCTTTCACTTTACCCTCTTTTTTTTTTTTTTTTTTTTTTTTTGGCTCTTCCTCCACATTTCTCTCTTTGCCTTCTTTCTCTCTAACTTGTTCTCTCCCTTCACCTACTAATTTCGGAAGGAATCCAAAGGTTGCTAGTTAATATAGTTTGCATTTTGCATTTAAAACAATATAATTTCTGAGAAATGAAAGGGCAATAAAAAAGATGAAAGTTAATGAAATTTTTCATAAAACAAATATTCATTGCTCACTCTCATACATTAACATAGGTCAGTAAATACATAATGTATAAAATAGAAATGCTTATATTATGGTAAGCATTTTTTTGAAAAAGGAAAAGTTTATGAGATTGACACAAATGTAATGAAAGAATCTGAACCAATTCAGAAATGTTTTTATGGAATTTTTCATTTTCATTTAAGTGGATATTCTTAATCTCTGACTGATTGTCAGAGGTCTTACATCCTCCATAAAGCAGGCTGCAGTCAATGGAAAGTTTCTTGCTGATTTTGTTTCATGTCTGATGACAAGAAGCCAAAAAGTGATCTGATGTCTAATGTGATGACGTTAAAAAGTGTTTCTAGCAGAGTGAGGTTCAAAATAAGAGTATGTAATGCACCAGAAAACTATGAAATATTTATTTATTGCCTAAGTATTAATATCAATAATGTTGGTAAATATGTCATCAGCAGTTAGCAAGGTATGTGTTATTGATGTACCAGACAGTATTTAGATCCTTTTTAATTTTTATGCCTCAGATCCGCAAAGCCAAATGAATAATAGACTGACAAGCAGCTATCTGGCAAGTGCACAGCAAAAAACAAACAAACAAACAAAAAAACCCCTTCTAACTACAGATTATATATGTATATATAAATATAGAGAGAGCTCAGAATACTGTTCCCATCTGTCACAGGACTGATCTACAGAGTCAGTTCCCCAAGCTGGGCTGTCTTCATCTTCCCAGAAGTAAGGCTGAAGTCATAGTACTCTAATAAAACTTATTATTTCACCACATCTTCCTCTTTATCAAGAGAAAAACAAGCAGAAAAACATTAAAGTGTTACAGAAACTGCTATAATAATAACAATATGAGGCACAAAATATGTCTCCACACCTCCCCAAACTGCCTTTTCTTAATTTCTGACATAGCATCAGAAAAAAACCCATACTTTTTTTGAAATGTATCATTTTTATCAGAGCTGAATGAGGGATTAATATCAAATAACTACCTGAGGGATGTTACCAATTTTCAGTTCGTGAATAAATCACTTTTTTTCCCCAAATCAATGATTTTTTTTTTCTCACTTCCATTAATAGGTATTGAAATTTAGCTTATTTGCAAGCTTTCAGTCTAATAGTGAAGAGTCTACTCTGTTCAGTGTGATTGTTGTACATCACTTGGTATGTCTGCTTTTCCTGAAAGTATGAGCTCTTCTAATGATGATCTCAGTGTATCCTCTCGCTAACCAGTTCAAAATTAACTTCTGCCTGATTTTGTATGATATTATTATTTTTATAGTGATAAAAAGGAACCTCAGTCAGAATCACGTGATCCTATACACGTAGCATCTTTCCTTTCCAAAGAGATTACCTGTATAAAAATCAGTTCTTAACCGATCATTCCTGCTATTTCACTCTCTGCTGTATGCTATTTTTAAAGCTGAGGGGCCAGGCTGCTCCTAATGCAGGGGGAAAGAGAGCCACCGCCATAGGACAATGCAGAGTACCCAAGTCAGACACCTGAATTACACCCTCAGGGAAGGCTATTGACTACCAAATGGGGCTGCCCTTTGACTTAGTCACCTAAACCAAACCCCTAAAATCTGGTATTGTGACCACCAGTTAGCTGTCCAAGTCGCAAAAACACTGCATAGCTAGATGAGGGGAAGCACTGGCAAGGAAGGCCACAAGGAGAGCGGACACACAACTGCATGTTAGCTAGAAAACATCTGTGAGAAATAAAAAGTTTGAATAGCTTTAAATACTATGGAGGTGAAGAAATAGAAGAGGAAAGTTAATACGGAAACTGAAAAAGGACATATTTAAATAGGAGATGGAATTTAGAATTTTATATTATTAATTAGCTTAACAAAGGATTAACAAGGAACAAGTGTCAGCTATCAGAACAATCCCCACACTCTTCTTAGGAGAATTGAAAAGTTAATTGTTGATTTTCTTTATTCATAAATAAATGTTACTCCTGTTGACAGAATATTGAATCTTATTCTCATACTTTGTGCAGTCCTAAATAAAGTGTTGGAACTCAAAAAATAACAGACATAAAGCTGAAAGGGAATATGCAGTTGGACAAACAGTATTACGGGAGAAGTTGAATATTTTAATGCTAAGTAAATGTAGTACTTACATTCTATCTAAACAGGTGTTGACATCTTCATCTTTTTCATAGTCTTTACACAGCTGGGCTACCAAAGCACCATATGTGAGCACAAAAAGTTCTCTGCTCTGCCAGATAAAGGTGGAAATTGAGAATGAAACAAAGTAGGATCAAACTCTTATCACACTTCTAAGCTGCTACTATATTAAAAACAAACAAAAATACCCTTTACATTGATAAGAAATTTTTGTCCACAGACTTGTAACCACTGAAATCTTCAGTTCACATCTGACAGAACCTAATTTCATCATCACTTGAGTCTCTGAGCAGAGATTTTGCTTGTATGCAATATCATTTGCTGTGATACAACTACTTTAATCAGACAAATTCTTGAGTCCTATAACAGCACATATGAATGCTGGATTGATAAACGCCATTAAATGACATTCAAGATTAATGGCAAGCATTTAGCTGTGGGAAGAATAATTGAGGCAATGAGCTATTAGTCCTTTTATAAGTTGAACAACAATGTACACAAAGAAACTCCAGCTGCTTCAAAAAGATATATTAGATTTGATTCAAATCATTAGCTGTTTCCCCCCCAAAATACAAAGTAGTTACAAAAAATATTAGTTCAGGACAGTAAAAAATTACTATCATTCAGCACAAGTGTGAAGAATAACACAACCAGCAAAGCAGAAAAGAATCAATCCCATTAACATTTCTGTTTCTTTACAAATCTTTACAAACGTGTCACTATCTATACTAACTGTCTAAATGCCTGGACAGTCTCATGACATTATTTCCACTACATCTAAGTAAGCAAAAGTAGGTCCTATTGCTAGTGAAGCCTGCTTTTAAAATGTCATTTCCTGTCAAACAACAGAAGGTAAATGCTTATACATCCTGACATGAGTTGATTACCTAGATTTGGAGATACCAGTTTCTCTTAGAGGATTTATCTACATTAGGAAATGTGGTCACAATTAGCTAACATCATAATTAACATAACCTCAACCCATCCTTAGTGTAGATTCATTTTTTCTCCTTTCATTTAGCAAACACRTCCACCTTTTCCAGTGTAGGCTCAGGCTCAGATTTATGAGCCTGAGTCTTTGCTGACTCAGATTTATGGCTATCACCTGCTTGTGGAGTATGCCTGCAGGCAGGTACAGGTAGTAGGGTCACGTTGACTGATCACTTAGCCTAAGTGATTAAACAGATGGTGTCACCAAAATCATCTGAGTTTGTTTCCAACATGTTGTTGGACCTTGCTAACAGCTGAAGTTAACTAGAGAGCATTTATATCAACTGCTCCATCATTGGATTGCTGAGGGTGGGACTGCCAGGAAATGGTGATGAGTAGTTAGAGGAGAGCTCCTCCCCTACTGCCAATGGTGCTGGGCACAGGCTCACACAGGGAGCAATAATTTTGACTGATGTGACTGAGACGATCTGAGGAATGCAGAGAACTGCCCAGGCCTATATGAATGTTTAGGATCTTATGCAATATAACAAATACCATGCTTTAGGGGGTATATTAGAAGAACAAGATGATTTTTCTCTATGGGAATGATTCTGGTGTGTGTATATATATATGTATGTATATATTTAAGGAAAATATTTACTTCTGAAACTCTTAGCTACAAAACTATAACACAGAGATTTGCTGCATACCATGTGATGTGCAGAGGCAGAGGATGAAATGGTAGGTAAATGCCAGTCCTACAATATAAAAAGAAGTACAGGAGAAAAATGACATGGGTTCATGCAATTCTTTGTGTTGTCTTTCAATGAATAGTCAAAAGAAGGAAACACAATGTGATGCTATGAAATGTAAATGCAATTTAAAGAGAAATGTAAAACACATTGGCAGGAATGAGTTTCACAGCCCAGCCCACTGCAACACTGGCCTATGATTTGGATTCCTTAGTGCTGCCACCCCAAAATGATCATAATCACTGGATTTTGAATTGGAATTGGAAGCAGAATGAAATATTGTGGTTTTGTCTTACTTTGGCTTTAGGTTTTCCATGTGCACATCACATTTCAATTATTATTCAGATAGAAAGTTACCTCTTCTAACACTTGCCCCCTGAAAGCTAGACATATGGGTCCAGCACGGTCATCTAAGACAGTGTCTATCAACAAAGAAGAAAGGAAGTGGCTGCAGAGGGTAATCGAGCCTATTGGACTGGCATCTGGTTTATGTGCCTCCTTGCAATGTCTTTCTCCTTTACTTGTAGTGAGAGAATAAGCAATCAAAAGCAGACTCCTAAAATTAAAGTGGCTAATATTAAATGGAACAAATCCCATACTTGGTCTGATTAACTAAACAAGACTGGCTAAAGCTCATTTAAGTGCTTTTTTAACCATTCTTAAAAGATACTGTTTGAGTTGGTTAATGCAGAAGTTGTGGCTGGTACGGCTGCGCTACATAAGCGCGACTGAGGGGACAGGTAAGGATCACAGCTGCCTGCCCAGGGAGCAGAGTTGCACAGTGCCCTGCAGCATTGAGAGCAATGGAAGAAGTCAAAGTCTCTGCACAGATCCTGTCACAAGCACTAGTCTGGGATCCTTAGCTGTGCACCAAGCTGGAGGAAAGTTTTCTTCTCTTCTGCTCCAGGACAGGATCCTGCTTTATCATCTCCACAGCACTGCAGAATTGACTGTATTTAATAGGAGCAGCAGGTGGCCCTTAAGGGAGGGAGTATTTTGGCTCTTATTAAACTTCTTAGACACAAATTCAAGAAAATGCTACTGGCCTGTGGTGGGTAGATTGGAGGTCCTTTTCAGTTTATAACCTATGGAAAAAATAATAGTAAACACCAATGACAGCAATAGAACAAATCATGTGGAGAAGGAAAGAAAGGCTTGGTAGAAAGACCTCCTCCTGTTCCCACTGCATCAAGGGTTTGGAGTTTAAGAAATGCTCCCCTTTCAACAGGACACTGTTAAAAACGTTAATGAGTTTAAGACCATTTCCTAAACTCTCCTTGGTGATAACTCCTATTTACAGTAATATTGCACTTCGCCAGATTTTAGTTAGCAAGATTTTGATGCAGTAAATGGATTTCACACAGGTTCTGTGTTGTTCCTGTCTCAACAAAAATATGATGTTGTAATAAGACAAATGCCTTAGAGAAACCTAAGCATACTATATCAATGTAATTATATTTATCAGCCACACTTGCAATCCAATAAAAAAAAAATTTATTTGACAAAATCTTTTTCCCATAAACTCATGCAGATTGACATAAATTATATTATACTTCTTTTTTTTTTTTTTTGAGCAGACACCTTTGTCATCCATCCCATTTCCCCTTTTCAGATATTGGCACAATATTAATTGACTTAAAGCCTTTTGGAAATTCTCCACTGCCCCAGCTGCTATCAAAAATCCCCATTAACCATCCAGAGAGCTCTAAGTCTTTCAATGAGGTTCTAAGTTCCTGAAGACTGGGTGGAACTGAGCCATCCAAATACAAGAGAGCTATCTCTGTCATTTAAGGACTATGTAGCCACAGAAGCACATAAACTTTCCTGGTATTTTTATATTTGACCCTAAAGCTCTCTAGGCACTTAAGACCTCAGCTTCTGAGTATGCCCAGACTACCTCAGTCTTAGAAACCTTGTGCCTTTGTCTTTCCTAAGCCTGTTCAGATTCTGAGAACTAGGGATAAAGCAAAAAAAAAAAATGCACATAAGTGCTCAATAAGTGAGTGTGCCAAAAAAAACAGTCACTTTTTTTCCTTATCATTCTTCAACATTATTTATGCTCTGCTCCGTACTAGCAACTTCCTCTCTCTTCAGTTTGTTATACATACATATGTGTCATAACTACACTTTTAGATGGAACCATTTTCTCTTCAAGGCACAGTACTATTGTTTTGTTTTGTTTTTAAACCAGTATGGCCTTATTTCTATATTGTGTCAATTTGGCTTTTTGGACTTACAGTAAAATAATCCTAAACAGTTGGCAATTTTCATTCTTAGATAAAGATTCTGAGGAAACTTAGTATTAGCAATGTGTAACTTCATGAACCCTGAGTTCTCCATAGGAACGAAAATTTTCCATTACACAATCTCCTTTAGCACATAGATCTTCTGTGTGATTGCCTGGTCTACAGCAGAAACAAATGTACCTCACCTTATGCAGTATCGGCTATAATTAATTCATAAGCTATTTAGAACAATGAGCTGAGGACAAATGCTAAGTATAATCTAAGGTCTGGCCACGCAATGAGTTCTTGCAAAGACGGAGCACTGAGTTCCTAACATAATCACTGGCCTCTGCATGGATACAAAGACTGACCTGTAGAGGGCGCACATCAAGTCTTGCATTGAAACATTTTTATACGTGTATATATTTAGTTATTTTACTTGCTTGTGTCATTGAGGGAGACTTTATATTTATATCAAACTGACTTTGTTATCCAGACCTTTGCATAAGAGACCAGGCTAGACAAACTGTGTTTGTTGATGAGAAAACCCTTAGTTTTAGAAATAAATAACTAATGTCCTAAGCTATTGTGACATGTAGTTCTCACTGAAAGAAACTGTGAAGTGCAAAGGAATGGCATCACATCCAAATGAGGTGACTCACTTCATGTTTCAAACCAGAATAAATCATCCACCTTTCTGGAAAAAGATGTTCAGTTTTAAGATTAAAATGTCACAGGTTCCAGGACAAAAGGTTAAAGGTCAAATGTTCTTTGAATAGGATTTTACTATCTGAATTTGTCATACTTTAGATACCACAGCTAGAGAACAAGAAGGAGAATAACTGGTAACCTTAATGGTACAAAATAAACTTTTTTATGATCATGCAGTTTAAGAAGTGCTGTTGGGAAATCCTTGCATGCAGTGTATTTAAAACAACTACTAGAATTTTAGGAGAATATTAACACGAAGTGAAGAAAAATAAGGAAGTTTTGGTCCGCATAACTTCTACTTAATATAATTCTGTGCTATGAGATCAATGGTCAAAGCTAACATCCAAAGACAACAGTTAAAGTTTACCATTGTTTCTCCAAGAATCAGATTTTGGCCAGATTTTAAAAGCCAGATATTACAATCCTCTGAAAGTGCACTGTGCTACATTAGGAGGATGAAGAAGGACCTCTGCTCATGCAACACAAACCTCAAAACAAGATGTGGTCTGCTATCTAGGAGGCACACAGTGAGTACCAGGTACACTGCAGCCCCAGCTGAACCATCTATTCCTGTAACTTCTCACGTCCTAGAGATGTGGCTGGCACAGCTTCATTTCCCCAAATCAGGAGCAGAGTTTTGGCCTCAGGATTCATGCTGAGGGGAGGACTACCTAAAAAATCATTTCATATCATCATCAAGGTAGCTGGAGAGATATCAAGGTTCCTAGAGCAAATCTTAGTATTACTGCTCAGAATCAAACAGACTCCAGCTCCTATGGACAGTCTTTTTTTATGCCACAGCTTTAAAGCTGGCAGCTTGTTGGCAGCTCATAAAAGGGTCTCACTGCACTCATAAATGCTGCCCTCATTCTCATACTGGCAAACTCATCCCCAGAATTTCTTACTGAAGTCTGGTTCTTTTCTATACTTTCAAGCTATTCTGAAATCATGACTGTACAAAACACATTAATTCAATAACAGCTGATTCTAACTCCATGCACAATTTTAGTTGCAGGTTATTAAAAAGTCTTACTATTTTGTGATTGTCTTGCTTTCTTCCTGATGGTTGTGACATGTTGCTTGCGTAACGCCTGAAGTACTTGATTGTCCGTTTATATCTTTTCTTCCTCAAGCAGCATGTTCTTCTCTCAGTTACCGTACTTCCTCCTTCCCTTCTCTAAAGTTTTCTCCTTTCTACCCTTCTGCCTTTGCAGGAGATGCGTTTGCTGCATTCTGTAATGCTGCTGATGCTCCTCCTATTCTCTACGTGCACTAAGCCCTTTGGGAGGAATTTGATTGGCAGCAGATTTGCCTCTGAACATAACAGAAATTACTGCTCCATCCATAAGAACGGATTTTAATCAAATACACAGCAAACAGACACGGGAAGTCAAATCAGGCAGCCTCAAGAGATTTGCAAGTCTTATGCTTTAAGAGACAACAAATATACTTTATTGTATCAGGTTTGGGCTTCTGGAGAGTTAACAAAAGCTCCCTCGCTGAAGAATAAAAACACAATTACACTGAAGAAAAAAAACACAATTACACTGAAGAAAAAAAACACAATTACAAGATATTGATGCACCAGGTAATCAAAAAAATATATCAATTTCAAATTTAAGGAGCTGCCAGCTGTGATAGATTTAGGCTGGTGAGTGGAAGCTGCCTAGGTGGGAGCAGCACGGGTCACAAGGCACTGCTATCAGCATGTTTCTGGGAGTGCAAAGCTGGCAGGAAGATCTAGATTGTTCAGATTCCCAAAGGAATAAACTGTGTTCCTGCTACCACTGCCAGCTTTTGCAAATGGCACCTCCATCGCTGATGTCTCTAATAGATCTTACATCATTGTTAACATGATATAACCCCTGCTTGTAAACATTGCTGCTACAGGCACCCAGGAAAGTTCAGATTACTTTTTCCAACTTCGTTTAACATAAAATTTGGCCTATTCTGTTAGTTTAGATTTGGCACAAATTTAGATCATGGTTACTAGTAAATTTAGAAATGAATCAGGTAGCTGTCATTCCCTATAGGACTATCTCCACATACATTCCTATTTCATCCTCTGAGGAGAGGAAGTAGAAGAACATGGCCCCATCTGAATGCCATGCTGTTATTAGATTTGAATTCATTATTACATTTAGTGTTAGGGTAAAATTGCAGCTATATCCTACTCCATACATACAGAAAACAGTAGATGTCCTTAATCTGGAATAAGGCGGATTAATTTACTTACAAAAAACGGTAGTTTATGACACAAGACAACAACAAAAATAGGAGAAATATAAGGATTTTTGGCTCCTGCTGTGCAAAACAGGCATCCTAACAGCTTTCATTTTACATAGAATGACCTGGCATTGACGACCATACATGATAAGTTCTGCCATCTTTTTCTAGGCACTTTTCTGGCCCTTTAAAATCTGACTCCCTTCCATAAGTGAAACTACTGTAGGCACATGCCATATCTAAATTTAAATAAATTATACAAGTCAGGCATTAAAATTCTCTAGATAGTTACTCGCATTTCTAAATTGAGTCTGAGATGAATTTGTTTCTTTGATTGTCTACAACTAGCCACAAGCACCAAATGTCTCTTATTGCAGGAGACCTTCCATACTCTGGAAGAAAGTGTACTGCATTATGTTTTAAAAAACAGCTCTAAAAGATTATCATTAGCATAATTTATCTGCAGTGAAACCATCACAAAATACTTAAGGCTATCCATAAATGAGTACCATTTTATTTATTCAGTTCTGAATATACAGATGAATGACTTCAATCTGCATTATTATTACAATCATGAAGGAACACTGTGGACCAGAAGGTAAAATATGTTGCAAGAACACACCAGTTTTGTTTGGAAAATACATATGTGTATATGTATATATGTGTGTGTATATATATGTGTGTGTGCGTGTGTGTGTGTGTCTGTGTGTGTAAATTCACATATATAATGTGTTACATTTGATATTATGTATTATGTCTTTGAAAGGTTTGCATATGCTAGAGAAAATGAAACAGCAATAGTGTGTCCAAATAAACTGGGAATTAAATGGCTCCAGTGAGGGAAACAAGTCAACAGTGGATTGGATTCACTTCTTAAGGAACAGAAGGAAATCACCTTCATAATTTTAACTGTTGTCTGACTCGCAGCCCCAGGAAAGGGGTAGTGGTTGGCACAGACTTTGCAACCTTTCTGAACTTTAATGTGGATTTCTCAGAGTAAATCTAAGGTAATTTGAATAGTGCACCGTAAGGAAGCTCTCATTGCACTGCTCCTTCCTTTCTGACACGCTTGTCAGGATTTTAGCCTTCAGCCCCAAGAACTGTTGGTCTGGCACACTGCTTGAGCATTAGACTAGAGCAGCTCTTTCCCTTCCCATAGAACTGAAAATAAATACAAGCAAAACATCTCTTTAGTTAAAAAGCGTGCAAAAAAAATGTGCAACAGCACCCTGTCTCTTATAGGAGACTGGCTATTATGGGAATGCTGAAACCTGAAGAGCTAAGGATATGATCACTTCAGTATCCCACTTTCTAAGGATTCTCACAAACATGAATATTCCAGAGCACAGTGCAATATAAAGGCCACTAGTGCATTTAGTGCCAAATACATTAAAAGGTATTTGAGCTAAAATAAGAATACAGCATTTGCCACAAAAAGGTGAGTGTCCAGATCAGTAAAATACAGGATTGGGCTTGTGTTTCTTCTGTCTCCAGCCCGATAGATCTTGAGTTAAATATTTTATGTATAGAAAATTAAATTCTTTTGAACTGTAAGAACRTAAGTGATAGGTGTTTGAAGCTACTCATGAAGAAAAGCTACTTGAACATGGGTCTCCCACATCTCAAATGACTGCTCTTAGCCATTAGAGCTCAGTGTGGCTGCCTTTTTGGCTGTGTTTCAAAATAAAGCTGTGCTGTTGCTTTCAAGAGAGTATTTTTGGATTAGGTGCCTCTTTCTGCTGTAATTCACTGAAAGCATCTAAAATCTTATATAAATCCTTCCTATAAATTACAGCTGAATTCTGAAGTAAAAGATGTAAGTTAAAAAAATCATTAACAGGTTCCTATTTTTCCCTTAAAATGAAGCTTATTGATGACATTCTCATCACTGTTTGTCCTGATTTAGGGGGTAGGAATTGCTCCCTTAACTGGGCCAAAGTGAATGACCTGACAGTCTGGAAGCCGACCTACGACCAAGCAGAAGGCAGGACGTTGGCACTGCTCCCCTGAGCTCCCCCAGGAAATATATTGTGCAGCTAATTTCACAGCACACCCAGTGTGCACAGTCAGGCTTGACATCCTCCAAAATATAACTGAAAATGCATCTAGAAGAGGCACAGCACATCTGCCTTTTGAAGGCCAGATTAGTGATGAAAGTACTTGTGCAGGACATGTGAGACCAAGGTTCAGCCTTCTCTAAATTTTACCCAGAGCAATCTTCAGATGAAAAGTAGAGGAATACTACTCCCTTCCCATCTTCCTTTTCCTGCCCACTAGATACCAAAATCCTAACCATTTTCTGATCCAATAAAAATCAAATTTCTCTCTATGCAGGGAACTAAGTGCAGCTGGTAGAACTAAGGCAGGAGAGCCATAGAATACAGCTTCTTCCCATCAGAGTCACACCACATCTCTAGTAAAAAGTGAGGAAAGAGATGAGTGAGAGAGTTTTCATTAGATCAGATGGAGAAGGGAACTGAAACCAATCTCTGCTTCTTTGCTTTTTAAGCAGCTATGGCAGAAGGGAAACAAAAACTGCATACTTGTGTATGGGAAGACAGGAAGGAGTAATAAGTCTTCCATGTTTTAAAAGAAAATGACAAACCCTTTTCAGTTATTCAGAAAAGGTATTCCTTATTCTCAGGAAGAGTTCCCAGCAGTGAATCCAAGCTGTGGGAGCCCTGCAACTCAGAGTAAAATGACTAGAAAAAACATGGCTAAGGTTTGCCTATGTGTCACTATTTACACTGGAGGTCAGCTATAAGCATCTCATTGGTGAGGTGGCTGACTGCTTAGATTATGGTATTTTGGATTGCATTTAATCCTAACTCTTCCCAGGCATCATATAAAGAGACTAGATATCTACTCAAGACTCTGGGTTCCTCTGCAAAGGCAAGTATTTGAAAGTATTTAAAAGTCTGATGTACCACCCAAGTTCTTAACTGGATCCAGCCCTGTTACTCATTCCATAATAGGATGACCCAGCAGGATTATTTACAGAACAGCATGAAAGCAACGCCAAAAAGTGACAATGCAGCAGTGCAAAGTTGTTCTATTGATTGCATAAATTGCCTCATTCAACAGCCTTAGACCAGCTATCAATATTTCAGTGTTGTACTTCTCTTCAGGTTCACATCTAATGTGTTTCTTGAGTAAACAAATGATGTTTGGGAAAGCCTGCCTCCCCTATAAACGGAACAAGATGTGGGTGCCCAAAGACAGCTCAGCAGCAATCAACTGGGAATTTTAAAGTGAACTGAGGTATAATGGAAGACTCTTATAAAACACATTTTGAAGATAATTCTGTAATAGCCAGATACATTTGACCTACTTAATTAGAAGGAGGTAAATTTTGTCAAAATGTAATGCCACTAATACATTTAAAAAGTTATGGATGGTCTTGTGTTACTGGAAGAAAATGAAGCTTCAAAATGGCAGCACACTGGACTGAAATTTTGTTGTGTGGTCCTACTCTGCTCAAACAAACAAGAAATTACAACAGATTCCAGAAAAACAGTGGCAAAGTGCTGCTGCATATTTCAGCAAATTTTGACATCACTTCCAGTTTTGCATAATGCTGTCACTTAGTTTTGGAGGCTGCACTGATAGATTGTGACTGAGGATGAGACAAGGTGTCCTCCCTAAACAATGCACTGGAGGAACAGGGTATGGCCTAGCAAATAGACAAGGCATGTATAACATGTCATATACGCGTATAACAGCTATGACAGCGTCACTGCTATCTAAGTGGATACCATGAATGCTAAAATTACCTTTTGTTCCCATCATAAGTTACTATAAGCAATCCCTTTTGCAAGGGAAGAGAAGAGGCTGTACAATCAGACACTATTATGTCATATAACCAAGTATACACATGCTGTACAGATGGCTGGGAATGCAAAGACAATTTTCCTCACAGCCCTTCTGGCTTTTTTTTATGTTCTGGGTAAAAATGTTTATATTGCAGTCAGTTAGACTTCTCATAACTTAAACACATAAATATTTGCATATTCAGCAACATATTTAACTGGGGTGTGTGATGTACAGAAGTACTGGATAGCATGACCTCAAACAGCGTGCTTGGAGAAAATCATTTGGAGTGAAATGTTTTAAATTAACCTCTGATAAAGGTTTGATTTGTCAGAGATGCTGAGAGCCCAGATCATACATCTCAATAGTCAGAAAACAGTTCTGAAAATGTTTAACTTAAACATTGCCATCTACCTCTCTGTCCACAGAATGGGATGATACACAAAATCTTAAACATTTGGATTATAAGCATGCTATATAAATGCCAGTTATTATCATGAGTATGTTTAAAGCTGGCTTGACACTATAAAAAGTGAATGGCAGGTTATATTTATCCAAATAATCTTTCCTAAAGAAACAGCATAAAGCAACATTCAACACTGTCAGGAAACCAAACATGTTAGCTTGTCACTGGTAAATCACTGAGGTCCTACTCACCTTTCTTTGTCACCTCATGGTCCGTCAGCTAACTACATCTCAGATTCCAGCATTTGGCGCACAAATTGCCTCAGAATGAGAACTGACATTAATTGTGAATAGAATTAGGATTCCAAACCTTGTGCAGTTTATGGAGTATTTCCATTTTTATGTTGATGCATTTTAAAATAATCCTAGAGATTCTTTTTTATAATCAGTCCACTTGCCAAAGCTTTGTTTGGTTATTTTTTATAAAGGATAGCTGAAAGCTTTTTTATCGCATTTGCTTTATTCTACAATCTTTATTCTAGACCCACAGCATGATTCTGCTAATTACCATTGATTAGAAAACAGCTGGCCAATTAACCCTAATAGGGAGCCAACAGTTTGACAGCACTGCATGTCCTCCAAAAGGTAGAGAGAATTTATTGTTAGTTTCAGGCAATTAGCAAGGGGCTGGCAAAGCTCATAATTGCCTAAAAGCTAAATGTTCCAGAACCACTGAGATAATTTATTGCATCAATTAAAACAGATGATTGGATATCTATAAGTAGATTTAAAGCTGGTAAACAATCTTCTAGCTATTATGGAGTAGAGTCAGGAATTAGTTGAAGGAGAAAGCCTAGTAGGCTTGTTACTGTTTTGTTTTTTGGGGGGTTCTTTGTTTGTTTTTTATTCATTCAACTGGTGTCTGTTTGTTTGAAATATGGTCTGTCATTAATTGATACTAGTTAAACATAACTAAAAGCTAGCATTGACCTGAAGCAAAAGCATCTGGTAAAGAGTAAGATCTAAAATGGCTTACCTTCCAAAGTGGCTAACTTTTCTAAAAGGCAAAGAGGTCATTATTGCTAATGCTATAATTGCAATATTGACAATCGGTGGGCAGCAACTTTTCTCCTTTTTTATGTTCAGCTGCCCCTGCCATGTTGGGCAGAACCTTATCTATGGGCTGGCTTTCCTAGGAGTTCCTGCACTGATCCTTCTGATTGTTGGTTATGCTCTTAATAACCAGACTTGGAGGCTAGTTACAGGCAAGAGATCTCCTCTTCAGCAAGAGGGTACACGTAATCACTTACTGCAGTGCAAACTGACCTGCTTTGTCTTGTCTAGCATCACCGGGAGAGCACTGGTTGCTCCAGTTACGTGGCTAGCAGTCACCCTGATAAACGGCTCATTTTATGTGTGCGCTGTGAGTGAGTATGTCTCCATGTATTATTTTGGAGGTAATCCTAACATTACTGCTAGCGAACGCAGAAAGATATTGGCTGCATTTCCTTGCAGTCAGTTAGTTCCTCCAGAGCTCAGTAGGGCAAGAGATGAAGTGATTCTCCTCCTCCGATACCAGTCACAAGTGAGTAGCTTATGTTATTTCTGTTGTGAAGCTGTTGCCTGAGGATCTAATGAGAATTAGAGTTAATTCAGTGGACAAAGCATTAGAAATAATGGGATCTGTATCTTCTGCTTTGAGTGCCAAATCTTTGCAAGTTTTGAAGTCTGGCTTGCTCCTGCAAGTGAAACTGAGCTTTAGGTATAGCAAGTTATTATATGTAGTTGTCCCATTTGTTACCTACTGGAGGAAATGTTCTTCCCTGCATAGTATCTTGAGAAGTACCAGCAAGTAAGCCAAAGAGATGTGCAAGAACCTGGGGGGGGGGGGGAATGAAGTTTTTTGATTCAAGAATAAGAAATGTGACTAAGGGTCCCAGATTTTGAGGGCTTCACACTAGCCAAACTAAAATTTTGCTCTTTAAGATGACACTCATCTTTAAAAGCTTATCTAGTGGGTAAATATTAGGGGGAATAATAAGCAGTCGCTTTAAAGAGAAATGGGTATAAACAGGCTATAAGCTAATTTGGGCTAGAAATGAGATGGTTTCTCTGTTACAGACTTCCAAGAATAGTTTTGGAAGCCAAATCCTGAACAAATAATACAACAGGGCTTCACTAAACTTCAAAGAACGCCTTTTTATATAGCTTCCAGCAGTAGGCAGGGCCTGGTTTTGATGACAATAGACCCTTACCAGGCTTATGTCTTGTTAACCTTCTTACTCAGGAAAGATTTTCATATGGATTTTCTTATGCTCAAAAGCTGTCACAGTGGGTATCTTCAGCTGTAATAA
Source organism: Apteryx rowi (assembly GCF_003343035.1). Taxonomy (NCBI): domain Eukaryota; kingdom Metazoa; phylum Chordata; class Aves; order Apterygiformes; family Apterygidae; genus Apteryx; species Apteryx rowi. The sequence continues at coordinate 279,943 of NW_020448697.1, forward strand.
ATGTACTGTGATACAAGAGACTATGCCAAGAAGCATTAATAGTAAAGTTTTTTCTTTTTTTTAATTTGTTGCTTTTCTTTTTCTGAAGGTGGCTGGCTGGCTTCTGATTGCTGTGGTAGTCATCACTGTTTTCCTGTCTTACTGCCTGGCAAGCTGTTTCTCCCCACTCAGCTTCCTTCATTTCAGATACTGGACCAACTATGTCCACAATGAGCAGGAGCTCTTTGACGAAGCAATGGACCAGCACTCCAGGCTCTACGCCATGCAGCATGTGAGGAAGTTCTTTGGCTTTGCCCCAGGGAGTGAAAATGTGAAGGAAATCCGTATCCCATCCCTTAGAGAGTGGCAAGCCATTTCTGGACTGGCCTTTTTAAAATTAGTGGATGAGGAGCATTATGACTACAGCCTCCTCCATGACTGGGCACTCAAGGATTCTGTAAACAGAAAATACCTGGAGATTGAGACCAGAACTTGACTCTGAGAGCTCTGGGTCCCCACCAACACTTTGCAGAAAGGAACATGTCTACCTCCATACCAGCCCCAAGCTGCTCTGGAACTTTTTGATGCGTTATTACACTGATACCTAAAGTTCACGAACAATTACATCTTGACAGTGTAGTGCTTTAGCATGTTTATAGCCCCCTTTCCTGATTGTGTCTGACTCCTGTGGGATGTGATGGTCTTATGTCTAATCTGGGGTGGGCTGTGTCAGAAAGCAGAGGGCTCCAGTCTGATACTTCTGCAAAAAGGATGAGGATGTGCCCCATCCCTGGGAGAGAAGGTTATTCCCTAAATGCTTTTTTCCTTCCTCTCATTAAAAATATTTAAAAATTAATAGCAAAACCTTGACCCACCCCCTAAATGTGGTGAATGATTAGATGCTATGAGTCTGATCCATTCTGTACACCCTAAGAACAGATACCCAACTTTCTGTCTTAGTGACCCCTAGTGGAAAAGCCTTATTTCTTCCCCTTCTGCAACTCTGTTGTATTGTGTAAATAAAATATATTGAGCTAACCACAAGCTGTATCTGTGGATACAGCAGTATAGGAGAAACATACGGGGAAGCTTCTGCAACAAAGCCCAAGTCTGGATATAGTGATGAGAGAACTCCCAGTCTGGTAAAGAGATAAAATGCCCACTGAGATGCACAAGGCAGAGGGGTGCATAACATAACAGCTGTAAGAGTTTCAGGTTTCCACCTGTGAAGTTAAGTATTTTCTGGCTGAAAGCAAAAACAAGGTCAGTCTCCTGTTCCTTTATATATACTGCAAAATTTGACAGCTCCCACTTGTCCATGTGTTGGCCTACTCTACAAATAGCAACTCACAATGGGAAACAAATCTTACTCTGTGCAGTAAAGTTTGGTTTGCCTGTGAAAAACTTACAATTTATTCTTAACTGCTGTGCCATAAACATCACTGCACTTTAAAACTATGAAATTAGTGAAAGAAGTTTGGATGGAATTTCTTGTGTTTACTCAGTGTAGTTATAATGTGATCTTATGGCATCATATTCTCTCCACACTAACTTTCTAGCACATGCTTTTAATTCCGAGGAGGGAAAAATGCATAACATAACTTTTCCTAACACTTTCTCTATTGTCTTGCTGCACATACAGTGTACACTGCAAATCCATATGCTAGATTATTGCATGCTATCTGTAGTTAAAAATGACCCCAGAGTCTTCAGGTGGGGGAAAAAAAATATTTAGCGCATGCTACTACAGAACGCAGCAGCCAGGAGCATGTTAAAATGCAGGTCTTGCTGAGCATATTTGATCTTGTTTTGAAAAGATTGAAAAAAAGGTGCTTGCTTTTGTTTACAAGCTTAAAACTCAAAATATGCATATGCTGAATAACTGAAATGATACCTGACACATACTTGGGGATTTTTAAGTATTTGTTTTATGATGTATTTCACCTGAATCCTAAGCTTTCCAATAAGTAGAGCTGTATCTTTCATGTGAATTGCTTGGGAAGCAAGTATTTCTGTGTCAACAAATGCAATCTCTAATTTTACTTAAAAATCTGTGTCATTTTAAAAAATAAGACAACAATATGTGTAATCTGGGAAACATACAACTGATTTGTGTATCTGAAAGTTTTGATAAAAAGGCTATGCTATCTTCTTGATACAAATAATAAAAAGCTGGCTGCTGTCATTACTTTCTGTGGGATTTTTCCACCTCCTCACTTTTTTACAATCCCACTACATAATAATGCAATATTTGCAGGTAGTGGAAAACCTTCAACTTCGTTTTATTTCCTGCCAAACTGTAACTTTTAAATAAAACCTCATATTTTCCAGTTATTTCCCTTAATTACTATTTGCCCTGTAATTTTTGTCTTTTATAGTTGATAATTTGTATTTGGAATTTTTTAAATAATAGTTAGAAGTATTAGCTTTATCTGTCATTGTGAAGCAAGCCTGCCAATATTCAAATAGACTATCATCCTGTTAGGCTGTATTATTTATGTAAACTACTAAATACAGCTATAGTGGTATAGATGATTTGGTGTCTTTCCCTTCACTCCTCTTTGATCCCCAAACTGTCACGGGGCGGTATGAAGTAAGGCACAGCTTCCAAAAGAACTTGTGATTACAGAAAATCAACGAGGTTGGTACTGAAGAGTCTAAGCGTGTCTGCTAAAACCTGAGTCACCTTACCCGAGATCAATTTACAATTTCAGTTCACTCACAACCCAGCCGCCGCCATGACACGAAGGCGCGTTCCGTAGAGGGCGCGTGCGCGGGGGGAGGGGCGGGGCTTAGACTTCCCTGCCCCCGCCCACGCGCCCCCGCCCCCCGCCGCGAGGCGGGTCCGAGCGCGCGAAGCCGCCTGCCCATCGCCGCGCGGCCGCCCCCTCCTCAGCCCAAAGGCATCCACCGCAGAGCGATCCACTGGCGGCGCGCGGGGATGGCGCCAGGCGTGCCTAGCCGACGCCCGAGCGAGCGGGTTGGGGGTTGGCGGGGAGGGGAGCGCGTGCGCGTGCCGCGCCGCGCCGGTTGGGAGCGGGGCGGGGCGCGCTGCGCGGGGCGCGCGGCCCATGGCCGTTGGCGGCGAGCGACGATGACCGACTACAGCGAGGAGCAGCGCAACGAGCTGGAGGCCCTGGAGTCCATCTACCCGGACTCCTTCACGGGTGAGCCGCGGCGGGGCGCCGCCCGTAGCCCGGCGCTGCCGGGTCCGCTCCGCCACACGGCCCGGGCCCGTGGCGGGCAGCGCTCGGCGAGCCGGTGCCAGGGAGGAGCGGCCGGCAGCGCTCCTCGGCCAGGGCCCCGCGGCCGACCCACTTCCCCTGCGCTCCGTCTGCTGGGATTTGGCTGGGGCACTGCCTCACTTTCAGCGGCGCAGCCTGAACTCCCTCTTCTCTTCTCTTCTCTTCTCTTCTCTTCTCTTCTCTTCTCTTCTCTTCTCTTCTCTTCTCTTCTCTTCTCTTCTCTTCTCTTCTCTTCTCTTCTCTTTTTGGGGGGGGGTGTCCCTTCAGCCGAGACTTTACGCTTTCTTTCCAGTTGTCCCCGACCGCAGTTTCTACCAAGTTCTTGTAGGTCTGGGGTTGCTCGTGTCCACGATGCTCGTTTAAATGGCACTTAAGTCTGTAGCGCGCCCGCGGCAGCCCGTCACTGCCTCGGATTCCTGTATCTGCACTTGAGCTGTGGCTGGGGCATGGATAATCTTTGGAGAAACTCAGAAAAAGTCGCCTTTAAGCAGGAATTCAGGAATTGGCTTGTGTGTCGACCAGTTTTCCTTTCTCATAACTGCTTCTCACAGTTGAAAAGCGTGGGATGTTTTAGGGTACTTAAAGATGCAGTTTTCTCTGTAAGCRTATTGTCAGTATCTACCTTATTCCATTACAGGCCTGTGATGAGCAAAGGCAAGGTTTGCTTCCCGCTTGTCATATATTATATTGCTAGAGCTTGCATGTGATGGATACATTTGCTCTTCAGATTCTCAAGGTTTGCCTAGATACCATCAAGCTATTAACGATATTTGCCATACTGGCTAATCCACTGTGATTTATGGTGCTCAGCATCCAGGGAATTTAACAGTGAAGAAAATTGCCTTGCATTTTCTGTACCTGCCTGCACAGTACCTACTCTGCACTAAGTCCCATCGTCTCTTATTTAGCAGTAACTTCATCGCACAGACTTTACCCACTAGATTTGTCCACTGCTATCGCCTAGAAATCTGCCTGGGTTCTTCAGTTTTATGTTAAAGGTATATGAATTGATCACTGATGGCTAAGGATGCTGAGTCACTGATTGTAATATACTTTTGTACAACCAGTTTCAATGCTTACTCAGAGTTACTGTTCATTCCTGCAGTGCTCTTGTGCCCAAAGAGGGAGGGAGAAAAAAAGATTGTTATAATACATTAGCAATTGGGCAAGATTTGATTCATACTGTTAGGTCATACATACTAGATTCCAAATAAACAGTTTTCAGCACAGGTTTTGACAATGATACAAAGTAGTCCTTATGCAAGGATGTGGTCCGCAGCCCAGAATTTTGCAGTGAGATGCAGTCATCTAGTCTGTGAAACTGTAGATCATAGGGCTCACCCTTTGTGTGGCCCTGCAAAATTATTACTTTCCACTTGTCCCTCTTCTAGCTGCCTCATTTATGCAATTTCATTCTAGTGCAGTACTTGGATAGTTTAAAAAAAAAAAAAAAAACCTTGATGAACCTGGTGGCTCATGGATTAAATTTTTGTATTGACTGTTTACAATCCCTCTTTCTTTTAGGTTGCTTCCAGACCTGAATTGTAGACACTGGAAAGAAAGCATTATGTATCCCTTTTTGTTTTAAGAAGCACTTGTTACTTTAAGTTGTCCTAAATATAGAAATAAGAGCAAATATACTGTAAAAATAGTCTAGGGTTAAGAGTACACTGGATACTCATCATACCTATCTAGCACAATCAAGCGTATTATCTTGGTGGGGGAGGGGGAGTTTGCACACATTCTGTATCCTAACATTTAGTGGTATGTAAATTTGCACTATATTTGTCTTTTGGTGGAGAAACTTTTTGTGTATTGTTGATGCTATATGCTATTATACAAAACACTCTAAGTGTCACATCATACAGAAAATAGTTGTTAATAGAAAAGTATTTATTAAATAGGGGGAAAAGGCCCTTAACATTGTATTAAAAAGCTACCTTGCCTCATTAGTCCTACAGAAATTCAGGTTTAATGAAATGAAAAAGTGATTTTCTGTTTTAAGGAATCTCAATCTCTCTCTCCCTCTCTCTCTTCTTCCCCCTCCCCCCAACAGTATTGTCAGAAAAGCCAGCGACTTTCACAATCACTGTGACATCTGAAGCAGGAGAAAATGATGAAAGTAAGTTGATTGTGGCTTAAAAAATATATAGGAGGGAAGACCGTTCTGTTGTAACTTTCAAAATTGTAATCACTGTTTCAAAGTATACCTCCATATACCTGTGCACTATTTTCTGAAGTGTATCTCCACTTGAAATATCTTGTATTTATTATGTTTATGCTGCTCTAGGAAATCTTGATGCTGTCTTGCAAGGACTGGTTAAGGTCCTTCCTTTTAGTCTAGAGAGGTGTAGATCTTGGGCACGATGTTTTTCACATAAGTACAAGGAGCAGTGTTAGAAACCTGCCTAAAATGTTCAAACTGGCTCCAGAACTGTTGGTCTCTGTTTCATCCTTGTTCTTTCCAGGATGACCTATGACTGTTGCCATAAACTGTTGATTTAGTTAGTGTTGTGGACAAGTTTCTGAAAACTAAAATAACTATTTAGGGCTATTAAACTATGCTTATCAGTGCTTCATGATTGAAAGGGAATAGGGATATTCTTTCTAAGATGGTGTTATTCTCTTATAAAAAGGTAAAAGTAAGCTCAAAATCAGTAAGGGGGACAGTTTATGTAATATAGAGAAATAAAGATTCTGAACTAGTCTAGGATAAGGTGCTGCATGTGCAGAAAGCTCTTTATCATCAAGTGATGTATGTGTTCAACATATCTTTTGCTTACAGACTGGCTGATTGTAGTTCACTGTGTCCCTATAATGTTCCTGATAGGGGCCATCAGCACCCAGTGCTATATCATAGAAAGGCTATATGGTACCCTGAAATACTTTTGACAGTCTGGCATGTCCAAATATGCTTTAGCTCTTAGGACAGAAGACATGTGCATTCAGAATTTTAATCCTTTACACAAGCGAGTTCAACTGGTAGCCGAACTCCATATGTCTTCTACATGAACCTTGTAGTTCATTGTGCCCTCAGAGATGTGTATGTGCATGTATCTAGAATTGTCTCAGCTGGGATAGAGCTGAATAGCTATGTACCTAGTTTCTGCATAAGCCTAATTCAGTAACCAAGAATTAGTTATATCTCCACTTGAGCCCTTTGAGGGACATGATCCAGCAGACATTCCCCAGAAAGTGATAGTTCTGGTGATCTGTGTTCATTTTACAAAAATGTTGAAGCGGACCCCTCCTTTAGTGCAAATACCTAAGCTCTGGTCTGTGGGGTTGTGCTCTCTCTTGCTGCTTCTGTTTTCTGATTTTCTGACTCTCAAATTCTTTACAGTGCAGCTTCAAAAAGAATAGTTGTCACCATCCCTGTAGTAGCTTACAACCGTGTTGTTAGGTGATCTTCTAGCAATTTCATGCACACCAGCCATATGGGAGAGTTGAATCTGTGTATCACACTTGGGCAAATAGGTGGCTCCTAAGGAACAGTTCCTGAATGAAGAGCTATAGGTCCCAAGTCCCTCCATAAACATTTAGTAACTTTGTACCTGTTTCAAATAATTGTATGGGCTTGTTGTAAGCAAGCCTCACTCCAGGTAAGCTTGAGAGCTGCTGTTCTGAGTTACTGTTAAAAGGAAGAAACTGCCACTGTTTCCTTCAGTTTTAAAGGAACAAGCCCTGCTCAGAACTGGTCTCTGTTCTGAGTAGACTGCTGGGCAGCCAGAGCTGTGAGTCCTGAACTGAAGGAAGCTTTCTCCCTGGTATTCTGGGCAGGATATGTGAAGGGATGGAATATGATTCTTTTCGATGTTGTTTCCCTGTTATCCTAGCATTGAGTGGCTTCATGTTGAGTGTGTTCTCCTTAGGCAGTTCTCCTCTCTACTTAATAACAATTACTGGATACTGTGTGCTTGTCATATGCTGTATGTGAAGTCCTGGTGCCTGACACAGTGGTTGAAACTCCAGCCAGGTGTCCAGAGTTTAAAGCGTTAATATGCTGAGGTTTTCTCTAGATCTGTTTGTTAGGACTGCCTCCTTTTCTCCAGCTTTAAGTGGGGTGGGGGATTAAAAAGAGATTATTGCTCAAGGACCAACCACATCACATAAAGTTTTCCAGATTTTCCAAAGTCCTTTCAGACATGAATAGTTAGTAACAGTAAAGTTCACCCTTACATAAACTATCTTAATTTCTCACTGCTGTTCATATGTTTAAATCAGTTCATGTAGTTTTAACCTCTGTGTAAGATGATTGCTCCTTTAAGACATTTTTTTTTCTATTTTAAAATCTTTTGTTTTTTATTAGGCTGCTGATGCAATAGAAAAATAAACAGTTAAAATTATAAAGTTATCATAAGAATATGGCTTTTTTGTCCTGTAGCTGTCCAGACAACTCTTAAATTTACCTATAGAGAAAAATATCCTGATGAAACTCCACTTTATGAAATAGTCTCCCAGGAAAATCTCGAAGATAATGATGTCACAGACATAATAAAACTACTAGAAAAACAGGTAAGGAAAATGAAGTATCTCAGTTCTTCCTGATATCACTTCACATTTCATTGTCCAGGATTTATCCCTCTAGTCCATTGTTTTCTGAGGTATGTCCTACTGATCTGAAATATATTCCCTACTGTAGGGACTCACTTTGATTTTTGAGCTTGGTACATTCAAATTACAGATCTGCTTTTGTGGTTGTTATGATAAATAGTGCATTATTATATCTTCAGGAATTATTTTGTTAATATCCTATGTGAACACTTCAACATGAAATAATTTCACAGAATCCCAGAATGGTGATTGGGTTGGAAGGCRCCTCTGGAGATCACTTGGTCCAACTCCCCTGCTCAGTCAGGGTCAGCTAGAGCAGGTTGCCTGGGACCATGTCCAGTTGGGTTTTCAATATCTCCAAGGATGGAGAATCCACAACCTCTCTGGGCAACTTGTGCCAGTGCTCAGTCACCCTCACAGTAAAGAAGGGTTTTCTTGTGTTCTTGTGCTTCATTGCCTCTGATCTTGTCACTGGGCAGCACTGAGAAGAGTCTGGCCCCATCCTCTTTACACCCTCTCTTCAGATACTTATACACGCTGATCAGATCCCCCCTAAGTCTTCTGTTCTCCAGGCTGAACAGTCCCAGCTCTCTCAGCCTGTCCTCGTATGAGAGATGCTCCAGTCCCTTAATCATCTTTGCAGCCTTTCGCTGGAATCCCTCCAATAAATCCATGTCTCTCTCTTTTTTCTTTTTTTTTTTCCCTTAATTGGGGAGCCCAGCACTGGACACAGCACTCCAGATGTGGCCTCACCAGCACTCCCCTCAGCAGAGGGGAAGGATCACCTTTCTCAACCTGCTAGCAATGCTCTGCCTAATGTAGTACTGTTGGCCTTTTTTTGCTGCAAGAGCACATTGCTGGCTCATGATCAATGAGTTGTCCAGTAGGACCTCAAGGTCCTTCTCTGCAAAGCTGCTTTCCAGCTGTCAGCCCACTGCCTGTACTGGTGCCTGGGCTTATTCTTCTCCGGGTGCAGGACTTCGCACTTCATTTTGTTGAAATTCATGAGGTTCCTCTCTGCCCATCTCTCCAGCCTGTCAAGGTCTCTCTGAATGGCAGTACAACCCTCTGGTGTATCAGCCACTCCTCCCAGTTTTGTATCATCAAGAAGCTTGCTGAGAGTATGTTCAGTCTGATCATCCAGGTCATTAATGAAGGTGTTAAACTGTTTTGGCCCCAGTATCAACCACTGAGGCACACCACTAGCAGCCGGTCTCCAGCTGGACTTAATGCCACTGATGACAACCATCAAAGCCCGGCAGTTCAGCCAGTTTTCAGTCCACCTTTCTGACCAAGTATCTAGCCCATATTTCATCAGCTTGTCTGAGGATGTTATGAGAGACAGTGTCAAGAGCCTTACTAAAGTCAAGATAAAGAACATACACTGCTCTCCCTTCATCCACCAAGACAGTCTTCTCATTACAGGAGGCTATCAGGTTGGTTAGGCATGATTTCCCCATTGTAAATCTATAATGACTGCTCCCAGTCACCTTCCTGTCCTTCATGTGTCTGGAAATAGTATCCAGGTTTAGTTGCTCCATCACCGTCCCAGGGATCGAAGTAAGGCTGACTGGCCTATAGTTTCCCATGTCCTCCTTCTTGAAGATAGGAGTGACATTTGCTTTCTTCCAGTTTTCCTTTAGAAGCATGCATTAATGAGATAAACAAAATAGAGATAATTCAGGGCGCACAGATATAATGATGAAATGGAAGAGCTCTAGGGCTTCCCCTCTTTTGCAATTCTAGCTTAACATGAATTCATTCAACTGTGTTATAATATTTGTGGAAATAAGCTCAGACAAATAAGTTCAGACAAAATTAAAAGTACTACATCAGCCTTCTTTTTTTTTTTCCAAATAGTTATGTTACTAGAAAGATCTTTCAACCATTGGGACTAGTGACTATGCATTGTGAAAGAATGTGTACGAAACACCTGTTCGGATTCAGAAATTCTTTACAAGTCCTCCCTGCCTTAATATAGCATATTCTGTTCTACAGATATGTTTCTTCTTTTCAATTTACAATGCTTTCTATAACCTTCCTTCCAACAACTGATTTTTTTTTTTTTCTTTCCATGGGAAACTGTCCCACTTCAAAGGAACGTGTATATGGGATTAAAGAGTAAGCTATTCAAAAGAAGAGAGGCTCTGAGCGTCTGCTGTCTCTAAGATCTATGGTATTCAGATCTTGGAGTTGTGATCCTACTGTAGACTTGTTTTATTCATGGAAAAAGCCTTCCTGAAGTCTAGAAGATGTTGATAATCTGAACACAGAAATCATTGTTAGTGCTTTGCTGCCCACCCGTTTCAGGCTCATTTTGACTTGGATTTGACAGTGAGCTTTTGAAACTGGTGCAAAGTGCCTCAGTTGTGCTATTTACATTGGCACAGCATCATGCTTTCCAAACAGATGTATTCATTCAGTTACTGAAGGCTTGAGGTTCTACTTCTGTTTGATGCTGCCTTCTTTATGTTGCAGGCAGAAGAAAATTTGGGAATGGTAATGATTTTCACTCTAGTCTCAGCAGTACAGGAGAAATTAAATGAAATAGTGGATCAAATAAAAACACGAAGAGAAGAGGAAAAGAAACAGAAAGAACGAGAAGCAGAAGAAGAAGAAAAAGTATGTAAAACACTGTTTTCAACTAAAAATTTCCCCCTTTTTTCCTGCACAGGTTTGATGCAGTTGCATTGAGAGAGGAACAGCTAGCCCAAAGTTGATATAATTAGAACTTGAGAACTTGAAGATTCTCTGGGGCACTTTAGTGATTTTTTTTTTTTTAACTTTTTAAAGCAGTCTTTTCAGAGGTTTATTGCATGTTCACAATTACTTCTAGCATTATTTCGAAAGCCTGGGTCAGGGATATTCCCCCAGTGAAAATGGAGTTGCAGTAGCCAGTCCATTGTTTGAAGTGCCGAGAGGGGATGGGGAGCAAAAAGGGCTAGAATATGCCACGCTGTGCAAAGGCTGCTCTTGCTCTGAGGAAGCCTCTCTTCCTTGGTTGACTGACTGGATAGGGTGGAAGCAGGTCCCACTGCTTGTCCCATCCTCTACAGTCTTCAGGACCTGGTATTCTCTCCCTACTCGCCATGTGGTTTTCCATCCATGGGATGCACTATAGTAAATATAACTACTGAGTCTTTATTTTTCTTCCTCAAAAATAGCTAGAGAGTGGTGGGACTTGGAAGGTTCAGAATTTCTGAAAATGTCAGAAAAGTGGTAAAAAAAACAACCCAACTCAACCAAACCTTTCTTTTCTCTGCTGACAAGACAGAAAAATTGAAGTACTTTAATAGAAAATGTTTCAGTTTAGATTATAAATAGGAGCTGCTGCCTACCTATGGATAACCTGTATTAGTGATATATTACTAACAATATTACTAACAATTGCACTGGAGGTCCAAAAGTAGTAATATGGGATTTTCTGTAATAATTTCCACCTTAGCCCCATGACAAAAAAGTCAAGAATATGTGCTTTTTGTATGCTCTCTTGTGGTGAGGATCAATTTATGAGAGTAATTCACAGCAAGCAGCACTTCTGCAATATTGTAACTTAATGAAGAGAATGCTCATCTTCACTTGTAGCTTTGCCAGCTGATTGTGTTTGTGGCCTTGATTTTTGTTCTTTTTAGCAACGTTTTCATGGCACTCCTGTTACAATTGAGAATTTCCTAAATTGGAAAGCAAAGTTTGATGCAGAACTCCTAGAAATAAAAAGAAAAAAAATGAAAGAAGAAGAACAAGCAGGCAAAAATAAATTAAGTGGTAAGACTTAAACTTTTTCTGAAGTTTTTGCAATGMTATCAGACTATAGTGACAAGTCTAAAATTTATTTTCACACTGAAAGATGATAGTAATAAATAAATTTTAATGCAGTATCAGATTATTGTCCTTATGTCTCGAACTGAAGTCTTGAGTGCTGATGTTAGACTAAGTACAAAGCAGTTACATTCAAGATTTCTGCTGAAATCATTAAGGTTCCTAAACTGTGGTTAAGCTTCTTTACTGGCTTGTGCCAGACAGTGTACCACTTTGACCTGCTGCTGCTGCTGCCGCCGTTGTCCTGGCAGAAATAGTTGGGAATTGTTAAGCAAGAGAAAGAGTCTACATCAGATTTTGGTCTTTATTGCTTTGGCAATAGGACACTGGATCATACAGTGAATTCAGATTATTCTAATGCCTGTTGAAGTTTGGGATGTTGTTGCTGGAGTGAAGCAACACAGGCTGTCTGCTGTATGTGACAAGCTTACGATAAATCTATTGAGAACAGTAGCCTCTGCTCTGATCTTTTGGAGAAGAGCTGTCATTGCAGTGGTTTCAGCAATACTACACTCTGCAGTTCTGAGTTTGTCCAGCAGAAAGCAAACTCTCTATTCTGTGGGCAAAATGTGGGGAAATGACTTTTCTTTTGAGAACCTGCATATAAGAATAAATCTTGGGCAGTATCCCCCAGACTCTCCACAGCTTAGTTTTAGTCCATGAATCTGTTGTGACCTTGGTTCCTTTTTTAACCCAATTACTTGAGAAAACCAAACTTACGTGGTCATGTTTTATCACTGTTATCTTGTTTCCTCCCTTCTCCCAATAGTTTTTGAAACCTGTGACCAGTTTTGATCAAATCTGACAGAGAGATAGAAGTCTTAAAGATAGTAAGTTGCCACTAGTTTCATAAAAAGCTGTACAGAGTAGAGGAGACATTTGATACCGCTCTGAAGGAAATACATTCAGGCATCTACAAAGATGAGATGGTGGAAATCAGGCTTCCTCTAGTTTTTGTGCTCTTAAAATTATTGTTAGCCTGCTGTGTCTATTTATAAGAGTCTAGTTTACAGAATCTCTCCTTTTGCAAAACTAAAAATGGGCTTAATCTCAGGAGTTACCTGTGCAACCCCAGTAGAAGTAAAAAATATCGTGTAAGTTTTACTGTGCATACCAACCACTCTTGTTGGCAGGAGCTTGCATAAGTGATGCAGATGCATACTATTACTTTTTTTGGAAGATGCATCATTTATTTGGAAAAAGTTGTGAGCATTTCCTCCCCCATCTCCCAATTAGAAAGGCTTCACTGTACCTTTTGTGATGTTTTCTTGCACAGATATAGGATCCTGTGACGTTGTTGCCTTATGTTGGCCTATTATTCCTTTCAAAATCCTGCTTGCTAATATGTTTTTCAATTTGTAATTTCTAGGAAAACAGCTATTTGAAATGGATCACAATCTTGACACATCTGACATCCAGTTTTTGGAGGAAGGTAAATATGTATTTGTTTCCACTGTTGAAAGACAGTGGTTTAAAATAGGTCAAAATTCCTAAGCAAAATTTGTGTTACAATTCTGATTAAAAATCTTACCTCAGTATCTGTTTTAAGTTGGAAGATTCTGGGTGAAGTACTGTTTTGAAGGTTGAACAAAAATGATAAAAATTCCCTCCAAAAATTTTTTTTCAAGATCCTAAAGCATATTTATTTTTAGTTTTAAGTTGATAGTATTATTATATATTAATATAATAATATATATTAATATAATGTTATTTGATATTATTTCTCTTGCTTCTATTCAAGTGTTTGGATTGGAAATAAAAAAAAAAATGCAGTTTTCTAATAGCCAGCCTTCTTGCCCCCTATTTCAATCATAGATCTTAAAGTTCTACTTTTTTCTCTGAGTCTCAACACCAGTAATAAACATCTTACAGGTCAAATTAAATGTTATTTACAACTGTGCAACTCAGCTTTTCTTCGTGATTTTGTGCAGGTTTGTCTGACTGTTATCTTACTGAGAAAATTGCCCTGGTCCCAGTTAAAAACGTTACAAGCCTGTGCCAAAAGCTGTTAAACCTGGAAAATTTGTTGAAGAGGAATCAAAATAAATCCACGCATAATCATATACCTAATTCATTTTCTGCACTACTGTAGTATCCTAGTTTAAAATAATGATTTTGTGTTAAGGCAATTGTTTCATGTGACTTTTTATCTACTGCTGTTGTCAAATACACATGCAAAGAAGAGCCCAGAGTTATCTCTGGGTGTAACAATTAAAACAAAATGTGAAGTTAGTTTGTCACGAACATCAGTGAATATACACCTGAAGAAGTGGCAATGTATTTTTATTTGGGGTGGAGGGGAGAAGAGGAGTTTGCGGGGGTTTGGGGTTTGGTTTTTTTACTATAGAACGTAATTTAAACTTGCCCTTCTCCAAAATATTCAGAGTGAAGATGGCCTGTTCATTGAATCTTTAGCTTATTCAAGGGAGGAACAGACCTCTGTATTTTGGTTCTGTGCATGCATTTTTCACATAATGACTTGGGTTTAATGTGTTACCTTTAATCCTGTTACTAATATGTTAACTTTAATCCTTTTTCTATCAGTGATAAAACTCCTGTTCTTTTGCTGGTTTGCATTCTAACATAAATGTAACAGATTAGTATTACTTATTATATTAAACTGCAATTATTAATCTTCACAGCTGAAATGGCATAATGATATTATCTGTCAGCTGGAAATGGTTTTAAAGGCGCTTTCAAAAACAGTGCAAAAACTTATTCAGTGGCCAGAAGATGTCGCTATTGTCACGCACAAATCAAACGACAATAGCTGCGAAGTCTTACCCTTGCTTTATTTTCATCTCTTTCCGAAGAAAATGCGAAAGAATGCARAGCTTCATCTTACTTCTAAAACTTGCAGCCTGAATAGAAGTCTGAAAACTCTTCTTTTTGAAATATTAGTGCTTGTCTTCAATAGTTCTCTGCCCTTCAAATTTGCTTATGAAGAAAATGCTTTTTAAAAAATAATTCTGTCTGTTCTGGTGTTCCTTAGCATGCACTTGTATACACTTAAATACATAACTCTTTGTATTCAGAGCTTTTTGGGGAAACTTGCTTTAAGAATACATTAATATTAATTTTTTTTGTATACATAATTAGTAACAGAGAGAAGCGTATAGAAAACTGTTTCCTAAGAACTGAACAATACAAACTGAATTTAATGTGTGCGAGAGGTTAAAAAAATGAAATTGGAGGTTTAAGCAAGATTGGAGAGACTTAGAATGCTGTTAGACTGAGTATGTAGCAGGCAAGAAGGCTTGAAAGACAAAGAAAAACATAGCGTACGCCTAATGTCCTCTTCTGAGCTAGCCAGATGTTCTTGCATATTGTTGCTCTAGTAATTAGAGCCTTGAACAGTTAATCATGCTGATAATGAATACTTTCATTATTATTTAATGATTACAATATAAATATTTCTATTAATGTTAGACAATATAATGTTATTTGATATTTAAACAAACATTAAGCTATTAACTTTAGAAAGCTGGAGAGAGACATACACACATGCACACACCAATATATATAAATGGTGCATAATGTTTCTTTTAATAAACCATAAAAGTGTTTCTGTGATTGTGGCGGTTGTAACTATTCTGACTTTGAGGTCTAGAGCTCTCATTTTAAAAATAGGTAGGAGAAAGGATTTCTGTTTCTGGGAACTACTACAAACATTAACTTTCATTTTTCCAGTGGATTGTGAGGTCCTATGTCACGTTTCTCTTTACTGGGTTTTTGGTATGAGGAAAAAACTTCACTTTAGCTGTAAAAAGATAAAATATAGTTCTTTTTCCATGCCCTTTGGGTATATAAAAAGCCAAATAAGTTAACAGATTTCTGCATTGAAGAATGAATATAGAACAGTGTTGTGCTTTTTGTTGTTCAGGTACTTTGTTTTCCTGCTTATATGGAAAATAAATTATTTTCTTTTCCTTGCAGCTGGAAACAGCGTGGAGGTTGATGAATCTTTATTCCAAGAAATGGATGATTTAGAGTTGGAAGATGAAGAGGATGACCCTGACTACAACCCTGTTAATTTAGATAGTGATTAGACTTTTTTTGAACTGGATGTGTCATCAGTATGGACATATGTAAGGAAGAGAGGCAGGCAGGAAAGCCACAGCATCTGTGGCTGTGCCTAGAGTGCATTGGTTTTCTTTTTCTTTTTTTTTTTTTAAGAAAAAAGCAAAGTATTTTAAATACAGGAGAATGGTCTTCTGATGACTTTCATCATAAATAAATTGACTTTAATATTTCAGATGAGAAATTTAAGGCATGCTGATCTGTCTGAAAATACACACTTCTATGTCCTCTCCTTTATTTTTTCCTTCCCACTTCAGTAACTGTCCCTTGAAGAGACATGACAACAAGCAAAATGGAAAGATATCAGAGCAAGCACTAAACACACCTGCGCTTGAAGACTGAGCAGCTTTCTGCTGTCTTCCACCTAGGATATATAAGGATATATATGGGCAGTTTCAGTGAATAAAAGGGATCACAAAATATGCAGTTACTTTTTTTTTTCTGTGAAATTCTATAATGCTTCAAAAAATGGTCAGTTCTGGGGCCCCAATCTGTCAGATTCATGAACAGCTGTAAATAGGCAGCGCTAGTCACCTTTTAATAAGGCACAGCCTTCTTAAATTAAATGGAAACCATTTGTCTATTACTAGAGTAAAATCTCTGTCATGATAAGGATAATAGTTTCAAAACCACTAGTTCAATTTTGCAGGGAAAAAAATCTGAATGAGATGAAGTCCTCTTAAAAAGTTTGGTTGATTTGTTTACAAAGGATTTTTTGTTTGTTTTCTCCTTTGGAACTTGTGCATCAATTAATTTTGATGCAAAGAAGACCCTACAAAAATTGATTTGCTTTTGGCTTTAATAAGACTTTGTCTGAGAACAGACTATGTGAACACACTGTCAGTGGAGGGTATGATTCCTATTACTAGCCAGTGAAAGTGAAAATTCAGAATATAATATCAGGGTTTATAGAGTGCATGTAGATTTGAATGTAATGGGAGTTGTTTTAAAAGCATGTTGTTGGCAGCCTGTGTAAGTCTTAGTGTGACATCTAGTACAGGTGCTAACCAACTTGTGATTTTTAACCATTTTAAAGAGTTGCTTGTGGAGCTAATAGTTTGATGTTAGACTCCTCCCACTCTTGCCATCTCCAAAAAAACAAGCCCTGCAAGAACTGCATTGGTGATCACACAGGCTGTGTTTGGCAACACAATGATACATCAGCTAGAAGGCTGATAATATGGATGAAGGTTTCAAAAGACACCTCTCCAAATAGAGAACCAGCAGGCACATCAGTGATGGAAAAAACTGTGTGCTGAATTTTAAAATGCTTTAGTATGATTGCCTTAAGTGGTTAGGATTGAATCTTTGAAAACAGGATTGCACTAAAGCATCACAGTGCTTACAGGGAAAACAAATTTATGAACTTTAATGTTTGGAATTCCCATATTCAAGATGACAGCTTTCATCCCAGAAATAATTTAATGATGTGTACCATTTTTTCTGCTCCTATAGCTCTGGAAATTGTCCACTTAGAATGATCGTATTTAATATGTTTCAGTTTCTTTTGTATTAAAGAGGAATAAACATGGGTTTCTAGTAGATGAAGTAAGTGTTAAAGTAGCCTGTAAATAGTTTTATAAATTAACCATGTCCCTTTGTTCCTCCCCTCCTCTATTTGATCTCTTTAATTTTGGCTACTAAGAACTTTAGACAAGAATTGAGTTTTCAGTGATAATTTTGTAAGTTTACAGAGCAATAAGCAGGATCTCTGCTCCGTATGTTTAAAAGCTTCTGAGCTAATGTGAAATGAAACCTGACTTTGCCAAAGATATGGTTGGATTGAAAGTTTTAGGGTGCCAATATCCAGCTTCTTCTGTAATTGCTAGTACACTTTAAAATGCTCTTCAGCACTGAATTATAATTTTCATTTGCCGAGTCTTAATTCAGTTGCACAAAAAACTCTTAACTTCTAAGGTTTTTTAGCATTGTCAGCCATGTATGTTTAAATCTGGCATTTTTTCATAAAAGCAGTGAGTTAGTTCTGTGTAAATATGGATTGAATCCAGGAATATTGTGTAGTCTGCAAAAAATGTGGTAATCTGAGAAAAATTTGAAAGTGTGTCACTTAGAAAAGAATCATCTGAATAGGAAAAAATGATTTTGTCTCACTAAGGATATTTCTAGATTAATGGAGTTTTCTATTCTGTTGTCAGATCAATATATTTATTGATTTTCATGTAGAGGGTGTGTAACTTGAAAAAGCTAAAACGATGTCAAAGGAGTTAAAATGTGAAAATGTGGTTTTTTTTCACTGTTGTGAAATACATCTGGTATTTCAAAGTGGAGGAAATAATAAGAGTTGAAGTGACAAAATATTGCTTAAAAAGTCCATTCTTCTAAGTCTTTAAAACAAGGCTCAGTGACTCAATCTGAACTTCTGAATGACCCAATGAGTTTTAGACTTGTTTGGTTTTATTAGTGATTGCCACCTGTGAAATAAAGGGGAACTTGACTGAGAGTGGACTTGACTCCATTTACGTGTTTTAGTTTGCTGAAATGGATGGAGAGGGGAGCTTATTCTATTTGGTGGAAGAAGTTTAGATGAGATATTTAAAATTTACTTAGGCACTTTGGATTAGACTGAAGAAATAACTTTGACAGAATTTTTGTAGTTCAAAATCATGGCGCTGACAACCTTGTTAGTATTCTTTTAACCTTGTGAGCCTAAAGCTTAAAATATAATGTGTTTAGGGAGATTATTATGAGTTGCGTCACTACCCTATGACCAGAACTACTTTAGTCTTGATCATGCTGCGTGTTTTGAGTAGTTGGTGCCTGAGTTCTATTAAAATCCAAAGGATGGTGCCTACCACATCAGGATGCTGCAGGAACACAATATCAGGACATACCTGACATGCTGCAAGAACTAGGATTGGTGCAAAAATGCAATTATGATTGCCACCTGCTTTAAAACAAACAAAACCTGCTGGCGAAATGCCCCTCTCTTTTTTAGCAGGTCAGTGCCTAGAGTGTTTTGGCCAAGAACTGGGAGCTTAAAGAACAATTCCTTTGGGATATTCAACTTCAATCTTTCTCCTAGGAGACTTTTAACCAGCAGGCTACAATGTGTCCTAGGTATCTCTAAACTGCATGGTTGCTGAAATAAATTCAAAGTTTGGACCAGACAGGAGACTCGGCCTGGATCCAAGATACTGAGATACTGGATCCTGAGGGAAAGAACTGTCATATGACTGCTCTGAGTTTTGTGTTGCAGAATCTAAGAGGTGCTGAAGTACCTTTTTAAAATTGTCCCTTCAGTGCTTCGCAACTGGGCTCTGATTAGGAGAGACAGAAGAGCTACTTTTCAGGTATAATTCTTTGAAGTAATTGCATTTACTGCCTTGAACCTGATTCTACTTTCTATACTGAATGCTAGTAAAATTGTCTGCAACTGATAGTGTTAACTGAGGTCCATACTTTGACATAACAGATTTTTATTATTTTATTGTGGTTGTATTAAGGTTTTACTGGGGCTTTTTATTGTTAGGATGAGGCTTGTAGATATAGTCTGCCACTGGAAAAAGAGCAAAGATCAAGGTCCTACTTGTAATCACTAGTTCTGCTATTTGTACTTAAAGCAAACTCAGCAAAAGGCATACATTAAGCTTCTGACTTTGAACTAGTTTTACCTTTTCTGTGGCCAATGTAAATATGTACAAGTGGAAAAGATCCCTGGTACCCTTTGGGAAGTTCAGACTCGCATATCTAGTGATTACGTAGGTCACACAAGTTTGTATTGTAATTTATTTTCTTTATATCAGGGATATGAAGTTCCCAGAAGGAAAGATGATCTGGTTGTAACACTGAGCGACATAGAAGTATTCTTCTTACAGGTTAATTATACAAGATCTCCTTTGTCTAACAGAAGCAGCTATCATTATGGCACATTATGCTGTGCATGAATAATTCTGTCCAGGAAAAAGCAGCTAAATGTATCAGAAGACTAAAACAGATGGATTGAAAATGAGAGGAAATAGCTGATCCCAAGCTAGGATGTGAACTCTAGGGAAATTTTACATTTTTCAAACAGTTTATGGAAAAAACAAGGTAGATGCTTTTGTCAGTTGAAACAATGGTTTGGAATGTTTTTGAAGTTAGAAATTATGTCCTGCTCTGGCTCAGTTGTTAGGACAATGATTCAATAGCAATTGAAAGCATGCCACCCTAGTATGATGGTGTAGACCTCATAGCGTGAAGCAGGGATGAGTGTTCAAAACTTGCCTTTCCTCCCAGTGAGTGCAGTTGGTATCTGGGAAAAAAGCTGAGGAAGAAACATTTTGTTCCAAATAATCACCTTTCCCTGTGCCCTCCAGACTAAGGCTGTGCTGAAAAGGATGGGCAATTATTAGAGGAACAAAAGTGCTAGAGACTTAGAAACTTATCGGTGCATGTATGGGGAGGAACTAAAGTTCTGCTTTGCGAGTAGTTTCAACAGGTAGAGTTGATAAAATATGCAGGACTTGGACCTCCCTTTGCACGCAGCATAAAATACATTACTGTCTATAAACATGAATATATCACAGACCAGATGTGTGTGAGGAATGGAGTTGTTTGCAAATGTATTTTGAGTTGTTGATAGCAAAAATCTTGACATGCATCTTTGTTCTCTTTTTCTCAGAGGAAGCCCATAGGAGAGCTACCTTAGAGTTGCATCATTGACAGGTTAAGCCATTGTTGTGAGTCAGTGCATATATGAGGAAGGCAGTAGTCATGGATAAATGGTAGCTTTTTATCTGGCAGATAATCAAGGACAAAGGAGAAGAGGACTTTTTCACTTAAAATTTGCTATTGCTGTGGCTTTTTTTTTTCYTCAAAATTTCAAGTAGCAGACTGTCAACCATGACCTTAAGAACCATAACAGACAATGCAATGAAGTCTTTCAGTCAATAGGCAACATCAGAGAATGTATCATAAAGGCCACTTTACCAGCAAACAGTATCTGTGGTTTACCAAGGAAAAAGAAACTCAGTCATATGAAAGCATAACTGTACCAGAATTAGTCAATATTCTTTCCAGTTTGGACATTTAAGGTCTACTAAAGAAAGCCTCAAAACACAGAAGTGAAAATTTTCAGAAAATTTTTAGCAATGTTCAATATCAAGATCTATCCTTACTTTGTTGTCTACAACCCTGGTGTTATTTAAAGCCAGTGAGAGTAAAAGCAAACATGAAGGAAAAAAGTTGTAGTTTACTATGAAAATCAACTAAAATAGCTTGTAAAACTACAAACAGGAAACTGGTGTAACTGAGTCGTTTCCYTGGACAAGTCATGAATGAGCTGACATCATTTTTATTTCTATAATGTAGCTGGAAATTGATGTGCTTTGTTTTTCCAGAACTTCAAATATGTGCATCTACTATAAACACCAAAGGATGATGAAACTGGAAACCAGCCTACATTTCGTTAATATCCCAGATGAATTTTATGGGCAGATTCTTCATTTTCTCTTTCAGAACTTCGTCAACCCTTTCACTCTGTGCTACTGTCATCATGTTTTTCCAGTCTCCAGTAGTGCCTGAGGAAAGAGGCAGTAAAAGGAGGTGGGAAGTAGAATGCATACCTTTCGAGAAAACCTGCCTGAAAACAGTGAGTGCTATTTTGGGGAAGCAATTCATGGCTTYCTCAGCATCTCCCTTATTGCTGACCTGCTGAGTGAGGCGCTGTTTTTTTGGCACACTTCCAAATCTAGGTGCTGTGAATAAAATGCACCATAGACCTATACTTCTGCCTCCTCACAAAGTTATTCAACTCATTTGTTCTGGTGTTTGCTGATTCCTTTGTGATCAAATAATAGCTGGGGAAGTATTAAAAGTAACACCTTTTGTTTTGCTGTGAGTACAGCACTCTCTTTAATCCCTAGAAGGTCTTATCCTACAGTGAGCAGCAGAAAGTCTTAGCAATGTCCAGAAGTCAGGGCTGAAGTTAATGGACCCTGAGCGTGACTGGTCAAGAAGGTCTGTGTTCACACTGTTAAGACAACTCTTGCCTTGAAAAGCAAAAGCCAGTATGTCTGTGAAGATCATCTGCAAGCTAGCACTGTTTTCAATCTTAAACAGCCTCTCCTGGTATACTCACAGTGCAGAAATCAAAATCACTGTCCTGCCCAGACAGTAACTCCCTTAGAGGTTCTGAAACAAGCATCTTTTTCTGTTTGGGAGAGGCTCTCCTCTCCAGTGAAAGCTATCTACCATTTAGCCAATTGCTCATAACCATGTCAATCCTCCAGTAAGAAGGCATCATATTAGTCCTGACTCAGTACAACCCACAGGTCATTTCCTTTACGTGACAGGACTGTGACAATTTGTGTTGCAATCAGGAAAATGTTGCCTTTTATTGTCCCTATGAAAATATAGTAAAATTGCTGATGCCCTTGCAAGAAAAGTGCTCTGATAAATTTAATTGCCACTAACCTGAATTCTTCCTCTGAAAATGGGATTTCTAGCTGAGACTGGAAACCCTAGGTTCATCTCAAGCCAAGAGACATGAAATGAAATACTTATGACTTCATACTGCTTCAACTTTACCTTTGCGTAGAAAATAACCTGGCTTTTTCTCTCTTAGGAATTCTGATAGGTTCTCATAGTTTGCCCTGGGATCTTTTCTCATGTTCTCAAACGTAGCCTGTCTCACAACACTTTCCACTTCCTTTTCACTCAGTGTCTTGCCTACGAAGTTGCAGATCTTCAGCACAGCACTTCTGAGATCCTGCAATTAATGTTATTTTGAAACTGTCTTGATGATACAAAGAACCAAATAGTAGAATAAAAGACATAAATTTGGGTGCAGATCATTTTTGTGAGAGAGTACTCTTGCATCATTTGAGCAATCAAGAGCAGTGCTGTCTGAGATGGGAATTTTGCATTCTGCTCCCCACACTGCAAATTCCATGTGCATCTTACATTAGATCCCCTGGTGAAGTCACTCCTGGAACAGAGTCTGTGTCTGGAAAGGAAGTGACTTAACCTGTAGAGTTTTTGTCAGACCTGTTGTCCTAACTAAGGGCTCAACTCTCATGTGAGCAACCCCAGGCTGCAATTTGAGCAACTAGTGCACATTATCTGGGCTATGCTGCTGTCACCGGGCCTTTCCTGGGGAGGGAGAAGGGCAGCCACTTCAGAGAAATAAGAAGTCACACAAAGGCATGGTCAGCCACTGGCAGGAAATTTGTGGTCAGCAGTTTGAAAGCTCCTCAAGTAACCTCAGAGCTGCCTCTTAAGTACTTCTCTCCTTTAGTGGAACTGTCCTTATGAGCATAAAATTCCTATTGAAGGTACTTGTAAAAATCTTATTCTGTATTGTTTCAGAAAGAGTTTTTGGCATGGTAGTGAAGCAGACTTCTGTCATAGTGCAAAGTGCTTTATATAATACTTTCATAGTAATTAATAAGACCTCGCACCAATAAGACAAATGACTTTATTTCCTCAGAAATCTCATCAATTTGCATCTATTCCACAAGGGATTAAGCACTTTTCAGTATGAACTGTTGTCATAGAGGCTAATCTGAAAATGCACTCAATATAGGAAGAGAATATTTTGAATACAAAGATATTAACTGACCTCACCTTTTTCATTTCTTCATAGGTAAGGAAGAGTATATTGAAATCCTCTGCATGGCTGTGCCAGCCTGTAACGTGATCCAGCCATGAACTGGCAAGTACTTCCCAAGGGAGATAATAAAAAAAGACAGAAATGCTATTAGCAGCAGAAAAACAGTTAAATTATCAAAAATTTTTGATATCTCCAGTACTTTTGAGGACAGAACTGTAAGATTCAGTGTTTTCCATTGTCTTTTTTTCTTGAGACTCAGAGGGTATCTATGCTCACAGAGACACAATTAGTTGGGCTTTTTGCAAGGAATGGCATCACTGTAGAAGGTAAATCTTAACAGTTATTTATAATCCACTATATACTTTTAGGTCTTTGGAAAGGTGGATTTTAGATAATATATTCTGATATTTTGAGTTTTTTTTCTGATATTTTGAGGATTTTTTCTGATATTCTGATACGTGCTAACAGTCTTTGGGTGACAATCCTCCATGCTGATGAGGCAGAACCGCTCTAGTTTCTGGTAATCTGGACTAGCTCCAGCAGAAGACTACTTCTCTATCTTCTCTGTATGATGGCCATCCTCATAGGTTCACCGCAGCTAACCAAATGTGGAAAGTGTTAAGCGATCTTCAATCATAATGGTTATATTCTGAGTCAGTCTCTAATTCAGATAAAATAAGCAACTTGCATTTTGCTGGGGAGCAGTAAAGCCTTGACTTTACTTTCCCCTTCAGACCTTGTTTACAAACAGAAAATTATGTCAAGCTCAAACAGCTTCTGCAGCTTTGGATTCAGGTTTAAACATGGCTGAAGATTCTGGGTAGTTGATATTTATTGATATAATTAATCTCTATTCAGACTGAGATCAGGCAATGGGACTTGGGGTTCTTAGCAGAAAAGATACTTTACCTTTGCCAGCTAAAAATCTCTCCATGAAAATGTTAAAATCTGATACTTTCTCTAGTGTGACCATGATTTTGGAAAAGTGGAAATAAGAAACCAAAACATCCTTAGGGTTCCTGGTAACATAAATAACCTGCAAAAAGAAAAAGAACACTAGTCTCAAACATATTAAAGGGCTCCATTACCCTGACCGTCTGTGTGGTTTTCTGTAACTGTCCTTACAATTCCCACTATAAAATGTGTGAAAACAATTTGAAGATGACAAACATGTTAAGTAAATTCCAGATAATGTTACACTGTCATTTTGTTTGTAGTTAGTGGCATTTCCCTTTGAAGTCCATTGTTCAATGCCCATGGCTAACTATCTTCATGGGATCAGGGTTACTTGCAGGTGTCAGTGCTATTGTTCATCTGTGCAAGGCAGTCACCTGTGGAAGAACAACACTAGAAAATCATTTTAACTTTCTTGTAAGTTGATTCAGTTGATTCAGCTTCAAATTTTTGCAGAAAGTCACTATAAAATGAACAAGAACTTCTTGGAAATTACAGCTTTTGTACAGTGCTGACCTCATCAGGGACCTCAACTGCTAGACTGTGAAGCAGGTGCCAGAGGCAGCATGCAGGCAGATTTTGAATGACAGGTAAGAGGAAGCCCCATCATCATAAAAGGAAGACCTGTTATGGACAGGGGTTATTCTGGCTCCTGCTGACTTCTCAGCACACAAGAGATGTTGCCTCAGGCAAAGATGAGGTACCACCAGTTAGATGGGCAGCCTCCTGCCTCTTGAGCAGCAGGATGTCCCTGCTTCTACTAAGTTTCTGCTTCTTAACACTCTCTATTTAGGAAGAGAAAATACAACCTGGCACACCACCCTTATGAGGTTATGGATGCTTGCAAGGAGAGACAGAAGAATCATGCTCTCAGATTGGGTTTCTAGCTGAGTAAAATTACCACTTTAGATTCCTCATTAGCTGAAAGCAATCTAATTATCTTTAGCAAAAACCAAAACCATTATTTCCAAGGTATTATTTCCATATACATCAATAGGGACTTCTAAAGGTATTACAAGGAAACTCAGTAAACTCCTAATTGAAAAGCTGTGAGCTGAATCACAGGAAAATTTATTCAATAACTTGATATAAAATAAGAACAACCTAATAACATATTCAAGCAGAGGGGGAAAAGACCTATTACACAAACAAGATTTTCTTGAAATCACAACAATTTCCATAYTTTCTGATGTGTGCTGTATGTGCAGTTTGGGCAATGTTTTCATTCTTTGTTGGAGACCATTTTGGATTTCAAACCTTATTTTCTGTGTGTGAGCTTTCTCTTCCAAACTTCACTGGTGTTGTGAAGCAAATAGTGAGAATATTGTCGTTTTCCACAACACCTTTATGTGTGAAGAACTTAACAGCTGCACTAAGAGCTTATTTCCATAGCTCCTGTGCACAGAGCTCTGCCCCAGATATCTGCTTGCTTTATCACAGGAAGCTCTGCAGCAGAAATAATGACAGAAGGGGCAAAAGTCACTGGGAGTGCCTTAAGAAAGAGTAACAACTGTCTTACCATGACATACTCTGCCAGGGAGCAAAGTAAGAATTTGCTATGAGTCTATGAAGCCAGTTCTCCGTGTATTATTAGAACCAAACATACATACCATACATCTTCAGACTGTCCCCTATGCCCATTGATTTGTGAGTGCACCTTAATGTAGTAGTCCAGACACATCTGGCTCTAAGGAGGTTTCTTTTTTTCTTTTCTTTTTCTTTTTTTTTTCCATGGGAGACAGGATTTGAGCTATTATATGATTCACAATGGAGAGTCTTATTCAGAAACTCCCCTGCACTGATGAACAAGCAAAGGAAGTTCTCACATCCCTCTCTACCTACTGTAGTCCTGTGCTACCCATGTTATCAGTACCAGGGAGACTTTATTTTCAGACTAATAACTCCACTGGAACCAGACATTTTCACAAGGATGAAATTAGTACAAGTCTTTGTGGAAGTTCCTTCTGAGATGCATTACTGCACCATCTCATCTCACTAACAGCGTTAGGGCTAGGAGATACGACAAGAAGAAACAGAAGAAGTGGGGTCTTGAAGGTCCCTGATTTCCCCAAATATGCAAAGCAGATGATATTTATACAAAGACAAGGGAATCTTGAAGAGAAGAGAGGTTGGATTTGGACCCATTCACTGGGACAAATTGTCATGATTGTTTTTAAGTAAACTGTAAAAATAACATCACTTACACGTGCTCTTTTGTTTCTCAGGTCTCTTGGAGTTAAGTAGTAAGGCAGGTGGGTGGCAAAAAGACGAGGTGAAGGAAAAGCTGAATAATCCATGTGTTTTATATTGTATTCCAGCCACGGGATTCTGTCCATGAGGTCTATATTTTCTGTTCCATTACGGTGGCCTTCATGAAATATTAAGCTCAAAATATTCTGAGTCCACACAGTTCCTGGGAAGGAAACCTTTTTATTTGAACCTTGTTTGYTTTTCATTTATTTATTTATTTATTTAAAGATAGTATACTGTCATAAATACAGCCTCTTCCCAGATGTAACTGATTTCACTTTGTGAATACAAGCACTACTTAGAGGACCAAAGAGAGCAAACACTGTCTTGGTCACTGATGAGTGCAAAAAGAAAGCATATTTTTCTTTTATCACTGCAGAAAAGTGATTTTCAGTAACTAAACCTTCAGTTTCTTTACCCAGTATATTCAGCCTCCAGGCAAATTATATCTGTCCTCAGCCCTTATAGCAATGTGAATTGCTGCATCTCTGTGGGCTCCATATCTAAAAATATCTCCTGCTGAAAGGTTCTAGAAAAGATTTTTGCTTCCAGAAATCCTGCAAAGTGTTGTGAGATGTCATGAAGCCAACAGCTGGTAACGCCACATTTGTAAAGCACAGATGGGCCCCACAAAGTAGATGCTTGTGGCAACAAGATCTCTAAAGTTCCTTAGGAAAAATCTGATTCCTGAGCTACGGCTGCTGACAAGGATGATCTAAAAACACAGGACTCTGTAGGTGCCCAACTGTCACAGCAGTTTGGGTTCTTGTGCTAGGTGATGACAGTGCGAGGTAAATCCTGAATAGCTGACCCATTTGGGCAATGAGAAGAAGAACCATTTAGCCTTCTCAAAAGTGCACTGTATGGTAGTACTGATTCCTTTCCCCTTATATGCTGTAGGCCAATAAAGATAGACACCTGAGAGAATTCAAATCCATGTGGAAGAGCATTCAAACCATTATGGTAGGCTACCCTGAACAAGCATAGTAAAAGGAAAGTATCTGAAACAAGTCTAGCTGTTAAAGACCTCGTGTGGAATGGAAACTGCTAGTTTCAGAGATTGGACTGTATATGTATTGTAGATTTAAAGTCAGCAGCCAAGATAAAGAAATAATCCTAAAATTCAGAGGAACAATAACTGGGCAAGTACCTTACCCAGTAATTTCAGAGCTGTGCTGACTGCCTTGCTCTACTTGGTATAACCAGCCTGGACAATTTTTCTGCACAGTGGTAGAGCTTCAAGAGAAATAGTGGAGGGTACCTTAGATTTATAACTGGTGGGGAAAAAAGAGGATTGTGGTGAAGGAAAAGGGGTGAATAGGATAGAGATGATATTCTGTGCAATTCCTGACTCAAAATCATCTTCTGATTCCCTCTTGCCTTGGCATAGCTCATCACTTTGCAACGTGAACTTCCCACTTCCAAAGATGTGCTCATCCCAGTATGTTAGTGTCTTTACCCCTTAAATTCTTCCTTCTTATCCTCCTCCCTCCCTTTTCTCGATCCAAAACCCTTTTTGCAAACCTATCCAGCCATGCTTGTGTCAAGTCCCCACACCTGCTTTCTTCACTCCAAATGTCTTCCCACCCAGTGCATTATTCGGCCAGCTCACCCACTCTCACTTTCTGAAGTAGAGCTAGCATCCCTGGGTTCCCTATCCCCTCACTCTGCCACACACGGGCCCTTTCACAGGCTTCTTGTATCATATCTGCCTTCACCACAACCACAACTGGGGTTCCCTTCCACTCCTCCTGAACCCCTCTTTCCTATTCTCCTCCAAAATGCCTTTCTGTGTCAAGTATTTTACTGAATACCTGAGTGAATACTGAATTCCAGCAAGCTATTCAATGACCCTAGGACAAGGATGTCTGCTAGCAAAACACTGGTTATGTTATCTAAAGGTCACATCTTCAAGGCCATTGAAAAGAAATGAAGGATTTTGGCAGAACTTCCCAAGAGCACAAACACAAGAGGATAGCAGAGGCCTTGAAAGTACACGTGCAGATTGATATCAGAGATATCAAGAGTATAAGCATAAATCAGAAGTGATCAGTTACTCATCACTAAAGAAATGGAGTCTTGAGAATTGGGTAGACCAGTTTTAGAGCATGAGATGAACCTGTATGGAAATGTACAAGTAAAGGCAAGTAAAGGCAGAACAAAATCTTTAGATTTTATGTAATACCACAGTGAAGTCAGTTGCTCAGGTACCTTTGCTTCAGAAGTGGGAATGCAGAATTGATCCCTCAGGTTTCTTGTATTGCTACATACGTAAGTATTGTTGAAACGAAATATATATCATTTGCTCACATTCGGTCTGGTCTCCTGCTTGGTTGTAATTTGGATGCAACACTCCCCAAATCATCTTTGATTTGAGCCCAAAAATCACCCCAGATGTACCACAAGCATCTCCAACTTTCTTGTGTCCCAGCCCTACAGAACTATCTATGTTTTTTGAGGCAAGGGAGGTCAGATCTCCTTGTGTATAGTAAGCTTGCTCTGAGTACACCTACAAGACTGAGATCCAAGAATGAGGTAGGTTCAGCTGGACACAAGCAGGAGCCCCATGTCTGGCTGATCAGGCCCTGGCTATGCAGGATATGTCTAACAACCTTAGACGCTTCTGTGGCTGGTTGTTTTGTTTTGTTTTGTTTTTTCCTTTGGAGACAATTTCTTTCTTACCTGATTTTGGATAAGTAGCTATAAATACATCACTGTCTCTGATTTCAAACGTCTCCAGGGAATCTAGGTACTCAGGTGTAGTTATATTTGCTGCAAAATAAAATCCTTTGTGGGTGAATAGATATTCTTTTGAGGGTTCCATTGTTAATTTGTTGTCTCTTACAAATAGATAACCTGCAATAAGAAAACATAAATTTATACCTTTTTCTCGTGTTGTCATCTCACAGAAAAAAAGAGTAATTCAAGCAAAAAATTCAGTGCCAGCAAATTTCAGCAAAATAAATTTCAGAAAATTCCCAGTGAACAATACACTGAAATTTAGCTTTCAGATAGTCACAAGAACATCGCTGAGGATACATTTCTCTTGAGAAAAAAGATGTATAGAGCATGACCCCTTACTCATACACAAGTGTATGCTACCTACATTTAAAAACTAATGTAACCAAAAGCAACCTATGTAAAAATCATCTGTCAAAACTGCTTTAGAATCTGAGGACCATAAAGTTTTCTTTGGGGTCTCACTAGCTCTTCAACAGAGCCAGCTTAACTACCCCACACTCATTCTGAATTTTGTAATTGAAACTGTGTTTAAAATATCTTATTATTGTTAGTCTCCACTTATTCTCTGTCCCATTATCAATGTTTCTCCCATAATAAGAATAATTTCTGCAAACTGGAATGGATAATCATGAATGTGTGTGGGTTTTGTTTTGTTTTGTTTTGTTTTGTTTTAATGTGCCTTCTGGTTTTATAAGGCTGTTGTCTTGTGTCTTGTACTAACACTGTTACCACATATTTGCCAGAAAAAGACGTTAATCATTATCATTGTGATGAACGGGGAAGAGCAAACTGCTGGGGAGATACAGATAGAGTAAAAGATAGACTGAAGCTGACTATTGTAGCTTAGCAAGAGCAAAAGGGAGCAGATGATAGGTTAGGAAGTTTTGGTTTGTATATCTTTTACAGTCTGAGCAGAAAGACATAAGCAAGTTCATTTTCAGACTTGGATATCACAAGTATTGTTTCATTTGGGTTGAAATATATTTTAAAAGAGATTTTTTTATCTGGAATTTTATTCAAGTTTCTGTCCCCTGCCTTCCCCCATTTCAGTGTATAGATGGTGGTTCATGACTGCAGTGTTGGTCATTGCTTCATTGTGTGGATAACTCCATTGCCCAGATTTGTTGAAACAACTGCTTACGCAAGACCTATCAGCCAAGTGATCTGAATTAACCAAAGCAAGCAATACTTGGAAATAAGGTCACTGATTCAATCTGTTTTGTTATCATTTCTTTCTCTCCAGATTATGCTTTGCTTCCCCTTTGCCTTCCTTGTCTGTGAACCCACTTGGACGTATGCTGGCTTCCCTACCCTGTGCAGCCAAAATACGCTGACCTAGCAATGCTCTTGTTTAAAATGCAATGCTGCCCTTGAACTGGCAGGTCCAAGGGACGTAACCTCCAGCTTGGATGCAGCCGAGGATCACCGACGGCATTGGCACAATAAGATAGGTGCAGGCAGAGGCTGTTTGCAGAGTGTGTGCCACCGTGGGACTCATCGGTGGGACGCAGGCGGGAGTGCGGCACTCTGGTTGGCAGGGCAGGAGGAGGGGCGCGACAGGCGCTGCCCCACAGCCCGGGCAAATCCTCCACCTGCCCTGCCATAGGGAGGGAGCAGCTGCTAACGGGGCTTGCAGTGGTACTGAAGTCGCCCCAAAAGCACAAAGCTCAAGCCCCACACTTACCCTGAGTGGTGCAACATCTGTGCAGCCCCCACTACCAACTGCCCCACTTTCCCAAGGAAAGGAGAGGGGGCAAGTTCGCAGCTGAAACACATTGTGTCCAGCCCTGTGGGCTGTGATACACCTCTCCCAGCTGGAGGTTTGGGCTGGGGCTGCAGCGGGTGCCTGTGGGCTCCCATCACTGAGGTGGGATTTGAAGGGCAGTAGTTGGGGCTTCCTCCATCTTGGCACTCCTGACTCCGAAACAGCCGAGCCTATGGACATGTGGGAGAGGGAGGGGGTGGCCCAGCTTCAGGCAGACGCTAAAACGGATTAGAAAGGGGTCACGCAAGCAGCTCAGCCTGCAGAGCCAAGGGCAGGCCGCCAGGCAGCCTCCGCCACGGACAGAGCCACGGCCACAGGAGGACACAYAGACGTCCCTCAGACCCACTCCGTGGCCAAGGCTGCAGCAGACCCTGATCTAAAGAGCTCCTCATAGATGCAGTACCACACARTTTTAAAACATACCTACACCTCTGTTTTATGAGATTGATCCAATTTAATTTCTCCTGTTAACACCCTTATTTAGTATTGTTACACAACAACAAAAAAAAAAATCCTTACTTTGGGTGGTGCACAAGTTCAGTTCTACTGACAAAATCCTGTGGGAAAATAAATGTCATTGGCTGTATTTCCTACCTGGAATTACTATGAGATTCCTGTGCTTGTATTTTACTCCCTTTCTCAGTGCAGGTGGCATGGGCTGCAGTTAGTTGAGCAAGGGTAGCTGTGGCTGGCGTGGGTTAAGGGGCTAGTGCTCCCAGCTCACCTCCAGTTGCCCACCATTGCCACCACAGCCTGCTGTGGCTTGCCTGGCCACTCTTCGGGCAGATCAGTGGAATTGCCAAATAAAACGATTTATTTTGAAATATTACTTTTTATATACCCTGATTTTCTGATAAAGAATTGTTGAACAGTTAAACTCCCAGAAGCTGCGGAGACAGTGGTGTGGGTGTGGGTGTATGTGTGTATTGCAGAATGGGAAAGGCAGGGCACTGGGCTCCAACAACAGCCTGGAGCAGCACGCGTAACTAGTCTTGTTAACATGAGCTCAGCCTGCATCATCTGACAGTGGCGAGTGCCGCACCAAAGCCTGTGATATGTTTCAGCCTCACATCAAAGCCTGTATTTCACTGATTGAAACTACCCTTAATAAATAGGATTTCTAAATGGAGAAAAAAAAAACATTTAGAAACTAAGGTATGGGGACGCTTTTAAACTCAAGCCATAATAATGAAGCTGGTGAAATCCTAAGAATGTAAAGTATGCGAAATGAGCAGTTTATTTTTACTGAAACAAGAGGAAGAACCAGAAACTGTGAGAAGCAAAAAGAAGACGTATTCAAGGCACACGGAAACCTTTTCAATCTTGTTCTGCCAAAAAATGAGTTTTTATATCACTTTGGGACAAAGGTTATTGCACTGTGTGTTTTTTACAGCTAAATCAATGTAACAAGAAAAAATATACCCAAAATATATCATGAAAAAGTAGCCTACCTTAGCTGCCTGGAAAGCCTATTCATGACTAGTGTGTTTGAAGTTGAGGGGGGACATTCAGTTATGCTCTTACCTTCCAGCTGTGCATCTCAAAAATGCCTTCCCTCCAAGCCCTGTGTCTGCAGGTAACCTCCTGAATCCACAGTGACCACACACTTTTGCTCTGCTTAGGTAACTGTCTCACAACTATGACTCCAATTTCTTTGCTGAGTAATACAGAAAAGTCCATTTAATGCTTCGATTTCCGTATCAGCGATGAGAGACCCTGTCCTGTTCAGTCTGCCTGGAAGCCCAGAACAGTTGTATCCCCTTGTTCTCTGATACTCTTTCTAGCAGAACATTTCGAAGTGTTTTACATAAGAGATCTACATACAATTTTTCTTATTTTTCTGAAAGGGGAGTATAGCATCATTTAGCTCACAGCTCTACAGCTCTAATAATTTCAGACATACTTACCTTCTCTGTGCTCCCTTGCTGCCCCCAGAGGTGTGTACTACCGCTTCCCTGTTCAGTAGATATGAATGAGTCCAGAGATGTTTGAGCAATCAGGTTTCCTTTTAACTAAGTGTACCAGCTGACGCGATGCTGTTTGGCTTTCTTTCAAYACTTGCTTATCTTTAACTCAGACAGAGATTAGAGAACTAATACAATTCTTGAAAAAATGAAAACAGTTCAGAAAGAAAGATTTATGGAATCAGTTAAATGCTCATTTTAGTTTTTGTTCCTCCTTTTTTTAGCAACAGCATCACTGAGGAATATTGGAGAGGAGCAGAAGTGAATAACATCTTTTGCTTTTTGCTGAGACTTTTTTATTGATGAACTTTTGCTGAACTTCTGCCCAAACAGATTTGACCTCCAATCTGTGTTTTACAGTAGTCCCAAAGAAAGGTCTGAATACATTACAAAGTAGTAGGTCAGACTGATCAAATCTGGTCTTAATCAGGAATATAGAATGAGCTATTTCAGTTAATCATATGTATGTGTTCGTGTCAAGTGTTCTTCTGTGTTTTCTAGGTGTCAAGTGTTTTTATAACTGAAATAAAATCATGCCTGAGACATTTCTCACTGATACCTGCATGCTGATCACATCACAGAGAAGAACATTTTGTTCCCCAGTTCTGAGTTGTGTTTTGTGAAAGATTACTTTTTAACTTAGATCAATACCCCAGGTAGTCCCCCAACTTGCACAACAGATCAGTTAGGTGGGACAGAGTATGAATGAGCCAGAAAGAGGAATAGAGCTGTTTGGTTTTTTTTTTTCCTCCCAGCACAGAGGAAAGCCTTAGGGTGAAAGATTAAGCATGTTCTGTCTTTGCTCCTGTCACCCATCTCTTTTGTATTTTGTAATTCAAAATCTATTTTAAATGTTATATGATAATGAAGGGCAACATCTGTTGATCCTAAAACTTGATTTTCAAACCTCAAGTGCGTTGCTCTGGGGAATCCAAAGAGCAACAAGTATGGTCTCACATCAGCTTTATCAACTAGCTGGAGAGCCAACAAGGGGTTAGTTAGTGCAGGAAGTAGTATTTTCCAGTGGAAAGAAATAGTCTGTAAAACTATCTGGCCTTTGGACAGATAGTGGGGAAAACATCCAAATCTCAGGGATCTTGTAAAATGGCAGAACCCTAAAGTTAGGATTTGCCCCTG
Organism: Apteryx rowi; assembly: GCF_003343035.1. NCBI lineage: Eukaryota > Metazoa > Chordata > Aves > Apterygiformes > Apterygidae > Apteryx > Apteryx rowi. The sequence goes on from NW_020448697.1 coordinate 313,984, forward strand.
CTTGTCAGTGTGAATCTGAATCAAAGTCTATCTGTGGTTAATTGAACACAGTTTCCATTTGTATTATCTTTTAGGACAATAGTCCATTACAACATTAATAATTAATGTTGGGATCCAAATACCTAACATGCACTTACCTTTCAGGTGCCAGGTGCTGTTAGACAAAGTCCAGTGTGAGACTGTATGGGGGGGCAAAGGAATTATATTTGTTTAACTTAAACAAAACTAATTTTACTCACGTTCCTTCCTTCCAAACCCACACACCCACAAGTGCCAAGGCATTTGTGTCCAAACAGTTTGGCCAGGATCCCCTGCAGTGACATAGAGGATGAGAGACCCTGGCTATCAAATGCTCGTCATATCTCCTGGATTTCTTTGTTGGCAGCCATGTGCTGTTTTTTGTATATGCCTTCTGTATCCCTTAGGATTTGAAAGTGATTGTGATCTTTGGTCTCTTCATTCTCTCCCACCTCTGTGAGTCATTAGAAAAACAGAAACATTCAGGTCAAAAGGGACATCTGGAAGTGTCTAGTCCAACCTCCTGCTCAAAGCAGTGCTAAATCCAAAGCTAAATCAGGTTGCTCAGGGCCTCATCTAGTTGAGTTTTGAAAAATCTCCAAGGATGGAGAGCCCACAACCTCTCTGAGTACCTGTTCCAGGGCTTCACCATACTCATTCTGAAAATGTTTTCCTTACATCTAGTCAGAATTTCTTTTGCTACAATTTTTGACAAGCTGTAACTATGAGGCAAGATTCCTGATTTTTGTGCTGTCCTTTTTTCTTTTTTTCTGAGTGTAATCTGTCTTTTGTTTTAGCCTATGCCTTGTTTTCCCAGCCTCAGTGTCTTTACAAGTGTCTGGTAGATGTGCTGTGATTTTGATGATGTGCTACTCTAGGTGCCATTAATATCTGCTGTTCTTAAGCCCTTCTTCTGGTTGTCTCCTCTGGAACTTTCACACCTAGACACTTCTGTTCATACTAATCTTAACTTTTCTTTTACAAACCTCTACAGTGCTAGCAACCTGGTGTTCCTAAAATAAATCCTAAAGTTCCCTATGCAGACATTAGCCAAAGGCAGGTCTCCTGCCTACCTGTACTGTAACATTAAAGTGTAAAGTAAATGCCTAAATTAAGCACATGGAACCCCAAACTAAGTTCCATGTATTACTACAAAATACATTCAACAAGGCATAGCCAAAAGGGCAAGCTAAGCTACACCACTTCAACAGTCAGTTTAGGCATCCGCATAATAACAGATTGTTCTCCCACTTATTGAGAAAAAAAGAAAAAGGTTTGTAATAAATTTCTTTATTTTCTACATGTCTCAGGTACTATTCTACACCAGTATCATCTAGTATTTACTCTAACTGCATAGAATCCATGCCAAAGATACATAATGTCTGAGTTAATAGAGAAGCTTCTCAGAAGTTAGTGCTTTCCAAGGACCATAGTCAGTGCGAAAGGCTACACATAATCAGTCTATGTTCTCATGAATATTGTGTCTGCTCATTCTAATTTTGTCAGCTGCATTCTCTCTCTCTCTCTCTTTCTTTCACTCCTGTAGGTCACAATTTAATGTGTTTTATATGTGCATCTTGTACTTAAGCTCCCAAATTCAGCAAAGTGGTAGGGTGATTTTAGGCTGCATCCAGATTGCATGTCACACACATATATGTTTTTTTATCCAATTCTATTTTACAAGGTTCTTATCTTGCATTACATTCATGTCATTGCCACAGGATAAACCACTTTGGCTGCCTGTTCTCCATTTGTTGGGGGAAAAGGAGTGAGAGAGGGAGTTTGCCTATTGGAAATGAGCAGGAATATTTTGGAGATTTGGGAAGATTACCCTTCATATGTCTTATCCTTTCCTTGAAATAAAACAAGTTTTAATAATCTGTCTGTATCTTTACCTTTATCTTACCAAATTAAAATAACTAACTTTACAGCCAGGTTTCTCTTTCCTAGACGAAGTATTTGAAATGCAGCACTTGTTAGTACTAYTAGAGAACACGCAAGTTTTGTTGCAAGTAAACGGACATAAACGTGTGGTTTCCATTTTAAGCAATATGAACTATATTATAAAGGATAATTTTACTACATGGAATTAAGGGCAAAACCAAATCAAAAAATATTTCATCTCATTTACTATTCAGAGTAACTTAGCAATATAATAAAAACATGCACCATAACCAATCTTGCAGTTTTTCTTTGAGGAGTTATAGTTCATTATCTATCTATAAGTGTATTTAATTTACAAAGGCATTGCCAAAATTATTGCCAATATTATCTATTTTGCTCTAGTTTTGCTTTTCACAAGCCATACACTATATACTACATGTAGTACACACTACATGTTCCCCTGAATAACCAGGTCCTTCTAGTTAGGACTCAGAGTAACTCTCCAAGTAACTACTCACAGTACTTTCTGATCATGTCAAAAACCTTGTAACTGTAGATTTTTATGACTATTTACCTCCCTCAAGGTTTTTCTACCCTTGTTCTGAAGGTTAAACATTAATTAAAGATTAAAAGTTTGTGGTAGTTCTGAAAAATATGTGAGAAGAGTACAGAGAGACTGAAAAGAATGAAGATTTATTCCTTGCTTATCCCTGACTCACATCAATGAATGGTTAAAAAAAGGAGATTTTACTTTTATTCCACCTTCCCATAAAATCTGGACAGAGTAAGCAGAAACAGTAGCTAGAATAGCTTTCTATTACTCTCTGAGGAAAAAGCTTGTGGGCTTTAGTCCTTGATGACCTTTGTTATATAATCCACTCCCAAATGTATGAATATGAAAATTTGACATTTATTTGCTTTAGATTGTCACCGTTGTAATCCTCTCTTATTTCATATTTTCTGTATTTACTAGAGACCACAACAATTCTAAAATACTACAAAATGGATTTGTCTGTGGAAGATGCAGTGATCATACAGTTTTATTTGTATATCCCCACTAATACAATCAGTAGGATTCCAGYAGACACATTTAAACAAGTGCTGTTTATTTGAGGATATTATACCACATTCTTCTTCCTTTGAGAAAAAGCTTTCCTTCTGATAGCCATTAGTTTATGTATGTATGTTCTTCCCCCAAAGTTTTCCAGCTGCAAAGAGAGAGGAGTTTGATGCTAAAGTGATATTTTATGCTGTAGAAAAACAAACAGCATGAAACTGAGGTCTGAGAAGTTTTGGAAATAATTATGGGGACAGAGTCAAAGCCAAACAAATCAAAATGTTTGTATGTATGCGCTGTACAGTGGAAATAACATGCTGGCATTGGGGTGGTATGGGAAAGGGAGATGTTGCCAGGGCAAAGTGTATAGGAGGATGGGGCTAATTTCTCTCAGCAAAAGATACAGAACGGTGAACCAAATTCTAAATTCTCCACTACTATGTGCATTACTTGTACATTTTAATTTGTATTTAGCTGTTACTTTTCTTCTGGGAAAGCAAAGTATAATAAAATGTACGTTTCAGTGACTTGGCCACAGACTAGCTGAAAGTGCTTGCTACCCAACTCATACCCTCTAGAGGGTACATGTCAGTAAATATGAATTTCCATGCTGTTTGCAAATGAGTCAATAAAACTGGAAAATGTTAGTCCAGCTGAAAATTGGGCTCTATCTCCTTCATAGTTGTCAATCTTTAGACACAAGGTCATTTTACAGTTAGGCTCCTAGGGAATGGGGGGAATCTTGAGTAACAGCCTGGTAAGAGATGGATGAGAGCCAGAGCAGGAGATAGTTTAGGACAGATAATTTTTGTAATATTTCTTTGCTTCATTTTTTGCTAAGTCTCAAACCCCTGCCTTAGTACACCACTGGTCAGTAAAGGTCAGAGTTCTTAAAATATATGTAAAAAAGAATAATATCTGCTATGTAAGCAAAGGGAGCTAGCAGTCTGAGCATGGTTTTCTTTTGTTTTAGTTTCCAAGGTAATGTTTTTTGATTATGAAGATTTGACTAGTGCTACATTACACCTCCTGTTTCATAGGTTCTGCCTTTGCTGGGAGAACAAAGTCACAACCAAACTGAAAAAAGAATGTTTTAGAAGGGTCTGTGTTTGTTATATTTTGACCAGGAAATCTGAGGACATCATGCTCATCAAAACAACCATCAGCTGAGAAAATAGCTTTTTCCCTGACTTTTTTCAATGATTTAAATTAGTAAAATCCTCTAAGGTAAGAGAAAAATGAAGTTAAAAATTTTAAGCATTAAAGATTGTAAAATACGTCTGGCCTAAGAAATGTGACAAAACCAATGACATGACAATTAGCTAACTTCCCATGAAGGATATTTTGGTACACCAGTATACCTAAACATAGATTTCTATTTTGGAACAGAGACAAATCAATTTTCAGAAGTGCTTGTATAAAAGGGGACTGAGTTTGGGGAAAAAAAATAGTAGAGCTGGAAGGACTTACATCAGAGTTCTTGTTCTTTATTCTGGAATTCTTGAATTAGGCCTAAAACTTTCTCTTCTGACAGAGTCTAGTTACTTGTGCTTGTTTTGCCTAGAACTAAGTACAGAAACTTCTCATTCCATAAAATACTGTGTAATCACTCCTTACATTTCTTCTCTTACAATAAAATACAACTGTGGTCACAGTTAACCAAGTATTTAATCTACATTTTTGTGTTTGTGTACATGTTGTAGCAGCAGCAAAGAACCCTTGATAAGGTCAAGGATGGAAGAACATGACTTTCTTTTCTCTCAATTGGAATAAAGTTTTCAGTTCCTTTTAAGTGCTTTTCCTGAGCTGTCTTCATTTCTTTGCTTGACTTTTGGCTGCCAGTAGATGAAAAACATTACATTATATATGTACATTATTATAGATGTACACCATCTACACAGATTTTCTGTAGGCACAGCAAAAATTGTCAGCCTGACATCTCATTACCTCTGTCTTGTTTTTTTTCCTCAAAAATTTCTGTATCTTATCCCTAATTCCACACCTTCTCAAGAACTATTCAAAGTGTTTCTGACTTACACTGTTGTTTAAATTGTTTGCTCAACTCTATTACATTTTCACATATTCAAGGTATATATAAGCTCTTGCCTCTAAGGCCTTTCACAGCTCTGCTTTTCTCCATTTAGCCTATTTCAACTTCTGATGTATCAGTTTGACCTTTCTGTCTACTATCTGAATAACAACCTTTCTCCTTGAATCTGTTTGGCAAAGCCTTTTTAGTTTGCATTGGGATCATTTTTCATATTTTCAAATATAACCTGTTCCCACCACAATCCCCAGTTCATCTTCAGTTCAGCTTTTTTTCTTCAGAGCTGCAGATTTTCAACATAGCATCTCTCAGATCCTGCATTAGATGGGGGTGGGGGAAGTATCCCATTATATTCCATTTGAGACCAGGTTTATCAAAACATTTTGGCATTTTAGCTCTCTGTCACTTTGATCAAGGAAAGTGCCAAAAGTGGTATTTTTGAAAGAGAAACTCTCAGTGTGTCCAGATATAGAATGAAAATCATTCTTTGCTTGGCTGTCCATTTTGAAACTATTCTTCTCAAAGTGAGGTGATGGGCTCGTGCTGATTTTGGTCTTTAAAATCTTCAAACGTTTTCTGAAAATTCTATAGAATCTCCAATTTGTTAAACCATTTTAGATGACACAGACATTTGCTGTGGAATTTAAATGAGGATGCCACAAACTATAGTGTATCTGACATAACACCAAGAAGAGAAYTCTAAACTTGTGAGTGTGAGCTGTCTATAGAGGAATGAAAAATATTATCCAATTGTAAATTGCTGAACATCTAAGAATGAGGACAAGACTCTTCACCTTTTGACAGATAAACCTTGCACACCTAGAATGTTTTATCATGTTACTGACAGTCCCTGTCAAAGTTACAATTCATTGTTCCCATTGCCTATATTGCACTATATGTTTGAGGTGAAAGGTAAATGAAAAAAGCTGTAGTGCAAATATGATATGAAATTATATCATTGTGAGAAAAAATATTGTCTGAAACATGCATACAAAAGAAATCGCAGACTATGGAGAGCAGAATGGACTTTATAGTCTTGCTTCTGAGGATAGCAAGGAAAGAGATCAGAAAGAAGACAAAAGCCTTTATTTATTGTTTCTTTATCTTGCAATTATTTTTATGGATTATAGCTCATTTTATTATTCTTCTGCTGTAGATGTTTCACATTCTTTAATGAAGCTACAATAGTTCATGGATGGATCATATTTAGAGGCTTATACAGCCATAAAGATGAGCTCTTCCTCACCTACAAGGAAATAAAGAAGGGAAGACAATGAATATCACTATGCTTAACACATTGTATCTATTTTTAATTTGTTCACATAACATAGTGCCAGACCCGCAGTGGAAGATACTGAAATACATGAAACTTTTGACTAAGTAAGGACAGTTGGTCTGATTTGCATAAGGTCATTTAAAGTTCTTGGAAAAAGTAAAGGTGAGTAATGATAACAAATTAAGAACCAGGTAGTGACATTTGCAGAACCATTTTCTGTGGGATTTAGACTCTCCTCCTTGCAGGACAGTTGCAACAAAAGATTCAGGTAGTCTCCACTAGCTCTAAATGATTTTCTAACTAGTATGTGCTAAATATGTAGTTTAGCTATCACTGTGATTATTTTTATAGATATTAATTTATAAGAAAATGTTTTTATTAGGAAAAGGACCCAAGCTGAAAAGAAATGCTTGTTCCTGTTCCACATAATCTCAGACTTCAGACTTCAGACTCAGTGACACAGTTTTCTCCTTGCACCATGTACCTTCCACACAGAAACCTTTTCTTCTGTATTAAAGAAACCAACACTACCATGAAGATCAGACATTTCCACAAGGTGAAGGAGGATGAGGGGGATGTGATTCCTCATCACATCTTTCACCCCAGATCCCACCCTTCTTGTTGGTGCGAAACTGTAGGCATGACATGCCCAGTACCTAGCATTGTACATTTACATAGCTACCTGAGCTGCAATTGCAAACCTGTTGTGATTTATAGCATACAGACACACAAGTGATAACCCTCTGGCAAAAGCATTGAAGAAGCAGGGCTTCAAAGGCTCCTAAATCCGTCATTCGCATGGAGGAGAAGTTTGTATCAGGAATATGTGTTAAGAACAAGGACTGGTAATGTGTTATCTCTAAACCAGTTGCAGAAATAACATTCTCTTCTACCTCATGTCTCTTCATCCTCAGATCACATGGAGCTAACTGGTAAAGCAGGTGTATAGCAAACAAGTGAGGTGATGGTCTATGGATGTAGTCCATATTATTTAAATTATAGCCCTGTCATAGGTTCCTATCCCTTTTTTCCATATCTTCTGTTCTTCATAAAATGCTAAACTCAAAACATTCTGATTCCACATAGTCTCTTGAAGAAAATAAAGGCACCTGAAAACTATTTTATAATGATTTTTTTTTTGTTTATAGGCAATAGTATGTCATAAACACATCTCTTAACAGGTACCTCTGGTTTCAGATTATATAATTCAAAGTACATGTTTAAAGGTTAAAGGTGATGAACTCTTGGAGTTCATGTGTGCAACAAGAAAGCATTATGTTTTGATAAACTCTGATAGTACTTCAGATTAGCTATGACCAGTAATTAACTTGCCTATTATCTGACAAGCATTATATAGCCAGCTTCCTTGATGGGGCAACAGTTGCAAAGAACTGAATTTTTCCCCCCTGATTCATCTGTATGCAGACATATCTCTCTGTACATAGTGTTTGTGGAATGGGTCACAGATACACGTCATATCTTCTGTTTAAGGCATTTGAAAATGCTGTTTGATTTAAGAGAGCCTGAAAAATATTGTCTGCCCATGGACCAGCTGGTGTGATGGTCAGAGCTCAGCGCAGCCCTTGAGACACTCAAAGCAAATGAAGGAGAGTACCAGGAGGGTGCTACTGTTGCACTATGCTCCCTGCCAGCACTGACCTAAAGGTTGAGCCTCAGTAAAAGATTAAAAAATAGTCTAGTCCTTAAGAATATGTAGAATTCAAAAATCAATAGGTGACAACTCATTTTTCAATAACTCATCTGACTCCTCCCTAATAGAAACTGATGAACTGGTAAGAGAACATTTAAAAATGAAACAATATTATTTATAAAATCTTCATCGAGGCAGAGAGAAAATAAAATTATTTTTCATTTTTATGAAAAGCTCAGCTCCCCAATGTTGTGGATTTGCAAGAGGAGTCCACGTGATTTGAGATAACAGTTTTTTACATTCCTAAATGCCTGTCTCACATACTGTTCTGTTTTCAGAGCTTGCCCATCTGAAACGCAGCTGTTTGTTGGTGAGGAATCAGTCATCATGGTGTCAGAGGCTGGGCTTTTGCAACCTTTTTACAAGAGTTGTTTTATAGGATGAAGATGACTGTGGAGGACAGAGGCAAGGTTGCCAGAAGTCTTTGCTAAGGAGCATATACTGTATACAAGTATAGCAAAACAAAACAAGCTGCAAGCAGCCTGATACCTCACACATGCTCTTCTCTGTGATGGGAGAGACGGGTTCTCAATAGATGGTTCCCTCTCTGCTCTTAAGGGGTGCTTCTACAGCATGCTCTTCTACCTACTTGGTAACTTCTTTTAGCTTCTGTATACACATATTACGCCTTATCAGAATATTTATGCTGGTGAGACGGTGAAATCCTCCTAGGTTCAGGTCACTTTGTCCCAGTTTCATATCAAAGTTCTCCTATCAGCCACAGTCTCATTTCAGCAAGAYGCTAATGTACTTAGAGATCCTACATATCAGCTAAAGATTTTCCATAGCTGCAATTACCAGCAAAACAAAAGTTTAAAAGTTTAGATTGAACACAGGTAAGCAATCAAGACTACACACCTGGCTACGCTAAGGCAAAGGATTGTGTTAGCCTAAGTAAGCCAGTAGGAAGGTTTTGGCAGTGCTACAGCTATTTCCGCAGTGCTTTTAGCTGAAATATCAACTTGACTGGGACTAGCAACATTTTCCCAGTCCCTCAGGGGTTCAGAGTCTTGCACTGCTGGAACTGTACCCCCAGAGCAGTACACGCCTCCAGGAATGGCATGGAGTAAAACAGCTCTCCGGCACCCAGAGCAGTCATTTCTTTGGCAGCTGAGGGTTGCACAGAAGGCACATTTAGGAGCACGATTGCTGGACTTCAAGATTTGGGGAGTCATAGGAAATGAAGAGAAGTACCCCCTAGGATATATGAACTTTATTCCCATTCATACTTCATTCATGCTGATCTTCATATTTCTACTACAAATTTCTACGTTTTAATCACAGGATCCTTTAATTGAGGGAACAGGTTCCTTCACCATTAATGCTGAGATTTTCCAGAAAGCATCTCAGAGAAGTTTAAAGAAAAATGTTACTGGTTTTTGGCTGTTTGTTGATGTTCACCTTTGCTATAAACTTTTGGACTGTTCTTACCTTAATCCTCTCCCCTTAGGAAATAAAGAGAATGCCAAATTCATGCTTGTATGTGTATCAGCCTTTGAAATGATCAGACCAAGAGCTTCCCACCACTGTTAGCAGAATGAGGATGGCAAAATATGTTAATAAGCTATCCTGGCAGTCTGTACAATTATTTCCCATGTTTTTACTGGGCTAAGTGAATTTGTAAATGGTTGGATGGAAACCATCAAGCTGCTTATTTCACTGTGATTCTGCACAATCAAGGGGAAAGATTAAGACTTTTTTCTATGTATTACATCACACATCAGACATTATATTGTAATCTAAAGATAACCTAAAACAGAGCCCTCTCTCATCTCTAACAATGGGCACACTGCTCTCCCTCTTTCACATCCATCCTTGGGCAAGATGGATATATTTCTCGCTCTGTCACTTTGCAAGTTCTTTTTTCTTACTTCTTTCTGACTTTTCTCATACTCTAACCTTCCAGTACCTCTTCATCTTTGCTCCATGTTTTTGAATTTTATTTTATTTTCTCTTCCACCTCCTCAGCATCTCTACAAAAGATTAAAAAATATATATCCTCAATATCAACAATTTCATTTCAGCAGAATCTGATTACCCAGTACAAACTCAGAAGATAGGTGGAAATTTGCTGAAAGATGCTTTTGCCTCTGCTAACAAGGTAATGCAGGTAAACCTTGTTCCTTGAAGTGTAACTTTAAAGCCGTATATCTTCAAACAACAAACCATATACTTCTCTTCAACACCTGAGTAAAGCAGATACATTTATTGTTTACCTGGTTTATTTTTAACTTTATAAGTAGTGCAGTAACAGACTTCTTTCTGTGTACTCTATGCAATTTTGTATACAAAGAGAAATGAAGAAAAGCAAATTGGTGTCTACAGTAGCTGAACCATATGCAATAGCTCCCTTCTCCTTGCATTTACTAGAATTTATTTTGCAATATATTGGACTCATGTCCTAAAAATGGCTTTTTAGTACTGCTTTCTTCTTTATTTTGTTAAGTAGTAGATGAAACTTTATATTTCCAAGCTAAAAATTTCTCCATGAAATGAACCACTTCTTGTGATTTCTGTGACGTACTTACGATTTTGGAGATACTGAAATAGGAGACCATAATATCTTTAGGGTTTCTGCAGACATAACTAACCTGTCAAAGATTCTATGTTATAAAATACTAAAAATCAGCATATCTTGTTAAGGCAGACTTACTTGCAAACACTTAGTTTCACTTTTCCTTATTTTGCCTTTGATAAAATTCATGCAAGAAATTAGCAAATGAAGCTCCTCATACTTGTTTGATGAAAAAGAATGCATATAAATTGACACTGACAATAAGTCACAATGAATAGACACTGTGTTTTCTGATTATTGCTTGTAAAAGAAGCTCCCAAAGTGATCACTGACCATTTGTTTAGTTATCATCTGAGACAATGACCTTCCAACTGTTTGTCCAACAGTTGTTTGTAACTTTTATTACTTATAAGAATTTCTGTTCTTATAAGTAACAGTCATCATTACAAAAGACCAGGGAGAAAAAAATTCCAAAAAGCCCTTAGATGTAGAGGCCATCAATTAACATAAATATCAGTTGATATAAATGTCTTCTGTGTGTCTGCAATAAATCACAATTAAGAGATATGGCTGCTTCTCCCTTAACCTTGCAAAGTAAATACCCTTTGCCTTTCCAAGTTGCACTTTTTCAGCAGAAGAAAGAGAGAAGCTTGCCTGTGCTTTCAGGACTTTAGACCATTTGTTTCTTCCTACCTCTTTTATCTCTTTCAGCATTAAGGATCTCTAATTGACCTTCATGTCGTCTTGTATTACCTTCTTGTGATATTCCTCATCATGCCTAGGAGAAATTCCTTCGAAATGTCTACAAAGAAAAATCATTTGTCTTCCTTAAACTCCTTCTTCAGACACTCCTATGCCATGATACCTACAAACCTCTTGCCAATAGATGGGCAGCCATTGCTGTAATCATTGTCCATCATGCTGACTACTCCTGTCTCGTTATTTCTATTTTCTCTGTGATATGGCTAGGTCTGTCTATTGTCCTTTGTCTTATACTTTGATTGTAAATGCCTTTAATCATCTGTGTGTGCAGTTTTTAGCATATTGGCTCTGCTAGGTGTTTGAGCTTTTAGGCTTTACTTCAGTACGAATTCTTCTTTTTTTTTTTTTTTTGTAATTCATTCATAGAAATCTAGAAATGTCAGTAGCAAATGTTAAAAGACCAACATGAACTTTAAGACATTCTTCCTTCCGTAATCCTGTAGACAAAACAAATACATACACCCAACTACTGACCAAAGGTGAAAGCGCACAAGGCACTGTTGTGATTCTGAGAGACAGGATTCAGATGGAGACATAAAAAATAGAAAATGCTGTGGTGTCAGTCACTCTACTCATACAATTAGAACAAAAACAGGTTAAGAAAGAAATCAAATGAATGCTGATGTATAGGTATATCAAGAAAGTTTTTCAATAAAATCAATAGCAGGTTCTCAGACTGACTCACCTTTATTTAGAGTTTTGCTTGAAGCTCCCAGGCAATATCTGAAAGCCGCATAAAATAAAAAAGGGACTGGAGTCAAGACAAGCAGGAGTGGCCTTACATAGGTTTCATGATTAAACCTATGTGTAAGTTACAGCTTTTGCTATGAGGCTTTGTGCAGGTTTGACTAATTTCCCTGCATCATTTTAATGAGTCTCTTTTGATCTGAGACAACAGATTGCATTGCATCACTATCAACACAGTATTAGGTACATCTCAGTTGCCTGTATAGTTTTGGCACATCTGATTGCAAAAGTACCGGTAAACTCAACAATTGTTCCATAAGAGAGAAAAATAGTCATTCCTGTGCATATAGTATTCTTTACCTTGATCAAACTATGAGTTTCTCATAAAAAGTAGAGGGGAAAAAAAGAAACAGAATAATATATTAATGTACAAACTAGTGCATTGTTAGTGGAATGCAAGTTTCATAAATCAGGTAAGACAGCAGCAATGAACTGCTGCCTGAAAGGACTTTGAGCTTTTACAGAAACATAAACCTCACCCATACAAGATCACAAAGCAGAATTCATCATAGAAGACATATAAAATAAATATGAAAATTATAAAACATCTTATACATATTTATACATATCCTCCCATCTACTTTTCACCTCTTCTTTCTTCTACGTTCTTTCCCTTTCTCATTTCCTCTCCATCTTCTCTTTCCTTGCTCCTTTATAGCCTTTTTTCCTTCTCTTCCTCCTGAAAGGAGGCATTTGAGGAAAATTAGCAGGGGCTGTAAGAGAAGAGCTAGTGTAAATTGTTGGCCTCCGCTCTCCAGGGGTTACAGAGACTAAGTGATCCATTCTCATGTCCATTTGCTCTTTGAGGAAGCCCTGTTTCCATCTGCTGAAGAAAGCATAGATAGTGGCAAGAGTTTTCCAGCTTATTGCAAACTTTTCTAGACATCTCTCTGCATTGAGTTTTGCAATATAGTGTTTGTCTGAAGAAGCTGGGGAGAGGGAAAGGAAGAGGAAAGTGAAAGAGTGTTCTGAAGATAAAAATAAGGGAGAAGGAACTGAGAAATGGTTAAAGGAGTTTCTTACTGTTTTTTTTTTCTTTTTTTACTTTTGGATTTTTTATTCAGGTATATACAGAGGTTATTTATTCAGTTTTAAACAATTTATTTTAATTAATAACTTGATATGCAAAATGTCACATTTCAGGCATTCATTGTCAGCAATGGATGTGCTGAACGAAAAGAAGGAAACATGGTGAGTGAGTGGTTGCATACTGATGCTTTGTTGCTTCTTCAAGCGAGAACTTTAGTATATTTCCTCTCCTATTTATTTAGCACAATAATAATATTTAGCACAATAATAATATTTAGCACAATAATTTTCCACAATAATAACTGCTTTGCTTAACTGACAGTGGATAAAATCTTATCTTTGCTATAAAACCTTATCTTTGCTAGCTAAATTCTGTTCAGAAAATTCTCCAGATGTGATAACTTCTCTAACCTAATTATAATTTTTGAGAAATAAATAAAGGAGACTAAATCATCCTTAAATTTTCTATAGATACAGATAATGTGCAAACTTTTTTTTCACTCATGGAAGATATATTACCTCAAAACATTACTTGGATATAATTAAAAACAGACAAAAAATCCTTATGAGGATGAATTTATCACCTCAGATGCTAGAACAGGCAGAGACTAAGGCTGATCCTGTGCTGACACTACAGTATAATGAAATGCTGATGTATGAAACCTGGCAGCTTTTAGGGAATAAATACTTCCCAACTGGAATGTAAGATATTTCAGAATTTGCTGCTACTTAGGAATACACGTGGTATGAAAAACATTGGTTTAGAGCTCAAATGGCAGTGGTTCCTCACAGTAACGCCTTTCCCAAAAATTCTTCACTCTCCAGAATCTGACTGCCATTTTTAAAAAAGATTGTTAATTGCTGTGGTTGAATAGAAAATTCAGTGTAATTTATAGTGTTGTCTGAAAGTTGTCTGCATATGAAAACTATTCTGAAATAACTATTCCCAGTTAACTACTCTGAATTTACTACTCATAATACGTTTCATGTTTTCATGCTCTCTTTCTGATATGAATGGTTGTTTCCATGTTAATTTAATCCACTTTGCAAATGGGTTGTACTGATAGTGGACAGGTTGGGCACTGTTGAATAGCTACGTGTATGTAGAATTAACACTGTTTTGCTTTGTGTTAACCTTTTACTAGTTGTATTTCATGTACAAGCAAACCCTCCAGACATAGAAGAATTACATTACAATCTGCTTTGTTCTATTCGTGGTATGTCATTTCAGGTTTCCAAGCAGTTCTTGTTAACATGTAAACACTTTCAGACCAGCTTATAAACAGAAATATGGGGGAAATGGATATGCAATTGTCCATCAGAAAGCTCTGACTCTTGGCCACAGTACCAGCACAGGCTTGCTCACACACTTTGAGTAACAAAAGATAGACCTATTAGGGAAGACAAGATTGATCATTTAGACACTTTTCAATAAAGAGACAAGTGAGGACCACATATTCACTTTGGATTTAGCACTATACCTTAAAAAAGGTATTTTAGGCTGACTGTATATGTGAGGAAGCAACACTGAAAGATATAGCTTGGATGTTTTAATTTAACAGGTTATCTTCAACTGAGTTCTCTGAGTCAGAGAAGGGATTAAAGCCCAGGAATTCTTGGCTTCTCAACCTATAACTCTTTGTTTCTCATATCTATTTTTCATGATTATTAATTCCTTTAGGTATGTAATAAATACTGTTTCTGACACAACTGTATAGTAGTCTGTTATGCTTAATTATTAATCCTTTGAATAAAAACAATTTCCTAGTTCTCAATTTCTGTTTTTCAAACTTTGGAACAAAAAATAAGATAGATAGATAGGCACAAAGTAGGTGAAGTAAGAAAATGAGGTAGATCAGTATTGTACAAGCAATCAGAAAACACAGTGTGTTGCAATAGTGTCAGTTTTATTATGATGGCCCCCGCTGTAAATCAAGGCCAAAATATTTTGTTGCCAAACCATTCTTTGCCAAAGAAAACAGGTTCTGCTAATATTTTCAAGCCTTTGATACTAAAGGTAATTAACCTGCTACAGATCTGGAGCAAAGAAAAGGTGTTACTGCAGATAAGGTAAAAAAGCATGAAAAGTCCCACCCCCTCCTCCTCCCCCAATATAGCCCATCCTAATTTCTGCCATTTTACAAAAGTCCACATGTAAGAACATTGCATAGATCTTTTAACAAAGAGAATGAATGTGAGAAAATAATGTCACCAGGTTCTTTACCCACCTCCCATTTTGGACCCATGAGATGGAATGAAAACCTATTACTTCTCTTCAGTCTACATTTATCTCCTGCATGACTCCACAGATGTCCCCCACACCACCTGCAGAAAGGGGAGAAACAGTGCTAAAATGACATGCTAGAAAAGTACCCTATACAGGTGAGCTCTTGTCTGCACATAGAAAACAACCACTTTCAGGGATGGATTGTTCAGTGAAATTCATTGCCATATAACTCTAAAGAATAATTACAGTCTGTTAAAATTGTTTCAGTGAGAAAAATTTAGGGCTCCCTACAGTCCATATTTTTCGTTGGAGTTCTTCATTTAGGAAAACTTAATCTAAAAATGCCTATCTCTAAAGCAGTGTGACCATATACTAGAATTAAATCACCTTAATTTTGTTTCAAAATAATGTTCACATTAAAGTCTCTTTAAGTTTTTAATATTCTAGTATATTTTTAAAGTATTTATAAAATCATATGTAAGATAAATTGAATATAAATGGGCATTTTGACTAAAAATCTCAGTGTTTGGTTCACAGAAAATGTTGACAGCATTTCCAAAGAGAAATGAACATATTTTTGAAATCAGGGCAAGACAGTTGCAGCTCCCGATGAACCTGAGTGCTAATTTTCATGATAATTACCTAAAACTTTTTTGACAGTTAGTTAACTGCATATAAAGAATTATCAGCTTCAGCACTTGAAGCAGAGCAGATTTAGAAAGCCTTTCAGTAATCACTGAAGGGTTGTACCCTGCGTAGGGTAGGTTCCCAGACACATCTTCACCACTTTCTTCAGAAAATGCAGTTTGCAGCTGAACAGGAGTGGTTAGGACCCCCAGCAGTGACAAGTTTCTGTGATTTGCTTCTGATTATAAAACTCCTTCTATTGCCCTGTCATCTGTGAAGAGAAAAATGAATCAAAATAATTCTTGGAACTTTATCAATATGCTGTCAATTTCTCCATCCAAGTGGTTAACCAAATATTCAGGGGCTTGTGAGTTGGTGCAGATAGGATCCAGTTGTTTCTCTGAAGCAATTATTTGCAAAGAAGATACAAAGTCCAATTTCTGTGACCCCAGTGGAATCTGCCAGTAAGAGGCAATGTCCCTTAAATGGTTATTTCAGTCAGTTTTGAGTGCAAATGCATTTATTCTCTCTCTCTCAGGACAAACTTTCAGTAGCAAATGAGGCTATCATGATTTGTGCTTGGCTTTCTGCAATCTTTTTCCACTTACCTGCTCTCTAGTTTAGTTGCTGCTAAACAAGTCACATTCAGGGCTTGTAGATGCAACTAAGATAGATACAAAGGTAAGTTTAAGAATAGGTAGATGAGCAAAGGCAAAAGAGGTTCAAAAGGTTTAAAAGATGAAGCAAAAATACATCTGGTGCCAAAATCGGTCCTAAAATGCACTATGTTTCCAGGTTGGAAAGCATACCAGTGCCAGAGATTCAGGGCTAATGGCTGAGGTTACAGGTAAGGTAGCACTAAATTTTACATATAAACTGCCTAATGGCTACGCTTTTTCTGTGGTGTTGTGTTCCCTCTTCCAACATCCTTCTGGGTCCTAAGACTGTGTTGGGTTCTTCCTCAAAAACTGTGGGGAGGCAGTTTATGACAGCTCATCAGTGTCCCAAGTCCCTTGACAGGAGGGGTTTGATGTTCAGGGTAGGGGTTTCTCGCCCTTGGGTATGACTGGAGTTATGTTATGCTATATATATSTTTGCTACCACACTCCGCTTTCTTTTCAGTGGTTCCCAACTAAATTTTAGAAGTTGATGCCCTACCCCCTCCAGCCCCAATTCACCAAAAGGACTATTTCTTACTATACAATGATTACATAGGTTCGTCAAACCTTTACCCTACATGGTACTCCTAGAATCAAGCTAAAACAAGTTAGACAGCAGTAACTAGACCTTAATAAATCTTGTAATTAGGCTTGTGTTGCACAGACATTTACAGAGTATTTCTTTAAAAAAACAAACAAACAAACCATAATTTATTGGGATGTTGGCATAAGGTTATGTTCGCCCTGGGAATCAAATATGTCAAACAGGATGGCTGGCTGCTGTCCAGGTGGCCACAGGAATTGCTATTGCAAGGGCCTTACAAAGCCATCTTCACCTGGATCAGGTGAGACTCCCTGAACTACCCTTCTGTTCACTTATAATCCAGCTGTCCCATGGTCTTACATAATCACTCCCACATACGCATGATCCATTGCTATCAATTATCTTAAACAATATACAAATATCTCCTAACTATCTTAACTATGTAGAAAAGATTGTCCTAAGTGATCATTTCTGCACCTGCAGGAACAGTTTCTACTATTTAAAAGTATCTTACCTAGACACAGTTGGCCAGTTCTGTAGCAGGAACTGCCTGGGGGAGTCTCTAGAAAAGCCCAGTTCTGCACCCAGGATACCTTGAAACGTACACCCTGGTCTAGGAGCTGCCTGGGGGAAACGTCAGGGCAGACCAAGACTCCCAGCTAGAAAGCTGCTGCATGGATTGGTCAATGGCTTTGCTGTACAGGTACCTAGGGCACCTCCTCCCAGGCCCAGCACCCCATCTCAGGCTGGCCCATTGTTTCAATGCAACGCGTTATCTCTTATCAGTCCATTGTCTCATCTGTGCAGACAGGAGCTGGGGAGTTCCTGGATCACTCGGGGAATTAATGACTTAAGTGCCCTGGGTGTGCGCACACAGGCACAGCCCTGACATCCAGCTATGCTGTAATTACAAACAGTCTCATTGCTCTTGCCACACTTAAGGAACTCTTGTTAAGATCCGAAGACACAAGACTTTTTGGAACAGAGGGTGAAAATCCATTTGGGAACACTAACGAACTTTGAGATGAGGCATCAGAAGCCAGCTAGGTTTAGCACGAGAGTTTTAAGTGCTGTTGTGTTGTTGGGGACAGGCTTCCTTTGCACATCCTGAAAGCAGGTGAGACCTGGGATCAGCAACACCTTGCCGCTATGGCACATGATCTTGGGACCCCATGCCAGGTCCACCATACATTTGGCCTTCACTTCACAGCTCTCCCAAAGACCAGCTATCTTTACAGAAACCTAGCAAAGTACCCTGAGTCCCCAGCTGCCACCTTTCCCTTATGCATGTGAAAGCCCCAGCCACACAAACTACCCCTAAGGGTGCAGCTCCAAAACATAGTCAGCATTCAGGTCATTGTGGGCCACCTTGCCCACACCATAGGGCACATTATCTTCTCACTCAAAAGTTTGGCCTATCTTGTCAATGATGTCCTGCATCACTTTACGTTTATCTACCTGATTTTTTTYCTCCCGTTTTATTAACCAGTTATTCAGTCTCATTACCACCCCCTCCCATAGCCTTCATAGTCTGCCTTCATCCTTACAACACGAAATAACTTTTACATATTCTTGTGTGCTCACTTTTCAGGTCATTTCTTCATTATGTTGAACAGAAGCGATCCCAGCACAGAATCCCATAGCATTTCCATTGCACATCATAGAAAGGTTGGGTAGGAGGTATGGAGACACCATTATATTGCTATTTTCTACACAAAAGATATCATATGGAACCCACTAGGCAGACAACCACATTTCTCTGTCAGTAAACAATGTGAAACATACTCAAGTGTTTTGTCTATATCTTTTCTAGCTGACGGGATAATAATAGCAATTTTTCTCAGTCACACCATTCACTCATGTGATAGACGTGTCATTTAGCCTTAGAAAACAAAACCTATTAATGATCCACAGTATAATTCAGATCAGTATTTTTTCTCATGACAGAAACTGCAGTGGAGTTATCCAAAACTTATATTAAAAAATAAAGTAAAATTAAAAGTGTCAAGACTTTGTAAGCTAGGAAATACTGGCTTAAAGTTACTCAGCCTTAATTCCTCTCCCCTTCATACATACAGCCTGACTACATAACTGCCTGCCATTTTCCCCATTCAACCCCTGCCTTCTGCAGGATACACAGTAGATGATAAGGAAATAATCAGGGTTGTGTAAAGAATGGAGCTGTGTCTACCGACTCATTGGCTGAATAAATGAGAGTTGTGCAGTAAATAAACGAGTGTAAGTACAGAAAGTATGAATCTGTAGTTAGAAAGCTGAAATAGCTTCTGTTCTAAAGAAAAATGTATTTCTGTCTTGAGCACAATGTTTCTTACTAGTGCTGGACCAGTCTCTTAAGCCAACATTGCCACAGCCATTCATTAACTAGATGTTCTTTATTTTCTGATTGCCCAGCATGAGGTTTCTAACAAACCCCTCAGAAATGCTGAGCATCACAATGGCAGTTAAAATTGATTAGAACTGTATTTTGAACTCATGAAATACTATAAAAATACTAAGAATTTTAATATACCAGAACTCAATTTTATTACATCAAAGATCACAGCAGCAATTCCCACTCTAGAGGCCAAAAGATTTTTGAACAGGACTGCAAGACAAGGGAAAATTCAGCTGTTCATACTAGAATATTAATGGCAGAAAATTGAAAAAGGTTGCAAAATTGTAAAATTGCATCAAAAATGGCAGGGAGCTGGCCATTCTAGAATATTAAAATAAAGCTATAATCAAAGCTATGAAATATGTAGCAACAATGTCTCCCCTGTGTATTACATACCATCACCATGGGAACCATGGCTAACAGGCTAAACTGCACCAAAAATTTTTCAAATATTTTTACCAAGAAATATTAAAGGAGTACCTCACTTTTGTTACCAAGTTTGAGATGTAAAAATCCTAGTCTTAAAATAAATGCTGCTGGCTGGCTCTGGGAACCAAATGAAGGCAGAAGTTATTGCACAACTTCGAAAACAATTTCAAACAGCTCACAGCAATCCTGCTTATGTGAAGAAGAGATAAACCATCAACCACTCAGGCATCTTCAGGACAGAGAACCTCACTCACCCAAAGAGCGTGAGGAAAGAGCACCATTGCAATTATCAAAAACTCTGCAGAAAGGGAAAAAAATAGCCTTTCCCCAGAAAGCCAAAAGGAGGTGGAAAAAAGTGAAAAAAAGGGTGAGAAGGCATGCAACTTGCTGGCATAAAAGGTGAGGACCCATTTGAGATAGCTGATGCACGCGGGGGTGAGGCGGGAGCCGGCAGGCACAGCGTGGATTAACACTGGCCATCGTCTTCCTCCTCTGGGGAAAGCACAGACACTTCTGAAGGGTAATAGCAGCTACAAGGAGATCTTTACAGAGTGGATGGCTGTCAGGAGCCGAGAAATTTATATTTCCTCATGCTGTTGACAGCAATCAGATATACTGGGTTAATCCTTGTATTTTGTTGAATCGCCTGTTTTACTTAAAAGTGGACAAAAAAAAAATCACAGAAAACTTGTTAAGAAAAAATAGCCTTTCGGGTTTTTTTACTCCCCAATGAGCATCTTATTCAGTGCCCAAAGTGGGAGAATCTAAAGGATTTTCTGGAAGGTTATGTGGGGAAATAGACTGCACTTATAACATCTTTGGTTCGTATGCTGCAAAAGTTGGAAGGCAGGCAGTGAGTGAGGCAGGGCCTGACAGGATGGAAGATGGAGACAGGAATCTACACTTAACTGCCAGAGCAGTGCTAAGCAGTGAATCCCATCGGTTATTAATTACACAGTTTTCTTTTTCTGTGTGCTCAGTGTGAGACAGGCAGAAAGGCTCAGKGCTTACAGCCGCAATTGAATTTGCTGGATTTTGGGTATACAGTGTGTGTAAACACGTGAAGAATCTAACAGCATGTCTGTGTCTTGCAGTGCAACATAGTGCAGAGACAAGGCAGTACAAACAGAAATTGATATTTCAAATTTGGCACATTACAGTATTTTGCTGAAACACCAGCTTTGTCCCAAAAGCAGTTTGAATACATTAGTTAAAAATTGGGGCTGAGCTATAATTCCTGCTTCTTAGAAGGCTTACTAGTCCAGGCACAGTGTCATGTTGGTACAAATACGTGCTATCTGGTCTTTACACAGTCTTAGCCAGGGGTGGACTCAGCCCCAGTCAAAGGGGAGGTGGGGGAACAGTGCAGAAAAGATTGAAGCATATCTGTGAGAGGCTGAAGCTTCACATGGTTTAAGAGCATGTGCCACAGAGACAGGTGCTAACATGGGGGCTGGTGGTCCCTTAATTCCCAGTAAATCTGTACTTAACCTCAACCACTTCAGACAATGTCCTAAATATTTAACCCTTTCACAGTTTATGGGCCACTTACAGTTCACTACACACCTACAAAAGAAATACAAATCTTTTTGTAATTACAAGTTTTACCATTTTATGCATGTTTGAGTGAATGTATTAATGTATGGTTTGTAATATTGTTACACATTCATATGTTTCAGTACTTATAAAAATTACTAGCTCCAATATTGCCAGAGAACAGAAAACAYGAGACACAGGATAACGGCAAGAACGCTGAGATTAAGGCACCTACATCTACATGTCAACATGTAGGACCTTAAAGGAGAGGTAGGTGTCTAAGCTCCCAGTAAAGTACACAGATGTTACAGCATGATTCAGTTGCTTAAACAAAGGCATCCAGTGCCACCTGCAACACACTAGAACATCCCTCCTGGCCTTCAGCTACCAGGCCGAGGAGGCATGACTTTCACAAACACCGTGCGAGAGCAGCATGTCTTGGATATCACAGGGTGCCTCAAACACACAACATACTTGTTTCTTAAATAGCATTAAACATCTACAATAGAGTCCTTGGTCAACACAGTCAGTTCAAATGGCCTTTTGAGATGCCTTAGAGCCCTCTGGCTCTATTCAGTTATCTAAACTTACACACCTAGAGCCATCTGAGACACCCTGCAGTATACAAGGCATCCCATGAGCCTGGCAGATACTACACAGGACCCATAAGATACCTGAGCCCTACCAGAACAGCAGCTAGAAGCCAGGAGGGATACACTAGGACATTTCAAATGGCACTAGCTGATTACGTGCAGCCAACCAAATAGAACTTAACAGGCTAAGCTCAGTCACTCTAGACTAACCTGATTCAGTTACCCACACACAGACCTCTACTGTCTCTTGAGATGCTACCTAGCCTTCAGCTGTGCTACAAAAGGTCCTGATCTTCCATAAATCCTGTAATGCAAGGAGCTTGCCAGCTCCTTGCAGATGCTTTTGATACCCCAAGGCATTTCAAACACTGCTAGACATCTGTAAATGGGTGATTGACTTAAGCCTTGGCACCTGCTTTATGCTGAGCCAAATTGCTTTCTAGGCTTCGCTGATATATCTGGAGTCGCTAGAATGGGAGTTTACACACTTAACTCACATGCAGACACCTACATTTCAGCTGTCCATCYCAAGCGGAATCCCATCCTAGCAGTGCTGTATTCTTGAGGAATAGAGGAATTCATAAGTGTCCTTAAAACCAATGTTTTTTTCATGGAGAAGTGTCTATATTAAAATTCAGATTATTATCTGGGTTTGAACAAAATAGGTTAGATGGCTTACATATAGGAATTCAAACATAGATATATTCAAACACAGGAATTCAAAAATTTCCTGAAATATTTTAATAGGAATGTTAAAACAGAGGGCAGGCTTGGGGGCAGAGGCAGTAGGTTCTGCAAGTAGCCTATCTAGATACAGAAATACTGGGAAAACAGCTTAAGAAAACACTGTGTAGGTAGGAAGTTCGAAATGCTAATATACTGGCATACCACAGAACACACTAGCCATCCTTGGCAAGTTTGTTGCACACCAAGAGGTAAGGACAGGCCTCCTAAAAGTGATAGCAGCAAGCAACACCAGGAGGAAGTTCCATTTTCCCAGTGGAAGTCATGAGCTTGGAAGCTGATGCTAGGCCCAAAACACACTTGTCACACTCAAGTGTTACCTGCAATCCCTGAAATTCTTTCCAGGTTCTTGACCAAATGTCCCAAACCCTTTGCCAGGCAGTCACATACAGCATTATGCTACAGAGATGATGAGGTTATGAGCAGGTAGTGGCTCTGTGCACCAGTGCTGCTGACCTGTTTCCAGAAAATGACTCACATCAGCATGGTTTTAAGTCTCCTTTATGCCTTTTTCCTTCTTACTCCCCCCTGACCTAAC
This sequence comes from Apteryx rowi, assembly GCF_003343035.1. Lineage (NCBI taxonomy): Eukaryota > Metazoa > Chordata > Aves > Apterygiformes > Apterygidae > Apteryx > Apteryx rowi. The sequence goes on from NW_020448697.1 coordinate 337,322, forward strand.
AGGAGGCACGTCTGGCAGTAAGAATGTTTAAAACTCTGCTCTCCTTCCTGGAGGAGGAATCTAGCAACTTCTTGCCCCACTTAGCTAGCTAGAGTACTTGTCCCCCACTTAGCTTAGCTAGCATGGAATTAGCACTTGGGCATAGCACAGGAGCAGCTTCCCCAGAAGTGAATGAGGCTGTATGGGTCTTGTTTAGAGACCAAATAAGCAGTACAGCCACCCAGTCAGCACATGGAGCTGACACAATCAAGATTTGGGAACAGAAATCAAACTAGTTCAAAGTATCTGTTTGGTTCAATTTCAAGCCAATTTTACCCTTGTTTGGGGGAAAAAAAAAATCATGGGGGGGGGGGAGGCTGTAACTTATTTGCTACAGATTCCCACTCTTACTAGTTTTCTACTCTTTCTCTCTGTCCCTACCATCCAGTCCTTATATTGATGTAGGCATGGGACACAACAAAAGCATGGTATTACAGCAGCTAAGCTGTAACAGACCTAGTTCTTGCCTTCTTAGAAACAAGAAGGGAAAAGTTTAATTGATTACTGTTCAGTAAAATAGGCGACTGTGTACATGCAGACAAGAGGGAAAATAAGGGTAGCCCAGCAGAAAACTTCTCATAATAGGATAGGCTAGTGAATACAGGTATTTTAGTATAAGGTCAACTGAAATAATTAAATAATGCTAAAATACTCATTACCCACCTCTACTGACGATTTACACCTCACATACAAAACTAACACTGAACCACCTCATAAGCACACACACATGCATGTTCACAAGTAGTGTATCTAGAGAAGCCAGCTAACTGAAAAGAAGTTCATTAATAAATTGGAATTGAATAATCCCTGCTGGAGCAGACTATATCATATGAAGTCCCTGACTTGTCTCTGTACTTTGAAAATATTTGGAAGATAAGTTACTGAGGCATACTAGATATTTTCAGATCAAACTTTATATGAAATACAGAATTAGTCACAGAGGCTGTATAAATGCATTTACAGAGGTAAACTTGAGAAGACACAGCAATAAAGTAGTTCCACAGTATCTTTATCCACAGCTCTTGAAAGTTACCTATGGTGCATAGTTTGCTACAGGAAGGTGGGTGTTGCTTTTTCATTTAAACAACTAAGAAAATGCTATCAGATGTACTAGTAAGATAATAAAGAAGTTCAAGGACCATAATAGTGAAGAGTTAGATTCAGCAGGAGGAAAGTGTTTTATCTTCTTGTTGAATATCAAAATTACAGGTTTACTCCAGTCTTATTCTTCTCCAGAGTCCCAAATGCTTATTAAAAAAAAAAACAATTTAATTCTAAAAATGGTTATGTTACAATCATGGTCCAGAAGTTTAATGTTTTGCATCTGGCAAATTCTAGACAGAGGTAGTAAAGGCATCCTTTAAGGAATCTTTTCTGATGTGAAGACCCGAGAAGCACGGCAGCGAGCCTAAAATGAAAAAATTGCTTTAATGGAATGAAAATATCATTTTAAACCATCAATTTGGAAAACATTTCAATAAGCTTAGCCTGTATGAGGGGTTATATTTCATCTTAATTAACTGGGAGCTTTCAAAGTAAAATTTTAAACAAACAAATTATATTTTAAAGTATCGATCAAATCTGAAAAAAAAAAAAAACACTTTTCCATTCACTGTGCTTTCAATTTTAATCCTTTTGCCAGTAGAGGAAAGAGATGGTGTCAAAGTGTCTTTCCACTATTTCTGACACATTCAGAGGCCAAGAAGCACTTAGACAATGTCTCCTTTCAATATACAGCTGTAAAATGTACTTGAGTAGGTGAATCAGTCACCTGTGACTTCATAACTTAAAAAAGCAAGCTGTCTGGAAGCTTCAGCACATTGAAGACTGCTGATGAGACCTCAGAATCAGAACATGGTTCCTCAGAATTTGTTTGTGTAGAAAAGAAGAAGCTTGAGAGAGAAATTTATGTCTGACACACTCAGCTGAAAGAACTTTGAAGGCTTTAAAGATATGATGGCCTATGTGACTCATCTGGACAGAATTTATAAAAACACCAGCTGCTCAAACATATAGATTAAGTTGATAGCAGCTTTGAATATACGAAGTTCCAAGTACTCTTAGAAATCAGAATGTACTAGTACTGGTGCCCAAGCCAAGGAGACATTGGATGGTTTGGCCTCAATATCTGTGTTTTTGTTTTTCAGCTATCAAATGCTGACAAGCACCACACAGCTTCACAAAGTTGCACTAAAAAAAAAAMCCCCAAAGTAATTTTATACTATGGTATGAATCATTTGCAACTATCTTATATGCCCACAAGAAGTTATTTGGGAGAAGATACTGTAAGAAAATGAAAAAAATGCCTAATGTACACATACAGAATGCTGTAAGCTTCATAAGAGATTTAGGAGTTCTCAGATACATCAAGGTGACATGTATTTAGAGGCAAAGCTTTTTTTGATCTTAAGGATATCTTGTAATCATTCAATTAACGGAGAATAAACAGAAGGTGGCAGAGGGAGGGGAATGAACAAAAATAATTAACTGGGCAACCACATACACGCATTTGAGTATGAAAGCAGAGAGGCAGATTCTTTTAAATTTTGTTGCAGTTTTTTTGAAATACTTACAGCTTTCTCTTCCAATGTGAGTACACCATCTACAGCAACTATCTGGTATTGCTTTTCTTTTAAGCTACCCACAAGTTTCCGTAGTAGTTTGAGGCTCGTACCATCACTGCTTTGTTTTAACAGTTTTTGCATTTCTTGTGAAGGACATCCTGGATCAAATAGTAGTAAACATAATGTTCTATTCTTCCTCTCTTCTATTCCAACAACAGTACGACTATGACCTAATTTCAAAACAGATTTTCAATATTTTAAAACCCATAAATCAAATTCACTTTCTTTTAATGAGCTATTTACTTTCAGATCAAGTAAAATRTTAGTTGAAAATTAACCAAGTAAACATAAAAAAAAGCAGATGTCAAATAGTTCAAACCCCCATCACGCCCAGCTTTTCCATCCAGTAAAAATAATTGTTTTTGTTACTCTTTACTTAATAAATAAAAATTTAAGAAAAACTGTGCATACTCAGGATTGCAACACATATAGAGAATGATGGAAAACAGTAAGAAACTAGTGTACATGATGCTGACCTTGGTGTTGCAGGTAGATAGGTGGTCTGGAAGTACACACAACCTTTGCACTGCCTTCATTATCTGTAGAATAGTAGCACAAAATCCACTCAAATAAACGAGGGTGTGTACCCACGGGACCAGTTGGTTTGTGAAAGTCAATGATTTGACACCTACAGAAAATTTAAAATGAAATCTCAACAGTAAAACTTCAGCCAGGCCAGGCTGTTAAAAAACAACCCCCCCCAAACAACAATCCTTTTCCTTCTCTCCATCCCTACGCTTCTTTACCAAGAACATTTTATAAACACAGCAATCCCAGCAATCAAGTGATGGTTGTCACTTTTTTTCAAATATAGGAGTAGAGGACAAACATAATTATGAACCAACATGATATATATTGTTCAAAACTGGAAGATTTATTCTGTGACAAAAGCAGTACTCTGTTCAGCATAACAACAGCTCACAAAATTCATAAAAATGAAAGCGATTTTGATCTTTGCACAAGCAATATATGTATATCACAGAGTCCAATTAACAGCTTTCAGGATATGCAAGTAAATAGCTCAAATTCAGATAGTTCTTAAGACTGAACTTTAAGAAAAATTAAACTTTTAATCATTGTTTAGCTTTATGCATATGTGGACAAATTTTCACCAGGTTTCAATGCTGTAAGTAAGTATTCAATTTATTATCTGCATAAGTAGTTACACAGCTTTGTGCTGCATTGACTAGACCTTATATCCACTTACAAGCTGGTTAAATTTAAAGTCACTAAGGTGGCTAAGTTGGCTTTTCATCATGCGGTTCTTACACTATAAAGGTATATGCATGACCAATGCAAAAAAAAAAACAAACCACGCAAAACAAAGAAAAAAAAGATACTTGCTTTATCCTGAGACTAGTTAAGAGCGAATAAATTTCACATGCTCCTATCCATGCCTTGGTACCACGTAACCTGTTGTTGAAGTGAGATGCCCCATGAGGATCAAAGCCTTCTTTCCAGGCATCTTCAATCATGGACTGAATCTTTGGTATACTAGGTGTTAGCATAATACCTGAGACAGAAAATTTTTGGATTAAGATTAGTTACTAAAATAGTCTATTAGTAATGAATATTCAGCCTCTTTTATAAGAAGCAATTAACATCATAAAGATACACCCCAAAAACTAAGCTAAAACCTCAGCTACATCATGTCTTGCCAGTATTCAATCCTCGGATTCTTTCCACAGCATGGTCTAATGGTACAGCAAGCATTTAATAGCTATCTTTGGCCTAGTAAGCTTTGATGTTTTGTCTTTTCATTTACACAACAGTCAAAAGCTTTGTCATCTAAGGTACGTACAACAAATACGCTGTTCTAATTAATACCTTTCAAGCAGTCATCATATGAGCTGTTTTGCAACAGTGATGAAAGGAGCATTTGGAAATTCCTGTAACCGCAACCCCAGCCTTTGTCGCCCAAAGATGAGTGGAAATGATCTACTGATGTAGAAAGCCATACACGTCTCACATCTTTGTTTTCATTCTGATAGTACTTGCACAATGCTTCAATGACTCCTAAAAGAAGACCAAAAACAAAATTTACGCCCATTAAATGAATTACATAATTTTTCAGAAATAGATTCTTCTCCAGCTTGAAACAAAGATTGAGACAATTCATGCCAAAATTTCTAAGTGATCCTACATTAGATCTAGAACATGGATCACAAAGACACTGGACATTATTTCTATTTCATTTCTTATGCTCTTTATCTTGATGTATCTGTATACTATGAAGAATGTCAAGAATTCAAGCTATTTTTTCACTGTTCCTACACAGAGGATATTTTAAATTAAACAGCTTGGACTACATATAAACTGTAATCTGCACAAGAAATATTATTATTATGAAACAGAAGTACTATCAGCAGTAAAGCCCTTACCTCAGCCTCACCTCCAATACAATATCCCTTACAAACACAGAAATACTTATGGATACTATGTAACCCTTGTGTTCCACTCCAAATCATTTTTCCTGGAGAAACTAAGGCAGGAAAAGGAGTGGCACAGAATTTGAGAATTACTATAAATATTTTAAGAAAATTCACTTGAAGGGATGTTACAAATCATTCTTTGTTACATAAAAGAACATGGTTGGGAATTCTCTTTCCTATTTGGATGTGTAAGTGTTCAACGGCCCTTTGTTGTTGTGCTATCGTCAAGGCAAACTTTTTTTTAGCCATTACGGATTCCTTTCTGAAGTCTAAATGGTTGTCAAGAACGAAAACATTGAATGTATTAACTCTACTCAATACATTTTCTAGAAGAAATTTTAGTTTACCCATCAAGATGCAAATGGATATTTTGTAATGCAGAGTTAGTAGCGATAAGTTAAAACACCTTTGAACTGTGGCCTTGGCAAGAAAAGAAAGGAAAGCCTTTTGGGCCTTAAAAATGCATTGGGACTATATTTTTGTAACAATTAAAAAACATTTCAAAGAATATATAACAAGCAGATATTTAGACTAGTCCAGTCTTTTCTTGGACTTAGTGTAAATTTGTCCCAGGTAAGCACCATGTCCATCTGAATTACTATTATTATCACCAACTGAAACAGAACACAAAAAGCTACCATAAATCATAACAGCTAACCAGGTTAGGAAGCAGAAAGTACTAAGTAGTAAACAAACATACCCTTGTATAAAACAACATGTAATACCAGATGCAAACCATACTGAGATCATATTGTGTCTGATCCCTTAAACAGGCAACTTGATTCCAAGAAAGAAAGAAAGAAAAAAAAAAAAGTCTTCAGCTTAGAAGAAAGATTAGAAACATAGCAAGCTCATATTTAGTTATTAGTTTAGGACTATGATGTGACAGGTCATTCATTAATCTAGAAAATAACACGTTGAATTAAGATGCAACTAATATTAAATGTCCAATTATCTAAGTAGTGAAATGCTTTATTAAAAACAGATTTGGTCACTACAGCCTAGGCCTAAAAAGTACACTCTTAGTTGTATAACTTCAGCAATTTACCTGAGGTCTTTGTTTTCCCATCATCTATACCAAAAGCCAAAGATTCCATCATGTCAGCTTTTCTCTTGTGATATTCAAAAGGCTGCATTCTTCCTCTGTCAACTTCCCTTTCCACATTCTTTATCAATTGCTGCTTGTAGCCTCCAGAATTATCCAAGCCATATTGTTTCTGTTAGGGATGGAACGTGCATCATTTAGATGACATCTTTTAAATTCACATTCATTAAAGATTTAGAGAAGCTACATACATAATCAGTAATGTGGAAAAATAGTAAACAGTGAGACAAAAATATCTCAGTTCATGAGATTTTAGAGCTGAAGGCCAAACTCCATTCYAGACCAGGAATGCAAGCTTAGGAGAGCCGTCCCTGGAAGCGTAGACATCTCCCTCTGCCATCTTTTGGGCAGAGAGCCATTGGCACAGAGGCAGTCTATGACCCGGAGATAGCAAGAGAGGGTGGTGAAGCTATCAAGGCTGTGAGGTGGGAGGGAGAGGGACATTAGGAGCTAGCAGGGAGGGTCTGGGAACAAGCATGTACCAAAGTAGGTGATGGTGTACAAGAGGAGGATAGGCAGGATGCTCAAGGGCTCAGGTAATGCCCTGTGAGGCAGAGCACTAAAGCAGGAGACACGCCAGGGCAGCGCAGCACGCACACGGAGTCCTGCAGTGCACAGGCCCCATCCTGGGCCAGCACCACTCACAGCAGTAGAGCCAAGCAGCTCAAGGCACGCATGCTCAGCACCAGTGCCAGGACTGGGGTTACTGAGGGCTTGCATCTGTCTACAGCCCACTCCTGCACCACTGTCTCAGTACAGCCTGGCTGATTGTGCAGCTCTGACCTGGTATGGCTATTCTAATTTTCAAGAAACAAAACATTACAGTTTCTAGGTACGCAGCTTATATAATTGCACAACTCTTTCAAATTTTATCATTTAGAAGTAATACTGTACCTGTAACTTTTTAAATTCTTCCCTCTCTTGCCTCTCTTCTTCTGACCTTTGCTGTTTATCTTCTTCAGTCTGGAGCTGCTGAGCCAGTTCTAGATCTCTTAAGTTTCCACCTACCCAGGAAAAACATTTTACAAAGAGAAGACTTGATCAGGAAGTTAACGATGCTTTGAATAATCATTTGTTTGATCTTTAAAACACAAAACATTGTCTTTTACAAGCAGACATACATAAAAAGACCTATGCATTAATTTTAGGAGATGCATCCCCTACCATATTCAGGTATTAGCAAAGAATACTAGGTAATACCAATGACATTCAGTCTACCAAGACTCAGCTTCCCAATTTAGACAAAGATTATGCAGGATTAAAGGACAGTTACTTGGCAAATAATGCATGTACCTCTACTACTAAGAAAACACCTTTTGTTTACTACTTTTCACCTGATTTGTTAGCAAGAAGTCCCAATTTGCTGAGTATCACAGATAGCTTCTAGGATCACTGCTAGCAATCTCATAATGATGAAGTGATACAAACAAACTTAGGGTTGGAGAACCGGAAACCCATAGGAAGGGAACTGTGCTAACAAAAGCAAACTTATTTTGACTCTTTTCCCTTATCACTACAGCTAGTTAATCAGCACGATCATTTAGAGAAAAGATTTGAGAATAAATTAGAAATTTTAATAAGCTGTTGCTTTTAAACTCATGTTATACCAGAATGTTCCAAGTTCCATGTATATAAACCTTCTATAGAGCTGGAAAAAAAATGGCAATCTTTTAAACATTTTTCCCCCCTAAGTTTTATTTTTCCCACAATATAGTGCATTTATTTAATAAGCAGGCACAGACAGATATTTCTTTTAGCATGTGTAATTAAACAGAGCACTCAGCCACGTGATAGGACTTGCTATTAACTATGTTAAGTTTATTAGGGAGGCATACGTTTTTTGTTTTTTTTAAATACGGAAATATTTAGTTGAAATTTTGCCTAAGATTCTATACCACAACAAATAAATAGTTTAAAATATTTTCAAATACTATCAAGCTTGCATCCTTTCACGTACCTTCTGAAAAGCTATGCTCCTCTAAGTGTAAATCCACGTGTTCTTGGAGAATCTGAACATTTGTACAGGCAAGACTGCATATTGGACATTCATACAGCTGTTCACCATCTCCTGTGTTTGAAAGAGACTTGCAGTTTCATGCTTAATTAGTTTTCATGCTAATTTTTTTTTTTTTTGCAAGAATCATCCCCTTCATTGATGTACACAGTCTAAGATAAATACACAATAATGAATTTTGTACTGTCAAATTCCCCAGGGRAAGACAGCAAACCCCAAAACAGCTATTACGTTCTTAATCTAGAGCACCATTTAATTAAAGATTCATATTTAAGAATTCATATTTAAATGCCTGTCAAGTTTGTCAGAAGAGAGATTTTCCCTCTTTCTACTAATCAAGCTTTGACCTATTCAACTTACAGATCACTATTTTCTGTGATAATACTTGTATTAAGAAGTGCTTAGTCTGAAATATCATATCGTTAATAAAAAGATCTATCCTATCTATCCTGCTAATGGAGGAATGCTTGTTTATAATCCTTTAATGTTTGTGTGATAATACAGCAGTTGATGCACAGGAAAAATAAAGTAAAAACATCTTCTCATTCTTATTTTGTTGGTCTTTCTATATCTCCTCAAATAAATATTGTTTGTAGTTTTAGTATTACCAAAGAGCATCACAGAATCTTAGAATAGTTAAGGTTGGACAGAACCTCCGGAGATCATGTAGATAAGCCCCCTGCTCAAAGCAGGGTCAACCAGAACAGGTCAGGTTGCCCAGGACCACGTACAGACAGGTTTTGAATATCTCAAAAGATGTAGACTAATCAGCCAACAGGACAACCTGTTCCAGTGTTTGACTGCTTTAAGTATAAAAATATAATAAAAAAAAATCTTATGTTTAAATGGAACTTCCTGTATTTCAATCTGTCCCCACTGCCTGTTGGCCTACCACTGGGCACCACTGAGAAGAGTGTGGCTCCATCTTTACTTCTCCCATGAAATATTTATACACATTGATCAGATCACACCCCCTCTCCCCACCCCCAGAGCCTTCTCTTCTCCAGGCTGAACAGTCCCAGCTCTCTCAGCCTCCCCTCCTATGAGAGATGCTCCAGTCCCTTAATATTCTTTGTGGCCCTTTACTGGACTTGCTCCAGCTGGTCCATGTCTCCCTTGTACTGGGGAGCCCAGCACTAGAGACAGCACTTCAGGTGTAGCCTCAACAGTGCTGAGTTGAGGGGAAGACTCCCTCAGTCTGCTGGCAGCACTCTCCCTGAAGCAGCCCAGGAGGCTGTCAGCCTTCTTTGCTGCTAGCAAGCATTGCTGCCTCATGGAGCTCATTTTGTGCTAAAGATGTCTCTGAGGGACCAAAAGACTGAGTGGAGGATTATCCTTTTTTTAAGGATACTCATTGAAAGTACTGTAGCATTAGCATTTTCCATGGCTTTCTATGAGTTATTTCTATAGAAGATGCATAATTAGAAGAAAAGTACAATTTTCATCACTGCAGTTTTCATCATCTTCTTGCTTTCATTAATATCTGTAGTGCGTTTTGTGAATGCAAAACATTACAGGTCCATCTACATTGTGTTTTTAGTTCTGCTCAGGAGTAGGCTTTTCAAGAGACTCTATCGCCTTCACTCACTGCCCCTCGTCTGCATCCCAGAGCGATCCTGGAGTACTCGAGGGAGTGAGTTCCTTTGCAAGAGGCCCTCCGGGGGCGCCCCCAAGACACTGCAGTCGCAACGGGGCACTCAGTCCCTTGGACACGGAGTAAAATCCCCGCAGCGCCAATAGCACGGCTCTCGGCACCACCGCCGGTGTCTGCGCTCCGCACCCCGCCRGGGCGGCCGCGGCCAGCGCTAACCTCAGCACGGAGCCAAGCGGGATGCCGAGGCTCCCTGCTCGGGGCCCGGCCCGGCCCGGTCCGGTCCGGTCCGGCCCGCCCCACCCCGCTGGGGGCCGCGGCACGCAGGCCGCCTGCCCGGGCCCCGCCGCCGTTCACCTGTGCCCGGGGGAACCAGCAGGTGCCCGTGCCGCGCCCTCACGTGCCCCTCCAGCTCCCGGCCCGCCGCCGCCTCCCCACAGAAGGGGCATTCGGGAGGCCCCAGGGAGGGCTCGGCGCAACGGGCGCCCGGCGGCTCCAGCTCCGGGTGCGCCGCCTCGATGTGCCGCTGGAGCTCGTCGTAGCCCGGCGCGGCGGCGCCGCAAAGCGGGCAGCGGGGCAGGCGCTCCAGGTGCGTGCGCCGCAGGTGCCGCCGTACCGCCGCCTCCGAAGGCAGCACCTGTCCGCAGATATCGCACACCAGCATCGGGGGGGGGCGCCGCCGCCACCAACGGCCACAACCGCCAGCCCCACCCCAACGGGGAAATCGAAAGACTCACAACTTCCGCCCCACGGCTGCCTGAATCAGCCGGCGTCGGAAGTAAGTTATGCGCCTGCGCAACGCCGCACCCGATGTGTTCTGGGAACTGTCGTTTTCTTGCTGCGGCTGCCCCTGGGCGGGCGTCGCTCCGGCGCGGTTCCTCCGCTCCCCCTCCCGCCCGGCGTGGGCGCGCAGAGCCTGCTGGGAGTGGGGGGCCGCCCACCAGCCGGTGCGGCGCGCAGCGGGGCGGTGTCCGCCATCTTGAGCTGCGATTCGTCGGGGGGTGCCGCGCTCCAGGGTGAAGCGGAGCGGGGTTATCTCGCCGGGGGGCGGCAGTGGACGCGGGCGCTTCCTGACTTCACTTCAATGGGTAAGAAGGAGAGAGTGCTGAAAGCTGGCGGGTAGAAGAGGGAGCTGTTCGCCGGCGGGGAGGGGTGCTGTGCCCCTCGTCGTGGGGAGCCCCGGCGCAGGCCGGTCTCCTCTGCCCTCCCTGCCTGGCCGGCGGCAGCGGGGCGGGAAGCTCGGTCCCCGCCGGGCGGCGCGGTCAGGGCCGGGACGGAGTCCTCCCGCGCTGCTCTCTGCCGCCTCCCCCGCCGTGGGCTGCCTTCCTCCGGCCTCCCTGCCCCGCTGCCCGGGCGGCGGCGGGGGGCGCTTTTCCACCCCCCTTTTAGGGGACGTGGGTGAAATGCTTCGTTGATCTCTCTCCCTCTCTGGCCGGGGGGCGAGGGGGCTGGCGGCGTGACACGGCCGCGCCGGCTCTTGCGGCTCGGCAGCCCGTGTAGCCTCCCTCGGCTCTGCGGGACGGCGAGGCGGCGGCGCGGCGCTCGGGGAACCTGGTGCGACAGGGGGAAAGACGTTTTCCTCGGGCAGGTCTTAGCCGAGGCACAACAGGTGGGCGCGGTGCAGGATGTGGCTCGTGGAGGGATTTAGTGTTCAAACAAGTACAGTTTAGCGGAGACGTTCAGAATTTCTTGGATCTAGGCGCAAAAGTTGTGAAGCTTGAATAGATAGGGACCAACAGTGTTCCTGACCTTAAAATATGCATGTAAGATCTTTGTAGGCACGAGCATATAATTTGATGAGCTTTCCTTTTTGAAAACAGTTTTGATGAGAGCTGTCTCTCAGCTGATGCATCTGTAACTGATTAAGGAGCTGGTGAACTAGATGGGGTTACTTTTAACCTAGCGCTTCTGTTTGTTTATTGCTTGGCCTGACAGTTTTATTGGCACAACTGAATTGGCAGGGTTTGAATGATTAGAGAGGTGAGGTGTTCTGGAACTAGTTAAGCCAGTCTTGTCCGAAAATTGCTCTTGTGAAATTGTACCTTGAAAGTCACAATACAATTACAATAAAATTACTTTGGAGGGTGGCTCAGTTAGCCATGGTCCAGAGATGGCAGTAGTTTACCAGGACTCTCAGCAGCCTAATGTGTTGATGTGGAACAGGCTGCTCAGTCCTCGGGGTGTCTTCTTGATGCCAGCCTAAGTCTGTGGACTGATTTCCTTTCATAGATGGTGTTTATTATTCAGCAGCCCTTGATACTGATATAACAAAGCCTCAGCATAGAAGTTGATAGAGAACTACACGCAGCTCAAGAACTGTAGTTCAAATATTCTTATGCCTTACTTGTTCTTTTGTTGTGAAAGAATTCCAGACAAATGAGAGTTTGTTTAGAGTTTTGAATCATATTTTTGACGTTTAATTATTTCTCAGACGAAGGCTTCAGTTTCAGCTTTAAAAACAAGCACCATACTATTAAACAAACTTTGTCGGTCAGTTACATTTGATCATTTCAGTGACAGAATCATGCTGCATCACTTTTATCTTTTCAGAATCAATATGCCAAAGATGACAGGCAGATACTAATCTTCATTATACATCAAAAGAATTATTAATTAAAATGAATCGATCACTTTGTTAACTTAGAATGGAAAAGGATAGACCTGTCTGGGTGCTATTGACCCTTTCTCTGCAGATTTTTTTTTTTCTGTATATAGATGAGAGGGAAAATGTAAGATAACTCATAAATCCTGTGTTGTGTTTTAGTAGGCATCTTGTGTTAAAGTAGGCATCTTCAGTTAAAAAACTGAAGAAACAATAAAATAAGATGTTAAATGAAGCAGTAATTACTGCAGGTTTTCTTCTTGGATTTGTTCTTATTTTTTTTGATACATTTAATGTGTCCTTTCGAAAAGGAGGAAACAAATTCCTGTACTTGCTGACAGAGTGGCAGATAATTATTTCCTTAAATCTTAGATCAACATTTAGCAATGTAGTGTTCTTGCTTTTTGTGTCTCATAAGACGAGTAACTTAATTTCGTAGTAGCTTAAGCTATTTAATTAAGTGCTTGATCCCTGAGATGAACTGTAGTTTAATCTGCAGTTTAAAAATGCATATCTAGGCAATGATTTTTCTTTAATTTCTATTTTCGCAACTTTTTGAATGAGCTAGGCATTGCTAACAGGAGTATATTCAGCTGCTCTAGATACTTTTGCAGTAAAAGAAATGGCAGGTTTGTCTTTCAAGTCTTGGCCTTTTGGGGTAATTTTTCTTTTTTTAACAGACAGCATGGCAAGCCCGGGGAAAGATAATTTCAGAATGAAAAGCTACAAGAATAATGCACTTAATCCCCAAGAAATGCGCAGACGAAGAGAGGAGGAAGGAATCCAGCTTCGGAAACAAAAAAGGGAAGAACAGGTAAGCCTGTCATTGAGATATTAACTGTTAAGGGTTTGTGAAGTTATATTCAGGTCTGTGAAAGCAGATTCCTCTGGAGTAGAATCCAGAGAACCAGGTTAAATATATGCTTTCTGTGCAATCTTGGTGAGTGCCAGGCACCCTTCAGTAGGATCATAAAACAAAAAAGTGAGCAGAGGCGCTCTTAAGTCATTTGGGAACATCAAGGAGAGATCAATATCTTGAGCTTAATCCCTAGTCTTAGCTTAAACATGTAAGACTGGGGTGAAAGGAGTGTCTTAATTCAGAGTAGGTTTCAAAAACCCTGCATTCTCTTTTAGAGTTTGGGCCGAAGTTGTACTGTTAAAAGTGAGAGGATTATTTTTGTCTCTGAACCCATGTCTTAACCCGTTCAAGAGCTTTTCATAAACTAGGTTAGTACCATGGCTAACAAATGGCAGTTCCTGAACTATTATAAATAATATTTTCAGTTGTTGTCACTGAATTTTTGGTGATGAGAGTACATAGAGTATTGTGTAATTTTATGGCTGGTGGTAGTCCATGTTCCCAAAATGTTTCAGAATTCCTTTTCAGGAAAGTAAGGAAAGTAGTTTGTTGTTCTCCTCAGTCTAAAGTGGTTGACTCTTGTCTCCCAGCACCTAGAGAGAGTCCCAGGCACTGATCTACAGTTTCCTCTGAGGTGGGARTGCTTACCCTTCTCTTGGGAAAGTGGTGCCACTACATGGAAAAGGAATTTAAATTAGTTGGGCCAGAGAGGTAAGAGTAAGAAGTTCTATGGTACTGGAGCACCTGTGAATGGGTTCGTCTGGATTTCACTATCTGTTGAAAGGTTTGTTTGTGTATTTTTGTAGTAAACTCTCCCCAGATAAATTATAAAAATAATGGGTGTTCCTTGTCCTGTGCTGAGTGTCATCAGACTGAGAATACTGTTGTGTTCTCTTTCTTCTTAATTTGTTGGACTAATGTTTTCTGCTCCTATAACATTGAGGGAACAAGTTATGTGGGAAAATGAGACTGCTTTTGTGCCAGAAAAAGTTAGAACTGCTAGATAGACTGTGTCTGTAAAAAGCAGTTAACAGGTTTCAACCAAGAGCTTCCACACTCTTGCTGAGTGCTGGAAAGAGTGGCTGATCTTACAAAAGAGGAACATTGTCTCTCCTTCCATTTTTAGGTTTCGGTGGAATTGACTGCTGTTGTTTTGTGTCCAGGGTTGTGCTGAATCCAGAAGTTGTGTGTTGAACGAGAGACAGAATGCTTTGTTTTAGGATGCTGTTTGACGTGGGTAGAAGTAAGCATGGAGTTACTTAAGCAGTTTTGGCCATGTGTGATAGCAGAAATCTAGTTGTCTAGACAACTTTGAAGACAAAACCTTCAGGGTTAAGTAGGCAGTTTCATTATTATACTGAAGAAGTGAGATCATAAAGGTGAATGGATTGAGATCTTACCATTTATTTTTAAAGATATTGACATAATATTCYTAGACTTGTTAATTATTGCTTGAGCAGGGGGATTGGACTAGATGATCTCCAGAGGTCCCTTCCAACCTCAACCATTCTGTGATTCTGTGTAATTATAATAGTTGTAAGTGTAGTACTGAATTGAAAATAAAAATGTAGGTTTGGTTTCTAGAAGCAAAACAGGCTAACATGAATGTTCTGTTTGTTTGCCAGAAAATGAAGCGGTACTCATTAAGCATACCTTTGAAATACTAAAGTTCAGGAATGTATTTAGAGTGTAGGCAGTGCATAAAGCCARCGTTAAACATTCACGATATCCAAAATCACTTTAAAGTTACGTCTTTAGAAAGTTCACCTTGAAGCTACACTGTTTTTTCCTCCATCTATATTAAAATAATGTTTCTGTTTTAATTTTTCTGCAACTGTAAATGTGGTTACCATATAATTATCTTGGGCCTTCTGTTCTTATTGTTAAAGGGAGGAGTGCAGTGTGCAGAAACAGGAATGCTGCCTCTGTGTTGATGATTTTAGCTTATGAACTATGTAAAGAAGAAACAGTATTCTACCAGCTACTTTTTATTTAAAAATAAGTGCTGAATTGTGAGGGATTAAACATTAAAAGCAAGATGATCTGTATTTTGTTTTTCTTACTTGTGAAAAATGCATAGATCTTGTCTAATTAAAAAGAGCTCAAGTATTTAAGTATTTCTGTGATGTGGTGCAGTACTGTTTATCAAGATACAGATGTAGCAGTGTTTTTCTCTTTTATGTTCTTTCAACTTTAATGTAGAATTCCATTCGCATGGATGAATAGGAAGGTGAGTAGCTGAAACAGTTCAGCTGTCATTGGTGAAAGCATTTCTTCAAATACATGTCATTACTACTGCTCTGTGGTAAGCTTTGACAACTCCCATGAATTTCTTCTTTGTTTAGCTATTTAAACGCAGAAATGTTTCTCTTCCGGGAAATGAAGAATCTATGATAGAAAGTCCAATTCAGGATCCTGATGTCAGCTCTACTGTACCTATTCCAGAGGTAAATACTTTAGAGTGTTTTTAAAATATTATCTACATATGCTTAGTATTAGACATAAGAAATCGTTCTTTCATTTTTAGGAAGAAGTTATTACAGTAGATATGGTACAGATGATTTTCTCTGATGATCCTGATCAGCAACTCACAGCAACTCAGAAATTCAGAAAATTGCTATCTAAAGGTACATAAATATTTTCTGGTTTTGGGGGGATTCTTTTTATGTTGGTATTACAAATTTTAGTCATATAGAATCAGTTAGCTTCTAACTTTTGTTCTGCTTTAAAATAGAGCTTGCTGAAGCTTCTAGTTCTGTTTATGTAGAAACAGTGCCAAATCCATTCCGACATAATGGCGAAATACAAAAAGCTTCATTATTCTAATGTTAAGTCTTTCAGACAAAGTAACAAAAGCAAGGGCATTTTGATTAAAGTGTCCAGGACAATATCTAACTGCACATTAGCATTACTTACGGTACTTGTTGCACTGTTTGAATTTCTGGTCCTAATGCAGCCCTGTATTTGAGGGGAGAAAAATGATACAGCTGCCAAAGAGCACTTGTAATTTGTTTTTGTTGAGACTGTAAGACATGCAGTCTTATGTTAATGCCAATATTCATACAATGCAATGTAGTTAATCAGACTTTAGCAATAACAGAGTTAACAGAATTGAGAGAAAAATTGTGTATCAGAGAACCAAAATTAATCAAGCACCATATTGGGCAAAGGTATGCCTAGTTGTTTAACGTAGTATCCCATGCTTGTTCTTCTTCCATTGACCTGAATTACTGTTTCAGGGAACAGTGGTTTATGAGTTACTAACATGCCAATGGATAATAGTGTGTAGAACTGTTATTACACACAATAGAGTGTTTACTAAGTTATAGCAGTTTATGGAGATGATCCAACAAGCTATTCTAAAGTCAAAGTTTAGCTCCTTCATTTGAGATTGAAATGATTGAAGGCTAAAAGTTATGGTAAGAACTTCCTGAGAACCACACTGATGCTGTGTTATACTGAAAAAGTAATTTATTTGCTCTTTTTTGTTAGACTTATACAAATATCTTTGTCTTTTATCTCCTAGAACCTAATCCACCTATAGATGAAGTCATCCAAAAACCAGGAGTAGTGCAGAGATTTGTGAAATTTCTAGAAAGGAATGAGAATTACACTCTGCAGGTGAGTCTGGCTGGTACTGGTTTAGGATTTGGAATAGAATTAGAAACCCCCAAAACATCATTGGAAATCATGTGTTTTTTGTAGTCGGATTTAATTATTTTATTTGTTTATTTATTTATTTATTATCAAAGCTGTAAATCTTAGTTGTCTAAAATGTCAGTTATCATCACAGAAATTGTGTCATGATTCTACTCAATTTCATAGTAGTCTGTGGGATTATGTATTCAGCTGGTCAAGTACTTGGGTATGGCAGTCTTTGTTCAAGAGTGTTTCCAAAGTGGTAAATTAAGAGCATCAACACTGATGTGTGAGCAGCATCTGTTCTGTTTGGGTGCAGTGTAATATTTCTTTTCAGTTGTAATCTTACAAAAGAAGGAAAAAACACAGAAAACTGAAAGGCTTGTATGAAATACTTCCAGAAAATCTTTGGAAAGTTAATAACAAGGGAATAATTAGTTCTGACTGCCTGTGGTAGCCCATGGAATGGCACATGAGCCTTGTTTACATTTATATTAGAAGAATTAATTTAAACGTAATATAGAGTAACCAGAAAGGGTTTGTGCCAGTTAAGAGATTTGAAATCTGGCTTAAAATTAAAGTGGTGCTAACCAAAGCCTAAAAACAACATAGATACTAACAATGCTTAAAAAATAAAGATATATTCTATCAGTGACAATTATTTTCTTATACAGAAAGTACAGTAATAATGATAATTACATTTTAGTGGAAAGGAAAAAAAAAAAGTGGAAAATAAACCTCTGCAACTTTCATGTCATAGATTACTTTTAATGCTTATGCTTTCTGCTCCTCAACAGTTTGAAGCAGCTTGGGCCTTGACAAATATAGCRTCTGGAACTTTTCTACACACCAAAGTAGTAATTGAAACCGGAGCTGTTCCAATATTTATTAAGTTGCTTAGTTCAGAACATGAAGATGTACAGGAGCAGGTAACTGTTTTCTTGGGGCATTTTATAACTACTTAAAATTTATTTGTGAGTGTCTTTTTTCTTTGTCTGGTTAAAGAAGTTCTGAGCCTCGTTTGCTTACTAGCCCATTGTTCGGGCTCCAGGAAGTTAAAGCTTTACCTTTGCTGTTTTTTTCCTTGTGCCTTTTTTTTGTCTGTTTCTTTCAAGTTCCTTTGAACCTATTTTTTATTTCATGTCATTGAATCATTTGAGAAAGTACCTCATTTCTATTGTGGTATTTACAAGTGAACAAAATTTAAAATATCATAATAGACAAAAAAATGATGACTGCTCTCCCCCCCCCCCAAAGTTACCATGTAGTGGGGTTTTTTTGTTTGTTTTTTTGTTTAATATATAATCCTTTTCTTCTTCCTCTGTATTATTTTAGTCTTCATTAATGTTTTCCTGAATTTTGTTTTTAAATATTTTGGAGAGATGCTGTAATATACCGGCTTGTACTTTAGCGTGGTTTTGGAATGCTTAAGAATTTGAATAGTGAAGGTTTCTGATTTAAAATGCCTTTGATTCCTCATGCGTGGTTTGCATCTTTGAGCCAGTTTTATTGCAGCATTTATTGAGCAAATGTAACTATTGAGAAGAATATGTATACCTTTTATTGAAAGGCATATGAATCAACATATTTTTGTAACAGAAGACTTTCTTTAGTTAAAAGTATGACCTTGTGTACGTAACTGACTTTGTATAAGTATGCAACAAATGCAATATAGAAATCAATACCGTCATCTAGGAATTTTATATTCAGAATGATATTGCTAACTTTTTTGACTCCATAATATCTGCTGTAAAAATATGTAGATTATCTGTAGAAGTTGATATGTAAGCATGTATAATTTCACTTAGATGCTTTACTTTTTTAGGCAGTGTGGGCTCTTGGTAACATTGCTGGTGATAATGCAGAATGCAGAGACTTTGTTTTAAACTGTGGAATATTACCACCCCTCTTGGAGTAAGTATTGTAAGTTAATAGTGTAACTGTAGTATAGAGCTATAGATAACTATAAGCTTCAACTTAGAATTCACTTAAAAATAAATACAAGCTTTCTGCTAAGTTGAGAATACTTATTTTTCTTGATCAGATAACTTAAAATGCGCTCTAGATACAATTTTGTTTTAAATATTATACTGCTATGGATCTAACATTTCAGATTATCTGATCTTTATATATAATTTTTAAATAATCCATCACTAGACATTGTCACAGGTTTTCAAAAGGTTATTTTAGTGTTATTTCATAGAAATAAAATGTCTGTGGTGTGCAGCCAAGGAGAGCATTGTCAGAGTTCTGAGTGTATATAAGGTGGGAGAAATGATTGAAGTCATACATACATTTGTCTGATTCCCACTGGCTGTGCAACAGGTCGTCCTCTCTGGCTTCTCCAACTTTGTCCAGTAGCCCCAAGCTTCAGTCCTGCTATCCATTTGGCTGTTGAGATGAGCTGGCAGAGTAGTTATTACATTAGCCGTCTTACGCCAGATCTCCCTTCACTAGGAGTGTCGTTCATAACTAAGCACAGCAGTTACTCTGCTAACTTTATGCTTGCGGTAGGATGTAATGTAGCTTCATCACAAACAAAAATGTATCCAACAAAAATCTTCTCAAATTTATTATTGCTTAAAATAATAATTACTTAAAAGGATTTGTAAAATAGCTTAAAATAATATAGTGCAATGTTGTTACCTTCCTAAGGATTAAAAGGCTTAAAGATTTTGGTCATTTTGGTATGTATCTGAAAGTGAGACTGATTTTTCAAGTTGTGCATCTTTTGCATTCATTAAGCAAAAATAGTAGGTTTTTTTTTTTTTAAGATCTTTTAAATTCTAATATTTTTTGGAATCTTATTTTTGTTTTTATATATATATTTTGATTAATTGCATCCTCTGAATGAAAACATGAAAGTGAACTCAAAGCAGAGTTTTGTCTCCTAGCTCCCTCTGAAGAACCTCAGAAGAGATTAATTGGATGTTTTTTTCATATTAGCAATGGTGTACTATATATGAACATACTTCATTTGGGAATGAGTTGTTCATGCAAAATAACCTATTCAGATTCAGTTCATTCTAAGAAAAAATTTGCAGCATGTGAGCTATTAAGAGAAATAAACTGAAACTAGTACTCAATAATAGATTCCCCCCCCCATATGGCAGTGTTAGTAACAATACACAAGAAAAAGGCTGTTTATCTTTTTGATAACTTTTTTTTTTTGTCTCTCTTTGACAGACTGTTAACAAATTCAAATCGTCTTACAACAACTAGAAATGCAGTCTGGGCTCTCTCAAATCTCTGTAGAGGAAAGAATCCACCTCCAGACTTCAGTAAGGTATAATAAAAAATACTCATCTTGAGAAATCAGAAAATTGAAGGGAACTAACACACACAATAACACACAATCTTTATATCTGGGGATCAACTCGATTTTGTCATTTTAATGTAATCACACAAGTCTTCTCCATCTGCTTGTTCTGCACCAARTTATCTATTCTGATACTTGTCAGCATTAAAATCAAATGACTGTTAAAAACTTTAGATTTAAATTAGTTAGCTGCCAATAAATAGTCCTTCACTGGTGTGAAATAGTGGACAAGTAATACATTGAGCATCAAACCCAATGGGGCTGTACTTTTTTTCAGATTTGTTTTAGATGTGAGTTATGACTGAAGCTTTTCTTCTGTGAATTTGTGATTGTTTAATAAGATGCAAGCTCACACTGCAGGAATAAAATTTTCTTTGCATTTTCCCCTCTGTCAAGTAGAACTTAATTGGCCTGTGATTTCTGAGATGGTTTGCCTATATGCTGTCCACCTCACTTTCTTCTCTCTGCAGTCAGTGGTTATAAAGACAGTAAGACTTGCAGAGACTGGTAGAAATAGTAGCATCTTATTTTCAGTATTAAATTAATTTCTGGTAACTTTAATGATCGTAAAAGATGGAATTGAACATTACGTGTTCTGGTAGAAGAGACTGGGGTTAAAAAGGCAGTAAAGATGATTTGGAGAGAATGTGCATTTATCTTGAAATTCAACTTGTAGAGTAGTGATTACTGTCACTGCTGCTTTACAATTCCTGAAGAAAAGTGAACAAAAAGGGGGAATTTCTGACATCAGTTAATTGTTTTGCAATATCTCTTCCGAAGCTACACCATTCAGTAGCATTTCCTTCTGATAGTAAAAAAACAACAAGGCTCTTTGCTGCTTAAACCATTTTTACACCACTGGAAAGGATGTTTTGTAGGCAGCTGATAATAAGAATAGCTCCTTTGCTTTTTGCCCTTTGCAATAGCACTGATCGGACATGTAAAGCAAGCTGAATTGAATAACAGATGCAAGATAAAGTTTCAAATTATACATAGAACATGACATTCTTAGTCTGTACAGCTGAAACCTGACAGTTTTCAAGTGGTGTTAAAATGGCCCATTTTAGTGGGCTGCATCCATCTGTTTGTGTGGAGCTTGAAGAAGACGAGGGCTAGAGACCACAGTTGAAAGGAGAAATGAGAGCACATGTAGCTTGTTTGATTTGCCTTGATAAAATGCTGATTCCTTTTTGTGAATTACTCTGAGAGTCTTTGTATTAAATTTATATAATTTGTAAATAGGTTATTACAAATAATGTCCAATACTTCTACAATGGCAGTAGTGTCAAAAAGCGTGATTACTGTGAATTTCCCTTCTATCTGGGCACTTCTGCAAAAAAAAAAAAAAAAAAAAACAGTAATTCCTGATCATCTGGTTATCTGTAAAAGCAGATGTTTTCTGTTTAAGTTGATTATATACCAATTATATACCTAATAGGCTGTAAATCAAAATTTATCCAATTCACAAGTTTGAACTGGATATGTAGTTTAATCAGGAAAGATGCCACCCAGGTCCTGTCTCATTAAGGAGCACATGTGCTTTGGCAATAAATAGCTTTGCACCTCTATGCTTTTGAAAAATGTTCTCTGAAACATGAAAAATAGGAAATATCTGTATCTAGGAAATACTTATGCAATATATATATTTTTTTCACCTAGGTTGCTCCTTGCTTAAATGTTTTATCAAGACTGTTGTTTAGCAGTGACCCGGATGTATTAGCAGATGCTTGCTGGGCCCTCTCTTACCTTTCAGATGGACCCAATGATAAAATCCAGGCTGTTATTGATTCTGGAGTATGTCGAAGACTGGTAGAGTTGCTGATGTAAGTACTCTCTTCATCAAATAAATGTCTTATAGTATTGTTAATATTAATGAATTCAAACAGTATTGAGCTCTCCATAAGGAGGAGATCTCCTCCCGTTGGTGTGGGGGGTTTTTTTTGTTTGTTTGGGGTTTTTTTTTCATCTCAAGTTTGAACTTTCTTTGGGAAGTAATGAACATGAACTCAGTCTGAAACCTTTTCAGTTACTTTCTAGGTTGCTTTGCTCTTGGGATTTTTCCTGAGATTAATAGTGAAAAGAGTTTTCTCCAGAGTACTCCTTTTTATTCTTTCAAAATTTAATGTAGGATATAATCTACATATAGAAGTCAAAAGGTGAAGGCTGAAGACCAAGCTTGAACTGTAAATTAATTTCTCAGCTTAATTTTTTAAATGTCAATGTTTTATTTTGTTTCTTTACCAGCAATGCTATTTTCTAGGACATGAAGTTGAAATACAGGGAGGTCTTGGACAACCAAAGTCCAGAGACAGGCTTCTGCCGCTTTTGAGCCATTCAAGAATACTGTACTTGTTTTATGGTTATTTCCCTAGAAAGAGACTAAATCCCAATGTTCATATGGGGACTGCAGAGTAGGTGGTAGTGCAGTGATAGTAGTTCCCAACACTGACAGCTGAGCATAGATCCCTATGAAAAGCTCATTTGTGTAACTGTCAGGAGAGGGTAAAATTCCTTTTTCTTCCATAGATGCTTTAAGAAAACTGAGTAGTTTTCCCACTGCCTCATCCCCCCATTCAGTAGCTGAGTATGGACTTCATATGTTGGTTTCTATGGTCATTCACTTACAAAAGAGGGGAAGTTCCCTTACAAAAGGAGTCTTCTAAGTTTTAGTATATAGCTAATGACACACCTTTTGTCTCTGGGGCTATTGGATGGTGCAGTTTCCAGATTTATATTCAGTAATATGAGGTCTGAGTGAAGTGTTCACATCCTCATCTTGTAGACAGCATCTGCTGTACAGACTGCTGCTCTTCTGCTCTACAGATGCAAGTTTTGTTGTTCTGTAAAGATGCCCTTTCCTTGAATAAGCAATTCAGCTATGGGTTTACAGTTGTCAAATTTGGCTAAATAGGGGGAATTTATAAGAAATATTGCAGTAGTTTCTGTAAACAAAAATTTAGCACCTGAAGTAAACCATTGTTCACTGAAAATGCAAAATTATAGTGTAACATTTGGTAACATCAAACAATTTAACATTTGTAATATCTCCAGGCATAATGATTACAAGGTGGTATCCCCTGCATTAAGAGCAGTTGGAAATATTGTTACTGGCGATGATATCCAAACACAGGTAAGACTAGTTGATTTAAGAAAAAAATGAATTGGCAGGAAGAAAAAGGGATACAGAATTTTGTAAAAATTAATTGTAACAAAATGTGTGTCTGGTACAGGAGTCCATATACCTCACTGAAAGAGGCTCTGTATAAATCTCATTTGTTTTTTATACTTTCAGTCTGACAGCCAGTTTAGACTGCTATTTTAAACACTAAATTATTGCAAGAATTAACTTTTTCTTACAGCAACATATAAGTTTAGGGGATTGCTTCATTTCTGTATGGTATTTTGAATGTTGCTTCTCATGAATTGTGAAAAAAAAAAATTATTTCTTAATGGAGGTTCTATTAAGAATTATTGCTTTTTTTTTTTTTTTTTAAGCCTTGAAACGCAGTCAAGTTTTTCACTTTTTATAAGCAGCACCCCTACTAGGTTTGTGCATGAATTTGTCTGTGATAGTCTTGCTGATGCAATTTGTCCTGAAGATTTTTTTAGGCAGTGGAATCGAGTTTGAAGCAATGCAGAAAATACTACCGAGACAGGTCCTGTTTTGAAGAAAATTGTGTCTAAAAGGCTTACAGAACTAATGTACACGGAAAATAAAGAATTCAGTTAATTACTTTTTTTGTTTTGGGCTCCATAGAAGAGGTTTTCATTGAGGAATTAAATACAAAACATCTGTGCCTTAAAAAAAAAAAGTGAACAAGTTAGGTTTAAACTTCTCCGTTATTTAAGTTGTCATATTCTAGTGTTAACCAGCCTTATTAAGTCTTGCTGTCTTTAATCTCCATGTCTGAAGTTAATTGAGGGCAGATTCTTTCAAATCATTGTTTATTCAAACACTGGAGCATTGAGAACCTTCATTTTGCAAGATGTTATCTATGACATTTTGTAAAGTATAAAGCTGCTGCAAAATCTGTTTCTTTTGAGATTATCTGTAAAGTGCTTTTTTGTTGTTGTTGTTAATTGCACAAGCAAATTTGCAATTCTCCAATTATTTTAGGTGATTCTAAACTGCTCTGCATTGCCCTGTCTCTTGCACTTGCTGAGTAGTCCCAAGGAATCTATTCGAAAAGAAGCATGCTGGACTGTTTCTAATATTACTGCAGGAAACAGAGCTCAGATTCAGGTAACAGCCTGTATATTAGTAATCTGGGTTTGTTTGTTTGGTTTTTTTGTTTTCCTTTTATGAGCTTGCATGATTTTCCATCACAAGGAGAAATAAGTAGATGTAACATTAACTCTGCATTATTTGTTTTAGTCCTGTTTATAATGTTATCTATCTTTTAAATTGTTTGTTAATTTTGAATAAAGATTATAAATAACTTCATAAGATACTCTTTTTAAAAAAAAAATAGTTATCGTCATTTGTACTGGAGAAGATGATATGTTTCTTAAAGGGATTCAGTTAATTCTTATAGAAGGAATGAAAGGATACCTAAAATATTCTCTTTAGATTTAATATCAGCATTTGCTATTTTTTCCTGTGGTGCATCATTTAATGATATATTCTCTTTAATTTTGTTATGCTTTGTAGTATATATGTTGTTAATGTAATAAGCAATTTTCTGTCTTAAAAGTTGGAAAGAAACACCTTGTACAAACTAGTCCAGTGAAAAGAGGACCATTCTACCARTTCCGCCTATTTGGAAATGTTGACTATTTTGCTTGTTTCAGAAAATTGGATGATGTCATTAATACTGAGTWGTCTTGTAGAAATTATGAGATCCTAACTATTTCTCCAGTGATCAACCTAATGTTATTACCTGAAAAAAGGTTCTGTTAGAAGACAGACTTTCACAAAAATGAGAATTCTGAATCAGTATGAATCTTTTTTTTTTTTCTTCTTGGATCATGGATGAAAACATTATTTGGTTGAAGTCTTTTTAGATATTGTTGTATAGTCTCCAATTACAGATACATCCTTTCTATAAAAATTGCAGACCTGAATAAAAAGGCCAGAGTGAAGTTTTGTTCCGAGGCTTGACCTCAAGTTCGAAATCTCGGATTTTTCAGTGCTTCTCTTAGGTCCTGTAGCATCATCTTAACATATTAATACAATTTTTAAACAGAGCTATCCAGTAAGCGTTATTCTGTCCACCACAGAAGGCGAAATCAACAAAGAAAATATTCTGAAGGCTAGTGTGGTACAATGTTGGAATAGTTCTGAGTATCAGTTTAGCATTCCTAGTTAATGTGGTGCCTTCTTGTTAGGAAACAAAACATTGTATCCTTTGATATGAACAGCTATGGCTGAAATCTATAGTGAAGGGTTTCAGTGCTCTTTTCCTATGTAAATTAACTTTCTTAATTATCACAAAAACCTCCTAATTTCTTCTTCTAGGCTGTTATAGATGCAAATATTTTTCCAATATTGATTGAAATTCTTCAGAAAGCTGAATTTCGCACCCGAAAAGAAGCAGCGTGGGCCATAACTAATGCAACATCAGGAGGAACCCCTGAACAGATTAGGTAATTAGTTTGTGCATGTTGCTGTTTTCTTTGCCTTAAATATCTTTTCTAACAAGTTTTTATTTCTGCAATTGCATCCTAACAAACCTAGCAACAAAACCATAAGCACAACTTTAATTTCCTGAAACGGTCTATACAGTGGATAAACATGTAGAAATTCAGAAAAATGAGTAAAAGATATACAGTAGGATTAACAGCAAATTGTCCGAAATTACTTTTTCACTGGTATTAATTTTGTGAAAGCTTTAGGCATAACTTCCAGAATTGATGTTACATTGTCAAACACAGTTTAAATAGTTAATGAATAGTTTCAGTATTTGAAAATGGAAAATTTGTGCAATGAGGCTGTATCTCTATCGAGAAACTTCAAAAAAATTATCTATTTCTTCATGTATTGTAGATTCATTGTCTGTATTATTTTAAAACAGATAACAAACTTTTTCTTCAAAATGTAGTTTAATAAAACATTACTATCAATAGCTATTTATGTACTGCAAAGACTGGACATCTTAAATGACTAGAATCAAATACTCTGTAGTTTCTCTGAATGCTATTAGTGTAGTTGTTTGTATTACTAGTTTATATCTGGATTTTAAAATGACAGTATAATATTTAGAGGCCAGRACTGAAAGTGATATAATAATTCCTCCAGCATATTTGTGAGATCTCTTACAACAGGTGCATGTTTATTTACTGAAAAGTTAAATCATTCTTGTTTTCTTACAACTGCTAAATGTTATCAGACATAAGGAAAGTTTGTTATTGTAATTGCTTGCATAACTTAACATCTTAAATTTTAGCATATTTAATATAAATTTTAATGCAGGATCTTGGAATAGTAAACATTCATATGATACTATACATATAGCTTCCCATCACAAAATAGATACTGTCTCTTTCATGAAGTTTTAGCCCTTTTAATATCCTCAAGATACTACTCTCAAACTGCAGGATGCTTTACATCCTCTAATTAACTACATTCAGACAATCTCTTGATGGAGACGAACAATACTGTCTTCATTTTACTTGCACAATAGGAACCAGGACAGAGGTTCTGAGTTCCCGAAGTCCACACAGAATTTTGTGCAAAATTGAGAAGAGGAACAAGATACTCAGAATCCTCATGTTTTGTTGTATTCACAATTGCCTCCTTCCCTTTATAGTAGGCAAAACTAATGTCTTAATGGGTTGTTGGTATGGACTGTGTTAGTATGGACCACTATTCTTACCTCTCTGTAACATGTTACTTGTTATTTTTGCCACTATGAAAATTCTTAGTGCCTGAAAAAAAGAACTTACTACTAACTTTTTCTCCTATACTCAGACAAACCTCTCTGAAAATTGTACATAAAAAGGAGCTGAAAAGATTCTTAACTGAAGTTTGGCATTTATAGAACATACACATTAATTTTTAGGGTAAACTAGCATAATTATTTTATTTGAGATTAAGTTTATTTTTATGTTGTTGCATGTTTTATAAATATTTTGTTTCAGCCACTTTTTTTAAACCAAAATTAAGGACCAACGGTGATAGAATGGCATGTCAGAATAAATGTGCTGAATTATCACCCTCTCCCTCCCCCTCCCCTCTCTTTTTCTGCTGTTATAAAGGTACTTGGTAGCATTAGGGTGCACCAAGCCTCTTTGTGACCTCCTGACTGTGATGGATTCAAAAATAGTACAGGTGGCTTTAAATGGACTTGAAAATATCCTGCGTCTTGGAGAACAAGAGTCTAAGCAAAATGGAATGGGCATTAATCCTTATTGTGCTCTTATAGAGGAAGCATATGGTAAGAAATTACTTATTGTAAAACTGCATACCTATTTCATTATTCATCATATATTATTTCAGGCTGTAAAAACAAAACCATTGTCAACCATATGTATGAGATTTTTAGGTAAGTTTAATAGAAGAATTTTTTTCTTCAAGCCTAACTGGACATTAATCACTGCAAATTGAATAATGTAACATGGTGGGAAAAGCAGTTAAATGCAGAAAACTTTTTTCTTTTTCCTTTTTTTTTTTGCCTGTGATCAGTTTATGAAATACTCATCTAGAGAAACATTCTCGGAAGCATTTAATACACAGGTATCCTAGTCTATGGGAGCTATGGTTTGCATAATTTTATCATTTAATTGTAAATATGTGTTTATTACTTTAATATATACTGTTATCAGATACAGTTTCATTACCAACAGGGATGCAAGATCAGAATTTGTCTTACTGTCTTAGTTCTTCTAATTTATAACTTCATTTAAATACTAGCTTGACAGGTATTTTTTTTTTTATTCCCAAAGTTGATCATTTCTTAGCATAGTAAATATCAGCAATAGCAAGAATCTACTTCAGATCATGAAATTAAATAAGTTGTAGTTACTTTTGAAAACATTTCGTTCTCCTCCTTCTTTTAAGACATTTTGAATTAAACCACTTTTAAAAGGCAGAGTATCAAAATTAAATTGTATTTGTGAAACTTTACAACTGGATGCTTTTGATTTGACAAAATTAATGTTAAAACTGAATCTGTCATTATTTATGGAGGCTCATCTTTTCATAGTTTCTGACAAGAAAAAATTGGCAGGCCTTTTTGTTTCAGAAACTGCAAATAGTTCTGGTTGGCTATATAATATCTGATTAAATGCTACTAACTTTTCTGTAAGACAGTCATTAAATCTGAATCCCTATTAAGGAGTTACGCTTCTAAAATCAAGTACAATTCTATGCATTGGCAAACCTACTTTGCGATCTAACATGGAAGATGAATAAGCACTTAATACTTTAATGTGACTTACTATGAACAGACTCGAGATCTGGGACAGAATTTCAACTATTGAATGTCTGGGGTCCTTTTGAGAAGGTTAAGTACGTCTTCCGAGAGATGTTAACACTACTACAGAAATATTAAGATTGTCACAAAACAGCCAAGGTTCCCATTTCATATTGTGATGGACTGATTGACTTTGGCAGTGGGCTGCTGAAACTGTGGATAGAAGTTAATTTGGGGAAACAGCTGTGCCAGCTGATGACATCACCTGCATTTGGATTCTGTAGTGACCAGAATGGTTCATATGAGCTCTTCCTCACCCAGCTTAGGTGAAAGCTGATTTATTTTAAATAGCTAAACAGGAGTTCTGAGTTAACCTAACTGACTTTACCAAAAGTAGGACTGGAGACAAGAAGAGAGGAAGCACTTACATGGTGCTCTGCTGGCAGAATTATATAGGTATAGGTGATGCCCTCTAAGTTTGAAAACTTTGAATTTAAATTTGAAAATAGAACTAGAGTTGAAAAAAGATATCAGGCTGCAGCCAGTGATAACCCCATAACAGGGGACAGAATTACTTGAAAGAGTAAAACTAAACTCCTTGTATCAAAAGATATGAGAATACTAGAAGTTGCTTTAGCAAACAGTTTTATACTGTCCTGATTTGAAACAATTTGCTTTCTCTGTAGAGATGGTGTGTTTCTTTGTACATATCACAGCTGTTTACTTATCTTAATTTATATCCTATAAATACAGTTCTTAGAATTACAGTTGGAACTGCAAAGCTGCAGCAAATGTAGCCTAGAAATAGGTTACAAAATTCAGTAATCTGTCTTAATTAGGAACATTTGGTGCAGAAGAAAATACATATTAATTTCTGGAAAGAATGGGGAAGGAGGAAAAAATAATCCATTTTTTGTGAGGTTCAGTAACAGTGAATGAAATTAGATGGCTTGTGGGTTTGTTTTGTTTTTTTTTTAATTTAAGAAGTACCACTAAGTTTTCATATTACAACCTGTTTCTCTTTGAATTCATTATTCTGCTAATCTTCAGAAGCAACTAGATTTTGAAAAAGTTTTGTTTTTAATTTAGGACTTGATAAAATTGAATTTCTTCAGAGACATGAAAACCAAGAGATCTACCAAAAGGCTTTTGAACTCATAGAACATTACTTTGGTGTAGAAGAGGAGGATTCCAGTATTGCACCTCAGGTGGATGAAAGTCAGCAGCAGTTTGTGTTTCAACAGCAGGAGGCTCCAATGGAAGGGTTTCAGCTGTAAAAAAAACTAAGTGAAGACAAGCATAAAATGTAAACACCTGTAGTTTTGGGGGGGGTTGTTTTTAAGAGATCTCTTCTTTATGGCCAAAGCTAGAGGAAAAGTTGAATATGTTTTTCAGAGATAGATGAAGAAGCAGCTCATGCACTTTTGTACATTGTGTTAGATATAACTGTTCATTTTTGTTTTGTATTTGCATTTTTCATTATCTCATATGTACAGAAAACAACTGTGAATAATCATGTCTACAGTAAAGCATTAAATGTGATTTAACAAGAACTGTTAAGCTAAGACACAGTAGGATTTTAGGGGTTGTGAATTTTTTATGTAGTCTCAAACTGCGTATCAGCAATACCGTTATTGACAGTTGCATTTTTGGCAGTAGGCTTGACTTGCCCAGTCTCTATCAAATCTACCTCTTGTATTGAAGCAAAAACATTGCTTCAGAGCTAAGGCATGAAATAAAGATGAGCTTGTAAAGAAGCTGAATTGGAATGTGAAAAATATTTATTTAAATTGTGCAACTTTTATGCATTACTTAACATACTGATGGAAATTATTTATAAAATGTATTTAAAGACATAATAGATATATAATGCTAATTACCTAATATTAAATATATGAAAAAGCTTTTTCTGATGTACACAGGAAGAGGACTATTTCAGAGGCTTTCAGATTGGAATCAGCAGAGAGCTTGCTGGTCATTTGATGCTAGCTCTGTAATTAAAGCTGCTAAATGGCATTAAAAGTCAGCCACAAATATAATACTTTG
The DNA here is from genome assembly GCF_003343035.1 of Apteryx rowi. Lineage (NCBI taxonomy): Eukaryota > Metazoa > Chordata > Aves > Apterygiformes > Apterygidae > Apteryx > Apteryx rowi. Next base: position 367,946 of record NW_020448697.1, read on the forward strand.
CTGTGGAAGCAGTTGCTGTAGTTACCACAAGAATGCTGTGATTATGAATGAGAGAGATGATTTGCACAGTTGCAAATACAAGGCAGATGGTTTACAGCTGTCTCCTGTCAAAATGTGGTAACACTATTTTAATTTGAGAAATGTTGCAGTGTTTGCCTTTCTAGTAACAGTAGCTTTGTTTAGAGGGTAGGTGTTATGTTTTTGACCAAATCTGTTAACACCATTTGAATTTTTAAGTTAGCTATCTTGGTTTTCTTTTGGTAAAACAGTAGAAATGCTGCAGTGAAAAATGGATAGAGAATTGCTCCTTTCCAGTTGAATGAAAAGTTTGTTGTACTGTAAATAGTATTAGGTATGTGGACACCAAACTAACTAGAAGTTATTGTCTTCTAAGCATTTATGTTCTACAATACAGTGTTTGCTGTTAAACACTAAGACAAGTAGGATTCTAATATTTACATTAACCATTTTAAATGCAGAAAAATATATGCTCTGCTTGGACTTGCATATTAGTAGTGTTTTTGGAATATTAGTAGTATGTCTCATTTGGAGAAATTAATCCTTTGGGTTAATTAAATTGAGTTTTATCTGTATTTAATGTATTAACACCAAACTCCTGGGTTAAGTGAAATCTTTGACATGAGAGCATTTCATGCTTTATAAAAGCTTCAATTTAAACTTACAGTTACTTTTCCCATGGCACTGTGCTTGCTACTAAATATTTTAATGTACTGAGAAATACAGGTTAAAGGTGATATCATTTATAGTACCATTTTATATTTAGAATTTTTTTATGTGCAAGTTAAGATTCATAAGATGTTTCAGTTTGTTACAGCAATATATACTATATTGTAATTGAATGTGAGACTTGAAGTTTTTTTTTAAGGTTAATGGTCAGTTTTGATTAAGATGTAACTGGAAGGGAAGAAACCTCTTTTGAATATTTTACTGGAAGTTAGAGGTATGTTACAAGAAGTGTATATAGGAGTGCTGTTACTTTATGAACTCTGAATAATGAGATATTTTAGCAAATGACACTTTAAGCCTAGATTTGTACAGCATACAGCAGTTTTGAATAGTATGATAATACTGAGTACAGCTGCCAGGTTTTCATATAATGTTAGATGATTGTATTTATGCCCTTTTTACTCTTATAATTTTAGTTTTTGTATTCTGACTTCCTCCCCTCCCCCCCCATCTGTTCAAAGTACAGGGTAATGATCATGGACATCTACCAGGATTGCTAGTAAATACTGAATTTCAATGTTCTTCTAGTGTAAGAAAATTATTCAGGTAACAGGGTGTTCCACTGCTTCTAACAAACTTGTTTTGATAATATTACATAACCATCTGTGCCTGCTTTTTATTTGGAGGACCCTGTAAACACTGCATTTATAAGCCTCTCTAAGCCAAATCTGGATTAAAAGACTATAAACTATAGTCTCTTATAAACTATAAGAAATACTATACAAATCTTGATTGAAAGACTTGAAAATGGAGAGAAGAGGGGACATTTAAAGTATTATATTTGTTTTGAAAGAATGTCTTCAGTTTTGTGGATGTATTATTCTGTATGTCTGAGCAGTTAGTGACTGCACTTTATGCATTTAGATAAACTATATTTCATGCCTCTGATACATTTTAGGTAGTAGTTTAAAAGGGAACTAAAATTGACTGACTTCAGTAATGAAAAACATTATTTAGTCTCAGCACTTGCTTTACCTTAAAATTTGTTTTTGAAAATACTTTATTAGCTGTTCTGTAAAGGATAAATGTACAGATGGCCTTTCCTGTTTTAGCACTGGGTTTACAACAGGCTTTGTGAAAAGTGCATAAACGATGAGTGTAAAGCCAGGGACGGTGACTTGGAGTCAACTCTGGTCTAGTCATTTGCAGGTAGGGGAGTGAACATGATGCTGTTTCCTAAACAGATGAAACCAGTGAGGGTGGTGGGGAAGATGAGAAAAGATCTCAAGTCTGGCATTTAATTCAAATACAGAATACTGTAGTGCCCCATCAGCCAAAAAGTCTGTTTAAAAACACAGTTTGGGGGGCTTTCTTTAATTAAGAGGGTACCATTTATTTTTATTTAAATGTGAATAATAACTAGTTAATCTATGCAACTATGCAAAGCTTACTTTTTTTTAGTTCCCTACTCTGATACACTGAATAATATCTGTTTTTTTCATCATTGCACTTTTGTCTGAGGACTGGTTCACACAGCTTTTTAATTTTCTAGTATTTGCTTTAAATACTGTTGCTAGCAGCAATCAGAAAATAGTAATAATGTTGGCACAGAAATAAGTTAGCTATAGAACAAGTTTGCAACTGGAAAATATTTATTGTCAGGTCTGTCTGTTCATCTGAAAAGATGCACTATTGTCTTTGCTCCATGGTTTGTTCTCAGTTGGTTTAAATTTCTTAAATTGCAAGACCGATGGTTTTTGTAATAGGTCTGTCAATTGTTATGTGAAGTTTTAACTCTGACCTCGAGTTCACTGAAATCTGGAATGAGAAATTTCAGTTATTTATAGCATGACATCTTCATGTAATATTGTGAAATTAAAATACCTATATTAACTTTGGATAATAATAGTGCATCTTTAAATCCAGGCCAAAGGCCCATTACTGTAACAAAACACACAAGTAGTATGCAATATTATGGAATGTTACAACTCCGAATACCATACAGAAACCAATAAAACCTATTTTACAGATGTTTATTGTATTTATTTAGTGTTCTGGTAAGTGTGTCGTCTTAAACTAGAAAACAAAAATGCCATTTTGAATGCAGCATTGAAACAAGTGAATTCAAACTGGTTGACTTGTGTGCTTTAAGACTTTGCACTGTCACCAGACAGAAAACTTCTTGGATTGTTTTTAAGTAAGTTTTTGCAAATATCTAGCCAAACAAGTACTTTGATTGATAATCACAGACCTGTCTCCACATCCACAACTGACAACTTCTTTGGGAATTCCCACGAAGTTTATAAGGACGTGAGAACTTGTAAGATTATCAGTACATTTCCCCTGCCCTTGTTTTTCCAAACATTCTGCTGATAAGATTTGAAATATTCTGGCTTTTTACTGCTTGTTCTTTATTTAGAACTGCAACAGTAAATTATATGAGTTTTCTTATCTTTGCAGTTTCGGTAATCTCACTTCAGTACTCCTTGGTCTTTGCGGAATTTAACCTTTCATTGAAAAATTTGACTGGTTTTTATATAAGGAACTTCTATCTGCATAACAAAGCTCAAAATCAAGCATGAAGAAAGGGTTTTAGGGCAGACAGCAGAAATGTGGCTCCCCATGCCATACATTCTCAGGAAACTGTCTCATCTCTTGAAATTAATTACTGGTTTTAATCATATGCAACAGAGACCTACATCTCTTTTCATAATCTTGTAACTACTGCCATTGTTTGGCTCCAGTGTGACTGCAATATTAGAGTTGTCCATTTAGTGGTTAAATTCACTAATTATTCAGAGTAGCAGTTTATAAGAAATTCTGGATCTCTTGGTAGGAGCAAAATTAAGGTTACTTTGTCTTTGACTCTGCTGCCAGTGCGGCCTCTCTCCGCCACTTGGCCTTCTTTGCCATGTTCCAGCTTGTTAAGGACTCATGGCGTGCAGCAGCCTGCAAAAATAAAACACCTGCTTCAGAATAAAGTAGTGGGAATAACTATACACCTTGGGGAAAGCTACCACAGCTCAAGAATGGCCAATAACCCCTTCAGACGTCGCGGGTAGTAACAGCATCTGTTACCTAAAGCTATGGTAACAGTAAGTTGTTGCTGTTTGGATTTGTCTACATTAACTTCTCATAGATTTCCATCACTTTTAATTACCAAGTATGCTATGTATTAAGTAGCTAGCAATCTACTCACCTTTTTAGCCGAAGCAATCACAGCAAAACAGGCAACAATTGAAAGTCCAATCATGATGTAACAAGCTTTAACTCGAGCTTTGTTTCTTGCCCTGTCAAGCATCTCTGGCCTGCAATTCAAGTTATTGAATCATTACAAAACTGTGCAAAGTATCTTTTCACAGACATAACATAACAACTGAAGAATAAACGTAAAATTAGCTCCTAAAACAAGCATCTTTGGATTGCTTTTGTACCACCAAGAACTTTGCATTTTCTGATCTTAATCCATTTTTGGTACAAAAGCACCACTTAATGGGTTTAAGCTGGTTTTTTTTTTCTTTCTTTTTTGTTCGTGCAATAAATATTTGCACCTAAGTATTTTGGGGGTAAGTATACTAGAAACCTTACCTTAAGCTCTGTATGTGTAGTGAAATTTAAATATTTTTGTACTTTATAACAGATGGAGGAGTGTATGTGGTGTTAACCAAAAGTGATAAAAGTTCCTTTGGCTGTTCAAAATTAACTTTTGAAATAAATCATTGCTATATCTAACCTGTTTGGATGATATCCTGTATACAGTAGATTAGGGATTTTACATGTTTGGATATGTGAATAAAAGTTTGTACTGCTACAAGCTAGTGTTTTGTTTTGATTTTTAGTCAGTTCTCCTTTGGAAAAGCAGCAACTCTATCATTTAAAGAAGGCTTCTCCTCACTATTAGAGGAATACATACCTAAATAAGAGCAATCCACGTGATTGTTTTTCATATTCATCAAATGCAAATGTAATGAAAACTTTGCCATGCATTGGGCTCTAGTTCCTGTAAGAGATGCATTTTACATTCCACAACCTCAATTTGTACAAGTCTCATTTAAACGTTTTTGAGTTTCAGAAAGTGGTAGTGGGCTGGGTACTTCTGAGAACTAGGAGGACGGGAAATCTCCATCTCATTAAAATTTTCACCAAGCTTTGAGCTCAGTTATTTTCTGGGAATGCTGCTTTTAAAGTTCATTGTATTTCTGGCATTAACTACATTGCTGGCTGTACTCTATTTTCCAATCATATTTTTTTTAATCCTAAAGCATGTTGAGATGCTTTGTTTATTTTTGAAATGGGTCACTACATAAAGAATCTATAATTTTATTTTGTGAACAAAGAACTTGTAATTTGATATCTTTTCCCCCCAAAGCAACTTTACCTTTGAAGAACAAGACCAGAGTAGGAGACACCAAGCATGTTTTAATTTTTGTAGTCAAAACTCTGACAAAGGAAGTCTGTAATAAGAGCCCGAGGACTGCAATGTTTCTCTCTCAAAGGCTTAATATCACAGAAGATGGCAAGCCTTACCAGCATCTGTTAGACTCTTCCCCACCCCAACACACAAAAACACGCATGCACTAATGAATGTTGTGAGTACCAGGTTTCTTGCAGATGACTGACAGTACTTACAGTTTAAGGAACTATTTCTGTGTTGTACAATGGTAAATGCATTATCTATCACAAAAACAAACCACACAACAGGCTAGCACATGACACCATTAATCTAGAATCCATTTGTAGCAACAAAAGAAAAAAAAATAAATTGTATTAGTCTAGCTTATTAAAGTAATTACATTTCACAGTGCGCTAATTGAAACTCTTCTGAAACAGATTTTCACTTTCTCCTTGTTTTCTACCTCTGCTTTAAGAAAAGCAGACCTTATTATGTTTTTCTTTAATCACTCATTAGAGCCTGTGTTACTTAATCCCTAATTAAGACTCTGGCTAAACCTCTGCTGAAGTCAATAACAACTTTTTTCTTTTTCTTTTTTTTTTTTTTTTAAGAAGTAAAAGTCTTGAATAAGGACTGCAGATTTGGCTCTTGGTACAAAATATCTTCCACAGCTCCATTTTGTTCACAGATAACAGGATCTTGCAATTAAGTATTTTATTTTAATAGCTAAAGTAATGACACAGTTCAGCTACAGTGTTTCAAAATTGGCTTCTTTTAGTATATTGTGATTTATGAACTTCAGTTTTTAAAAAGACTTTGATCACACAAAAAGCAAAAAGGGGTGATATTCTCTTGTCAGGCCGCTACCACACTGAAACAGGTGATTTGCGTGCATGTGTGTCTWTGTACTGGCAAAGGGTCTGTATTTTTATAAACACCTCTCACTCATTTCAATAGTCCAATTTTTTCTCAGTCAGACCTCTCTGGCCGCCTGAGCCCTGCCTAAACCTTTCTCTAAGGAAATAGAGCGGGATTAACATACGGTAAAGGAGAATGGAGCATTCAGAAAGCTGCTGCCCTGCTCAAAAAACAACGAAACTGATAGGAACAAAGAATAACGGAGAAGCTACAAGATGTATTATTGCTTGATAAAGCTCAGTGTGCTACTTGCACTGAACTTATCACCCAAGACAGGGACGTATTCTGCTGATAAAAAGTACAGTGCCCTAGAGAGAGGCAACACTATATCTATCAGCCAAAGAAAAAGGCAGCAAGTAGCAGTACACAGGCTTCAGGTGCTCAGCAGCTCCCTGGGGAAAGAATAACTTGCAGCAAGCAGAGGGGAGCAGGGGAATTAATGGATCAGTTGGAATGGGAGGCTAAGACTATGCCAAGTATTTGGTTTGCCTTGGATTTGCCTTTGGAGGGTGATGTTTCTCTCATAACCTTCTTATCTACTTTTCCTCAAACTTCTCTTCGGTCTATAGTAAGTTGTAACTTGTTTGTTGTGATCATTCAGTGACTGTCAGTTCCTTTAGAACTGTTTATGTGTGCTATAAACGGAAAATATTGTTTACTGGTAACATCCTTCTCTGATTGCATATTAGCAATAAGTAATAAATAAGTTAGTATATAAATGTAACTGAGGCTAACTACCAAGATGGCTCCAATTCTTACTCCCAGGCTCTGGGAACTTCAGTAAGGAACACTTTTTTCTTCTTAATCTATAACCAGCAAAAGATGCCTCAAGTCACAAAGAGACAGGAAAAAACACAGCCCAGAAAACAGTTCAGGCCTGACATATTTAAATTTCCATATTAACATAGATTTTTAGAAATTATCTTCCTTTGTGGGTTCTTTTTGCCCGTGTTTAAGTCAGTGGCAACCGATATTATGTCTCAGCTTAAGTTCTTCCATTTTTATAGTAGCATTATCTTCTCCTTAAACATCTTTAAAAGTGTGACCTGATGATAAATAAGCAATGGAGAAGTCAACATGGCTTCAACCAACAAGCCACTAGAGTAAGTGATACAAGACCTGGAGCCAGACCACAGAGGGTACTTGGGCTTCCTAGATCAGGTGTCAAAGCCACGATACAAGGAGACTTTGAATGTTAAATAACAGGATGAGTGAGCGTCTAGTAGCTGGGAGCACTGGCATTTTTGGAGAGGCTGCAAGGCCAGGCAGGAGCCCTTCAAAACCAGAAGCCAGAGCTGATGCTTCTCACAAAGACCAGGCTCTACCACTGTGCAGATTAGCAGCACCTCTTCTGTAAGAGATGGCATCACCCACTAGCATTTCCATCAACACGTTTAAATGCTAATCTGTAATATAATGAAAAGTAAAACCCATTTGAAGTACTGTTGGCTCTCTCCCCTAGGAAACCTCAACAGGAAATCCAGGACAGCTATTCAGGTAACCTGCAACTGCTGAAAATCAGAGCACCTAGCCTGTCCAGGAATCACCCTTTAACAGTTCATTTCCTTCCCTTGGCCTCAGCTTTCACTTCCTGGGAAGATGCCCTGATCAAGCTAAAGGTAAGTCTGGGATGGATATCTTCAAAACTCCATGTTCATTCTGTACAGCAAAGAACTACGGATTCATAGGGATGAAAACAGACCATGCAAAGTAAGCTTGGTATTCTGGCCTACTAGTAAACTCAACTAAGTCCTAGGTCCTGGAGACAACTTCTCAGATTGTTTCTGTCTTTTATTCAGTGGCTACCTAATGCACAAAAGCAGAGAAAGTCCTAGCTAGGTGATTACTAAGCACAGTTATAAGAATTACAGTATACAATCTTTTAAAATAAAACAAGACAACTACACACCATGAGGCCCCAACCCTATCAGAACAGGCTAGCTGTGATCTGAACGCACCTACCGGCATGACCCCTTCCATGGGTGTATACAGAGGTGTTGAACTCCCACCAGCTTTGGCAGGAGCTTGGGATGGAGCTATTCAGCCTCGTCAGGACTGCAACAGTTCCAGGCACAAACAGGGATGACATTACAGGCCAATTAAAACTTTCAGAGTAAAATCAGTAGGCATGGTAGAGAGTACATCTGGTGTCAGCAGCTGAAGCAAGGTTTCAGGATTGTACTGGTAAACTGGTAAATGTTACTTAGCCACCAAAGCAGTGTTTCTTAATGATTCTGCTTCTAGATATCATTCCAGAAAGCTACACTTCGCTTGGCCAGTGAGGTCTGAAGGCAAATGAAGGGGCTAGGGACCCCCCCATCCAAAAAGGCAAAAAGAGTCACCAAGAAGCCCTGAGCTCTCTATTCAGAGAAAGAAGGTTCACTGCATCTCACTGCCTTTTACAGAAAATCCTTCTACACTCTATTCCCCCCCCCCCCCCCCCCCCCCCGTGTTGTAGCTACTGACTGGTTCAAATCCTATAGACAAGTCTTAGACTGGGAAGAGTCCACCTCCTTCTTTTCAGCTCAGTTGCTCTTAGGCAATGACAGCACACTTACGGGATCCTCGGAGGAATCTCATCTTCTGTCTTGAAACGGCCGGTCCAGAGGAGGATTTTTTTGTCAAACTTCGAAGGCTTGTAACTTGCAGCCACCTTGTGAGCCTGCTCAGCTTAAGGATCAGAGAAAAAAAAACACCCCATCACACCATGCACTAAGAGTAAAGGACGGGCACRGTAGTAACTGTGGAAAGGGAAATCCCTTCTTACTGCCCATCCCAGCTGCTGGAAGCAGCCCACTCAGGGGTTAACTTCCAGGTGTTCCCTCTCTCCCACGCAGAGTTGTCTCTACACCGCATCTCGAAAACCTCTGCATGCAATGAACCCCCGCGGCGTCCGACGCCGGCTCCAGCCCTGAAATCCGCCCCGCTTTCCTCTCCTTGGGAAACCGCCCCGGTGGGAGCCCGGGAAGGGGCAGCGCCGCGGCGGGAGGGCCGGCGCCGGCTCGGGGGCTCCCCGCGCCCTTACCGCGGCTGACACCGCCCAGGCCGCGGTCTCGGCCCGCGGCACCGGCGGCACCGGCGGCGGCCAGGAGGCGGCCCGGGCGGAGGCGGGCGGGCAGCATGGCCAGGGCAGCGCCGGTCCCCCGCGCCGCCGCCGCCGCCGCCGCCGCCGCCGGGCCGCCGCCCGCCCCGGCCCCGCCCCCGGCCCGCCCCCGGCCCGGCCCGCCCCAGCCCCTGCGGCCCCCGGGGCGCGGAGGGGCAGCAATCCCAGCCGAATGTCCCCTCAGCCTTCTCCAAGGTCCGAGCCGTGGCCCCTCCTTGGTGCAGCCGCCCGGCGCTCTCCGCAGGCAGCTGCTGAAGGAGCAGCACCGCCGCGGCCCCGCGGCTCTGCTGCTCGGCGCCTGGGCTGCCGGGGAGCAGCTGTCCCTTCCCCAGAGAACTCCTCTGACAGCTTTAACAGCTGTATGAGATAAGTCTGTGGGTCATTTTCTGGAGACCATTTCTGCTACTTGAAAATAGCCACTGAAAGAAGCCATCCTTCTCACTTCATCCACCTAACAAGTTCATACACTAAATCTCTAGCCTTAAAACATTAACACTGAATCAAAACATCAAAACATCAAAACTTGCTAAAGAAACACACGAGGTGGTTCAATTTCATTTTTCAACACAAAGTGGACTTATGCCCTGTGATGCCACCCTGTGCATATCCATTTTACCCCTTCTAGAAGGTTCAGACAAATTCTCATGATACGCTTTTCTGTTTATTTCAAATTAAAAATGTTTTTTGCTTTTTTTCCCCCCCCCCTCTCTTTTATGTGCTGGACAGAGTAAAGCTTTGTTAATGAAAAAGACAAATATTCAGTACAAACTGATATCCTTGCAAAAAAATGAAAAAATGCTTTAACAGAAAGCTAGAAAACTCTGCACAGAATACATATTTAATAAATGACAGCCAATGCTAGCATGATACCAATGATAATGTAACATGGTGTTTCAACAGAAGTATTTCTGAGGCACCAAACAGCAGATGATTTTACTTCTGTTAACCAGCTTGAGAACTTTGGGCAGAATATAGAAAACCCTGTTTCATACGAATGGGTCACTAGGTGGCAGCTTTTCAAGTCCCTTGCAGATGAGAAATCTTGAGTGTTTGTAGCCAAACCCCTCGGTTTATTTTCAGCAGCAGAGCCTGAGGTAGACAACTCTTTCTGAAGGCAAATTCTTGAGCGGAGATAATCAGAAATTTGTCACCAAAGTAATTGTTAGCTTCCTTGATATTATAAGTTTTTAAAAATGCCATTTGGACAACATTTCATTCTGGAAAGACTTTCAATAAAGTGTTTTCTATGAAATAAAAAGCCCCATGTTGATATTTTCATAATTGAACATGTACAGTTTCCATTCTGAAATCATTAAAATAACAAAATGTCCTTATTAATGGACATCAAAGCCATTCCAATCCATTTAATTCATGCCAAGTTAAAAAAAAAAATCCTCTCACATTCTATTTCAGGAAAAAAATGTCTTTTTGCAAATAAGACATTGTCTAAACAGAAAAATCCAGTTCTCTCTGAGATCTGTATAAAAGCCACACACTGGCTTTCTGATGACTGTTTAAAAATAACCAAAACAAAGAACATGCACCTATTTGCACACACAGACAGCTGTTCTGCCCTATTTCTGAATGTTTTGGGGGAGAAGCAGAAGCACCAGAAGAAATAACATAGAGGATAAAATAGGAGTTAGGGTCTGCTTGTAGCTCTTCTTCCTTTGCTTTCTTTCTGCTTGAACAGAGAGACTGGACAAGTCTCCTTGTCTCTGGAGATGCAGCTGCAAGGGGTAGGTAGAGACAGCGCAGCTTGGGCTGGGCTGCTCAGTGGTGCATCCTGAATACTGCTACTATTTGCTAGTAATTTTGGTAACCCACAGATGTAGAGTCATGGCATAGCTCTGACAGCATGTTACTATTCATGAGCGATGCTACTTCTCATGACTGCAATAAGTGCCACCTGCAATCAGCAGAACTGCAGGGAAGAAGCCTAGAGCTCAGATAAATAGTCCCCAGCACTGCAAGAACTGCAGAGTAGAAAACTGCTCAGAAGCTTATGGGTGGATGAAAGAGGTCTGAGCAGTTAAAGCTCCTGAATCTTGAGGAACCATCATTATGCCCTGGAAGAGATGACTTAAAAAACCTGGTGGCCTTCACGGTTTTCATTCTTTCTAGAGATATTGTATACTGTTTGCTATCACCTTCAATTGCAGTCATTTGGTATTACTACAATGAATGAAATAAAATCCCAAAAGATTAAATAGCTTTGTATTTGGAACAGCCTCCCATTGACCTCAAAAAATGGAATTTTCATGCTTGACTTCTCTGTGGACAGGACCATATTTGGGGATAGAGATAGAAAACGTCAAGATGGGCATATGTATCTGTGAGCATTGTGACAACTGATGTCACGCTCTCTTCACAGTAAGAAAGCAGATCACTGGCTTCTTGCAGACAGGGCATTTAGAGGCATATTTAATACAGCTTGGTATAGCGTCCTCTTTCTCCAAAAGTGTCAGGTCCTCTCAGCTACTCCATTGACTTTGCTTTACACAGAAGACCTGAGTAGCTAGAGAGGCAGACACAGCATACAGGAGTCATTGATAGAGGGTACTCAGTGGCACCGCCAAAGTGGACGAGCTGTTTACATGTAGCAAAGAGGTTCCTGGCAGGAATGAGACATGGGATGTGTTTAAAATTAGATCAATCAGAAAAAAAACTTCTCTTGTTTTTTTTTGTTTGTTTGTTTTTTTCTTTCATGCCTGCTCATTCATGTTCTCCCCTTGAAATTCAGCCATATGTGATGTCTTTCCTCAAAGATCACCTTTATCTGTATACCTTCATATTGCTGTCATCACTCCTGTTCCTCAAGATACTTTTCTCATTGACCTATAGATCAATGATTGCCTATCGTACTTGGCTTTCAATCTAAAGGACGTTTCCTTGTAAGAAGCACAGACATCTACTGGGTGGAAACACTGCACAGGTACATGTATTGCTGTTATTCAAGGCTAAATCAAATTTCATAGGGAGAGATAAGGAAATTAAGTAAACAAACTCAATTTTACCTAACAACATTACTTTAATCATCCCCTTTCCTTTTTTGTTGAAGACACAGTATACTTAACAATTTGAAAACAACAAATACAGATACAACATTCTAGACAAATTAATTTTGCTAACCAGCTTAGTGCTGAAAGTCATTGTACAATGTAAGCATTGTTTTTTCTCTTTTAGGGAGATTTTTTTTTGCTGCACTGGCAGACAAATTGCAGGAATTTTAACCTTACAATACATACTAGTTCATATTCAGAACAGTACTTGTAACAACGGATACATGAACAGCATTTGGTGCATAAATCTTCATTCCTCTCATCAGCTATAGAAATTAAATAATTACACAAATCTGTATGTAAATTGTACCCTTACCATTCAAATTACTTTAAAAACTTGCCTTCACAGATACATGTTATATATATACGTCTATATGTCAAAGTAATTTCATTGCTTGTGTCCATCATTGAAATGCAATCTATAGCTATTTTTACTAAAATTTGAGCAGAAAAGTCATATAGATATGGGTGAAAACATATAAATAGAAATGACAGAAAAATAGATATATTGTACATAACAGTAATACAATATGTTTGTGTAATGTTGCAATTACTGAACTTGATTTTTACCTGCCACAACATCAAATTATTCTAGATTCAAACAGAAGCAGAGGCAAAATTTAAGAAATTAGTATTTTTTCACATTAACATGGCACAGAAGTTAAAATAGCAGTGCACAGTTTCTATGTTCCCGGCTATTGGCTTTATGAAGACAGAAAAGTATTCTTCACAGTGCTGGACTGGGCCTACATATCAGAGCTCTGGTGGCATGGTGCTGCTGTTCAGGGTTTTGAAAAAACTGTTGCCATCTAGCCCAGCTGGGGAGGCAGAACCCCCAGGGCAGCTGTGGCCTTTCCAGGAGAAGAAAGCCTTTGCCACTGATGGAGAGAAGTGGTGTAGTTGTCCTGACAGAAGAATCCCTCCTTCTCTGAACACACGCTCTGCTGCTAGTACAGAAGGTGCTGCATACCTATACGTACAGAGCTACAAGCACACACTCATGCGGTATAGCTAATATCAGTTACTAGTTGTGCAATTGCTATGTATTGGAATGATGCATTGTCATTTTTTGTTGAAAATCAGATTTTTTTTTTAAACAGGTAACAAAAAAACTAAAATTCCCTGGATGTATTCATGCTGATCTCAGTGGTTACCTTATTTATACTAATGAAAAGAATTGGTTAGGGTTTAACATTTTTTACATTACACAGTGTGGCAGAGATTGCTTGCTTCCTTCCTTGAACTAAATAGACACCTCAGGACAAACATGGTGGGTCCTCTCTCCTCATGCATCAGAGGAGGTGTGTGAGATGCAATTACCTACAAATATGGGAAAAAAAGGGAAATGAAAGTACCTATAATCACAGAGCCCCAGAGAAACCCTTCAGTTTTTATATAGACCTGTCTCTTTCATTCATTATCAACCTGGTAAATAGAGGGAACTTTAAATGTTGCTGTGGCACTCATCTGGAATAGGGTGTACAATTCTGGGTGCATGTATTGAAAAAAAACACAAAGGATTCACCTGTACCATGCGCAGAAAAGGTTTACTTTTGGATGATCGGGAGAGTGGAAAGCCTATCTTAAAAGTGGAGACTCAAAGACTGGGCTTGTTTAGCTTAGCAAACAAAAGCTAAGAGAGGGTTCTGTTTCCTTGATAAAATATATTCAGGCAAAAAGATGAGCTCCTTAAACAACCAGGCACCAAAGATACAAGAACAAGAGGGTATAAACAATTTGTGCCTTCATATCTGTGAGGAATAAGAAGAATGCTGCTAGCTCTTCTAACGCTTCTACCTCACTCAGAGATGTGAGGTTTTGGGAGAGGCTCCAGTAGGTTTACATGAGCAGACAACCTGTGTTAGGATGGAGAACAAAAGGGACTGCTGAGTGGGACTGGATTACGTGGTGCCTGCAAGAGCAGGGGCTGGACTCTGTGACCAAGGAAATCCTTTCAAATTTAGTAATGAATAACTTTTTAAGTATCACTGGAGATGGCATTTCCTGTGGCCTACTCTCTTTGGGGAAATCAAAAGGAAAGAGACCTAAAAGAGAAATGGCTCACTCAAGTGCCTCGTTTATCTTTGGGCATTTTAACGCTACCCGGTCATATGCTGGACAGTCTTTTCCTGGACAGCATCCTTGCTGTACTTTTAGGAAGAACTTTCCCTATTATTAGTCTCTGCCCAGGCACTTGAAAATGGCAGTTTCCATTTGCCGAGGTTTTCTCAAATTTACATGAGTCTGAGATGGTAGCTCGGGAGCTGGAAGACTTTGAATCCAAAGAAATCTGACTAACAGCAACACTGCTTGCACTCTTGGAAGAGTATGTGTAAATCATTTTGAGAAAGGCAGATTTTGTGTTTGTTTCTTGCTTATAAATTATGATATAGCACTTAGGAAGAAAAGTACAACAGAGAATTCCATAATTGGATATTAAAACAACAATGATTTCAACTGCTGGAAGGTATTTGCCAAATGTGGTTGCATAGACAGGGATAAATACAATCCATGCTATAAAGTAAATTAGCATGCCAAAGGTTATGAATTTAGCTTCATTGTAGTTCTCAGGTAACTTCCTACCTTTAAAGGCAAATATAAAGCAAATGAAAGCGAGAGCAGCTATATAGCCTAACATAATCCCGAAAGCCACAATAGAACCTTCATTACATTCCAGAATTATTGCTCTTGGAATTGAGAAATTTTGGTTCACAAAAGGGGTCCTAAATATTAGCCAGAATGTGCAAATGATAACTTGAATTCCAGTGCAGGTGACCACAATGGGAATAGGTTTATATACACATTTCAGGAAATTCTGTAGCTTGGGATCAAAGCTGAAGGCTACTAAAATTTTTAGTGACTTTATTAAAATACATGAAACGCAGAGTGCAAAACTTACGCCAAAGAGAGCTTGCCTAGTTTTACATTTGAATTCTGTGGGTTCACCCATGAAAAAGGAAGTGCTTAAAAAAATTAAGAAGTGGCTGAAGAGAATAATATAGCAGACAGTTAAACCTCCAGATGCCTTTACAACTGGTGTATTCAAGTTTTTAGTAAATATTACACTAATTGCCAAAATCAACACAATCCCAAAAGCAGAGAGGAGGAGTAGAAAAATAGCAAACCAGTCAGTCCAGTTGAGGAAATGGATTGTCTTTTTGTAGCACGTAGTACTGTTCATGGGAGCCCAGTAAGTTTTGTTGGTGCATTGGTAGCAGTAATCTATATCTGAAAACGGAAAAGCAAAGATAACTTAGAAAACCGAAGTAAATAAACTACAAAGTGGATTATCAAGGCTTGAGATACAGCAGGAATGTGGGATGCTAAAAGAAAATATATATGTCTGATCACTCCTGACTATTGCTGTTGCTGTCCAGGTGGAGGAGCTGCAGGTCTGTGGTGGCAGTGGCAGGAGGCAGTGGACGGTGGCAAAGATGACCATCTGCCACTTGCGAGGAGGCACTGGGTGCCTCCAGGGACAGGAAGGAGACAGGGAAAATGGCCAGAGTCCCAAAACTGTCTTGACCATCTCTGACAGGGGATGCATAACCTGGTCAGAGCTCTGCACAGGTTTACTTTAACTGAAACTTGAATAATTACTGGAAATGAAATCATTGGAACAATGTTTCTTTCGTTCACCTACTGCTATAGGAACCAATAGCTTTCTCCTTACAGACAGCTTTTGGAATACAATAGAGAATAATCATTGGTCTAGATTATGCTTTCAAAGGCTAATTTTGCTGTAAATTTCCTATTCTCTGATACGGAGAAATTTTGCAAGTATTTGCATTAAAAGGATAAAATTTAATTTCTTTCTGCTCACTATCAGGATATTCAAAGGACATTGTACCACAGATTTCTTAATTACATCTCTCTTTTCCATAGTTAACTTTCCCCTTTTAAAAACATTATTCAAACTATAAGTGAACCAGTGGTAACATACACATCAGATTTGTTTCTAGAAAGTATTACTGTACAGTCATATCAAACGTCATAGTACTCCTAGTAAAGACCAAAAATACGATGATAGGCAAAATAAATAACCCTTGTACTTCCACTGAACTGGGTGTACTGCAATAAGACACAAAACAAGGCTATCTTTTAGTGAGAAACAGTCTCATGAATAAATCAGACAGCCTCTTCCTTCAGACAAAGGATAATGCTAGTCAATTGGAAAATCTAATTGCTTTAAGTTTGGTCTTCTAAAAAGCATTTAAACCAAGTTTTATATACTGAATGCTGTTCTTTCCCTTAATATTTGGAAAACTGGGCATAAACAAATATTTTAATCTCATTCTGAAGTTATACCCAAGGTTGCCAAGTTACATTATACACAAACAAAACAATTCTATTGATCTCTAAATAAACTTTTATTTAGATCATAATTCTTTACCTGTTTGATTGCTGTAATGGTTTTCCGGGCAGTAAACACACTCATAGCAGCATGTGTGTGGACTTTCTGTAACCTTTTTCATCTGTCCTGGTCTGCAATGCTGGGAACATGTTGACTGAACCTTCTGCAGTGTGCAGAGAACAAAAAAAAAAAATCAACTAAAGCACAGCTAATTACTAAGAACAAATCTCTTTTAAAATAAGCCTCCATTAATTCTATGACTTGCATTCTCTTTTTGTAACTTACAGGTGTTTTAAGGGAATTTGCAAATGATGCTGAAAAAAGGCATTGTAGGCTCTGTGTTTCTTGTATTTTTTTCCGCACAGTCAGCAAACGAAAGGAAGGGGAACTATCTACCTGATAATTTTGCAGCCATCAGTTTTAATTTTTGGCCCAAAATGGCAATCAGTGGAATTGTCTATACTTTTAAGATCCCGATTTAAGTGTCTTATTCAGCTTTGAAACTGGACTTTAGACTGTGAGGATCAGATACAAAAAAAGCACAGAAGCATCTGACATGGGACTTGGGTGGAATTTAAGTGACCAGTTTCACAGCTGAGATCTTGAAATCCTGCTTGGTTGCTCTTAACCCCAGGGGAGACACCTCAGCTCTGCAGGTGCTTCCTATTGCGGCTCTGAAACTCCTCACACTCAGCAGTACACGTCTGAGTCCTGCCAGGATATGGAAACCAGTTGCTCTGCCCAGGTCTCCTGAGAGGTTTTCTCTGCCTGGCAATCTCACAAAACAACTGCCATGCCAGCAAGGCTGAGCTCCCCACCAGTTTTAATGCAGTGGTAAAAGCATTTGTTAGGGAGGTGTGGGGGGTCTCAGAGGAAATCTGAGCTGCATCTCCTGGAGGACTGTCTTGACTGCCAAGCTATCAGTCTCTGTAAATGAGGGACTTTCCATCTTTCCTTTGGGTATATTTGTACCAATATGATTTCAGGAGTCATGGTCCAAAAGGAAGCACCGTTATGAGGCATAGTGATTAGAGCCCTTTCTCAAGATCTGAGTTCAGGTCCTTGTTCCAAAGGCACTTTCTGTAACATGGAGAAACAGTCCTGAGGGACACTGCTATTTCCTCTCTCTCCAGGATGTAGCCCACACGCAGATGGAGATACTTTCTCGCCATCCTGTGCAGTGCCACAAAGAGGGAAAATATTCCAGGTCTCCTCCTGTCCTCAGCCTTTTCTACTAGCTGAGTCTACACCCTGAGACTAGCATTCAGCTAAACAGCAGGTTAGCCTTCCTTTTCCCATTAGTGATGAATAATTGGCAGCACAGGACCACGGTCAGTCACAGCTGCGGGGTGAACCAGCACCATCGGCAGTGCACAGACGATGGATTATCCAGCTGGAACTGACTGGGACTACCCACGAGTCCTGTCTACACCAGTGCTAGGGCTCCAGGGCTCCACATGCCTCACGAGCTTGTAGTTGTGCTGACCCCAGGGCTAACAGGAGTAAATAAGCAACAAACACCTCCCCCCTCCATTTTTTTCTTTTTTGCAGTAAAGTGACCAGATATGAGTCTTTATGTGCAAAATAAATGGCCATGTTGCATAAGAAAGAGGACACTTATACATAGACATTTTCTATTTTAAAATACTTTTCAAGATCCTGGAATAGCATCCTTAGGACAGACATAGCTTCTGATTTGTTCATCTTAGGAAACCTCATAGAGCATTCTGAACCTATAATTCAATCTGAAAGCATTGAGGCTGCTTACAGGTTGAAGAACTTGCTGAATGTGTAAGGCGGTAGAATACACCCAGGGAGGATTCGTCACTAAAAGGAGAGCATGAAAGTACATAAGAGATTTCTAACTGACACATACTTCAATTGAGAATCCCAGATGGAGAAAAAATATATGAAGCAAATTTCACACGTTATGCCAAAAAATTAAAGGTTACCTTTAAGTCCAGAAATTCCTTTCTTTTTTCCTCATCCTCAAAGACAAAATGACCTGTCTCTGTGTTGTATTCTGCCATTGTGGTGATTTCCATGTGGCCATCAATTTCTTTCCAAAGAAGTACATCATAATTAGTGTTCATATCTCCTTTGGAGTCAAACTTGATTTCTTTGTCATCATCAAGGACTGTAACTTTTTTAAGTTCTTCAAGGAGCTGAACATAGATATAAGAAACAATGCTATACATCAGTATCATTTCAGTGTGATAAAATCAATAGTCTAACATCTGTACAATGATATGAAGTTAAAAAAGGGAGAAATTCTGCTTTTTAGGAGCACAAAAATCTTAAAATTAAAAGAGATCTTTATAATTGTTTAGTCTGACTTCCTACACAGAATTACATTATTCAGGTAATCCTGTTGGTCATAAAAATCTATTACTCAAAAATGATCACTTCTTAACTCTATGTAATGTATACAAATACTCATGTTAGTATTTTTTTCCAGCCTGGGAAATTTTGTTACAATGATGGGGAAGAAAAGGTTTTGTTTACCAGAAACAAAGTAGGCCTTTCAGAAGTCCCCTTCTTGTAAAGAATTACATGAACGATGCTACTGCTGTTATTTTATTATGCCCGGAGTAGATCTGAGCAACATTCGCTTCCAGACCAAGCTCCTCTAGGGTGTCTGGAAATATCTACTTTAACATTATTTTCAGCTGTGACTCTACTGCAGCTGATGCTGTGGATTGCAAGGTGAGACTCAGAATTATTAAATAAAAAATAAATGCCGATTCACTCAGATGAAACAGCATACATCACAATGGCAATAGATAGCAGGGTTGTATTTGATAGAACATAGGAAATATCAAAAACAAAGGTGCTTTAATAAGATAGCTGTCTAACTTAATATTAAACCCATTCTGTTCTTTTTAATAGGGTGAAATTTCTCTCTCCCTCATCACAAACAGCCAGATCAAGAAGTTCCATGTGAACCTAGAAAAGGACAGGTTAAGGCACATATAACTCACTCCCAACTCATGGGGAGACCATAAGAGGACAATTAGCCATACTGGTTCTTAATTGGAGCAGCAGCTTTTTCTCTTTGCAGGCATAACAATTTTAGGCAATAGGGGTTAATTAACATGAAACAAACCACGGTTTTGATGAATGGCTGAAATTAACTGCTTCATTTGAAAAGCTCACTCTTACATAGATCCTGTTTGAGACTTGTAGCATTTAAAGATGTTGTCAAGAATGTCATCTTAAAAGGGTCTGGCATATATAACTGAGAAGAGGTGTCATTATTTTGAGAGTTCATATACTCTTGCTGCATCTCTACCAGTTTATGAAGACCCAAAGTATGCTTCTATCTGGTATTTCATCCAAGATAAATGTACTGTAGTCTTATGGGACTGAAGAGGAAACTTTTTATTCTATATCCCCAGGCAGGTTGTTTAATCTTTCTCCACCCCACTTTTCCAATTTATCTAAAAATATAGAAACAACAGTGTTTTTTGTATATATCTTGAGCTTCAGACAGAAAGCGCTAATAATTAGCAACATTATGGCTAAGTCGATGAGTGTTTTTGCAAAGGCTGTAACACCAATGACTGATTTCTCAGTATATGGAGATGTGTGATATGGATTAGTTTCAACCTAAACTTTGTATACACCCACTTCTAGAGGGCTTAGGTTCGGTGTAGAGGAAATGTATAACAAAAACAGCACCAGGGGAGTTAATTATCTCTTTTGGTTTTCTTCGTGAGTTCTTAGCCTCTTAACAGGCCTCTTAATTTTGGTGGTTTGGGGTTAAATTCAGTCATGATGTAAATGCAGCTCCATAAAGTTGCCTCCACTGTTGAGCAGTCC
This sequence comes from Apteryx rowi, assembly GCF_003343035.1. Lineage (NCBI taxonomy): Eukaryota > Metazoa > Chordata > Aves > Apterygiformes > Apterygidae > Apteryx > Apteryx rowi. The sequence continues at coordinate 388,285 of NW_020448697.1, forward strand.
TGAATTTGTCCTATCTGCCTTTACAAATTTATGTAAAAGGTTGATTGTTACTGTTTTTTTCAAAATCCCCTATCTTGGTTTGACCTGCTCTGACCTAGGATAAGAGGTCAGAGTAAGTCAGAGTGCTTCAGTGTTTGTTTGACTTTTAAATGAACTTTTGTTTAATCCTCTGAGTAAAAGTGTGTAAAAGTGAATACTCGTGAGCAGGTTCTTGGGTAAAAGGTCAGGTCAGGTTTACTTGTCTGATTTTTCCTGTTCTTTTCCCACCCAGTACCATTTGATTACAGATGTGTTTTAGGCAAGTACCTCACCCATCTTAAAGATGTATGTCTAATTTTCCTACCAGTTTCAGTTTAAATCAAGACACATATACTGCAGAAGAATAGTCTGTTGCATTTCACTTTCAAGTGAAGGTTCTTTATAGAGGAAGATAACGTGAATTCAGACAAAATGGAGACAACAGCTAGGGAGGGAGAGGGAAATTGAAACACTTTGGTGAACTCTCTTCTCCTGTAACATTCACAGCTCCCAAAAGCACTCATTGCCGACTATTACACAGGTTTATAGCAACAGGACCAACCATTAGTAGTCTATCATCAGTATCTTAAGATAGATTGACCATACAGTGTTTATCTCTCCCACGTGACTAGCTAGTAAGATGTTCCAGCAAGAAGCCTATACACTGACTTCATCCAAGCTGATGCCCACTCTGCTGTCCTCTGTGAAGGTGGTGGAAGCAGGTGTTAGCATAGCTAATGAAGCCCAGCAGCTAAATATCTCTTCTGCACCCTGGAGTCATGTGTTTACAGCCATTGCTATTGTATCCATGCAGGAGGAGATGATGGGTGTGAATTTGTTCATTATCAGATAGTTCTCTGTACCACTGGACACAGCTGGGGCTTAGCACCAAGACCTTCTGTGTCTATGTGGGCCAAAAAAAAGGAGACAAAACTTGAGCCTGGTTCTTAACACTGCAGCAGTGAGGTGTTTCTGCTCTGGCGCATAGTCTGTGGTGTTTCAATTGGCTTATGCAGCGATGAAGAAAGGCAGGAACAGAAATAAAAAAAATGTCATTCAATAACAGGACCAAGGTAGTAAATCCAAGAATGTGGGAGGGAAAAGGAAACGAAAGTTATGCAGAGAGAATGAGACCTGAAAGAACTAACTTCATACCTCCCAGGGAGTGAAAGCAGAAGGATCCTTGCAGTTTCTGTCTTTGCATTGCCCCTTAATGGCATGAGCAATGGCATGGACTGCAAGTATAGTACTATAGATAAATCCTGGTTCAGTGTTGGCAATCAAAAAATCGTCTCTCCAGATTTGATGTTTATTCTCAGCATTTTGTGTCAGATTCTCTTGGGATTGGTTTGAAATGCACATTTGAAAATCATGGTACTCCAAGTGTGCACAAACTGACAAAAGCGTAATATATTCATGTAAAAACTTGTTGTTTTCAGTGGGTTTTTCATGAAGGGTTCTCAGAAAGTCATGAAATGTAGATATGTTTCCACTTTTAAATCCAAACCCCACAACAGTTCCCAGCTGTTTGATACTGGGAATTGTACTGATTTTGACTGCAGCTGACCAGTTATCACTTGCAATCCAAATTTTATTTACATTCTTCTCAATTGCCTTGTTAAATAGTTTGAGCACATGGAATTGTCTCATAAAGACAACAATAACATTTACTCTGGTTTCCTTGACAATCTTCTCAATTGCTTGATCAACTTTGGTGTTAAAAGTGTTGTCAGAGAGATAGGCAGGCAGCATTTCTTTAAAAGCTATGCAAACGTTGTTTGCCATGGCCTGGACCCCAAAGCTCTCCAGAGCAAAACGCCCATTGTCATCATCAGTGGCTATCACTCCAATCCAATTCCACTCAGACTCACAGATTAAGCGGGCCATTGCTCTTGTCTGATAGAAATCACTGGGGATAGTCCTTAAAAAGGAAGGAAACCGGATTTTGTCACTGAGGATTTCAGCAGATGATGCAGGACTGACCTAGGAAGAGAGAACAATTCAGTTATGGAAGGGGTCTGCTCCAAAGGAGACCAAGATCACCAGTCACTTTTGCTCTGTCACTCAGTATGACCCAGGGCACCTTCTTCCGTGACTGGGCATGAAGCAGGTGCAGCCAAAGGGGTGGGTTTCCTCACCCCAGCTATTAGGATGAAGATACAATCCCAGTACTTTTTCTTGGTAGCCACCATTTTTGTCCTCTTGCACTTAGTTACTTTGGTGAAGGCTGAGTACACAGTCTTTCAAAAGGGGTATGACAGTTATGCCGGTATGAGAATTTTGTTTTAACCTGTTCAGATATCATCAACCTGCTATTCAAAACCATATTCAAATCATTAGAAACATTCAAATATTGTTTGAGTTATTATTCAAATGATTGGTAACTTTATATTTCGCAGTATTTTTCTATCACTGAGTATGCTAATATGGTTCATCCACATATACATTTTCTCTCCAAACTTCAATTGCTATGTTTTAAAAGTATCATAGTCTCTTGGAAGAATCTCCCAGAGAAAACAGTAACCAATACTACAGAATACTATAATAATCTTTTATATAAAACATTTGCTATCTTTTTCCTGTGAATGTAGCTAGGGAAACATAAATGGAAAAGTGACATTTAAATCTATTTAGTTTTTAACCCTTGTCTATGCTCTTTTTGAAGCTTTCCAAAATGAGAGGCACTTATCTCAAGGGGATACCAAGTCTTAATGTTGTCAGAAGATTACAGATGCTATTGAAGAGAGAAATCTACTAGGTCACCGTTTCCATCCCCATGTCACAATGCAGATTTCTTTCCTCACCTGCCTTTTGATTGAGTTCAAGTGTGGCATTTTAATTTAAAACCTACTATAGCTCTTATGGTGGAGCTGGAGGTCATAATTCCTACCACTGCAGAGGAGTAGATTCAGTTATCTTAGGTCTTTTGCACGCTTGGTTACTATGCTGCTACTTCACAGTAAAGGTAGTTTATGCCAAATTGCCGCCAGGGTGTGCAACACAAAATAGTGTGGAAGTGATTTTACTTCTCAGTAGCATGTCCTGGCCCATTATAAACCCAGCTCTTCCACAAGAGTTGTGCAATCCACAGCAGCAATGTAAACCCCAGCCTAAGTGCAAGCATGGGACTGTGCTCGCTAGCATTATTTCCTGTGTTAAGAGACAGGTCAGAAATAGGGAAGAATATTTTGGGACGGTGTGGATCCAGATCTGTATTCCTCCTCTTCTACAGCTACATGAAGAATAACAGGAGTAAAATTGTCTTTTAGAGCAATATTTCTCACTTCCTGTGCATAGTTAGAACAGACCTGGACTCCCAAATCCAATCTCTCTCAGGCAGGAGAGAATTTCCAAATTTCTGGCCAAATTAGATTTTGAGTTTCTTTCAGCTTGAGATAGAGTATTATCATATAATACATTCATTATCACCACAGGCCAAATTAGACACAGTGACTGTAATTCAGCTGCCTGAACAAAGACATTGAGTAGCATCGGAGGTACTTTAAAGTAACTGACACATCAACATGGGTTTAGCAAACATGCTACAGGACCTACAAGAGACCAGCATCATCCTGGAATAGCACATAGAGACATGTACCTAGGGCATATAAAAGAGCACTAAATGCCTTTGTTTAGGCAAGCGAATCAAGCACTCCAATCAATCTCACGCCTCCTGATGTCCTTAGCTTGAGTCAAATCCTGCCATGTAATAAACATGTGACTTGCAATCCCTGTGATCAGAGCCACATCTTCTAACCATAACCTCTGTTCAAAACAAAATCATTCCCTCAAACCTACCTGTGGGATTAGTTGCAAAGCCAATAGCCTTGAAACTGCCATTGACACCTCAGAGTAGCTGGCTCCAATGACTGCCTTAATTCTTGGTATGTAGTCTGAATAGTTACACTTGAATTCTACAATATCCTTAGAAGAATTGAATTTAGACAGGAACCTCAGAGCAGATGCCATGGCTCTTGTAACTTCTGCACAAGTATCATAGATTTCATAGCCCAGAGTAACTCCAGATAACAATGTTGAATTGTTGATCATTTCAATAGCATGTATCATTGCAAGTGTCTGAAGAAAAACTTGAATTTCAAAGCTGTCAGGAAACACAGAAGTTTTATTTTAGATAAGCATCTTTGGGAACAAGGCTGAAGCAAAGTCTGTTTTGAGCATATCCTTTAGAATTTGACAACTACTGGAAAGAAATGATGAATAATATATTTGGTGTGATTTACTTGGGTTTTTATGTACTAAAAATTAGAAGTCATGTATTTTGCTCTTATCTGCAAATCAACACAAAACTTTAAATTTACCTAAATAAAAATTGCTGTTCTGAAAAAAAACAGGCACTAAAATCCAAATTTGCATGGTAAATGAAAATTTGCAAGTTATATCTTCAGGAAGTAGCTGTCAAAATCAGTAGGGCTATTCTAATTTACTCCACCTAGTCCAGTAATCTTTTTTTTTTTTTTTGGATGTATTTACTTTCACCAAAGACCTGAAGCAAAGAAAAGAAAGGACTAAGTATTTCTGAATAGAACTAAATATTTCAGAGGCTGAGGTTTTCTAGTGGTTGCATGGAGTTTTCTAAAATCCTCTTTAAATCTAATGAAGTTAATAGAGCTATTCCCCTTATCATCAGTGAATATTATAATATGTTCCTTATCAGAACTACAGTTATACAAAATATCTGCAATACCRCCAACAATCCTCTCAGGCTAGGTTCTCTAAAGCTTTCAAATCTTGCAAGCCAAATTAAATTTCAAATGGATCTGAGACAATTTATGACTTTATATAAAAACAATGGAAGGCTTACAAAATGACCAATTTTGTCATCATTTTGAAATAAATCCAGGTTGATATCTGCATGTCTAATTGATCATTAAATTCACAGGTAGGATTAAGTTGGATCTAAAATTCAAATGAAACTTTATGATTTGTACCTGTATTAAAATTAAAGACAATGTATATTTGGAATTTCTAATTTAGGAATATTAATTAAATATTAGAAATATTTAAAATAAAGTTCTTCACCACATTTCCTTTGCATTATTTCCATAAAACAAATGTTTAAAGTACAGTAGGATTTAGAGTCAACCAAATAAATATTTTGATGCATAGTCTAAACCTGAATGTGTACACAACATGGTGTTTGCACAATCTATATAATGTAATTCCACTATTATTATTTGGATAATAATTACAATCTAGTCAGCAAGGTACTATCATAGATTTCAACTGCTTTGTCCTGTGAGGTGAGAGTCATAAGGACTTAGATAAAACAGAGCGGTAGAGCTCTGTCTGCGTCCAGATCATCTAGGTGCAACTTCATCACAAATAATGAACAACTGCACAGCAGAGTACTTCAGACAAATAGCAGTAAATTAGCATTTACATGAAAATTAAATTAAAAGGGTTGTTCAGCCCAAACCTCTAAGGTTATATGATTATTTATGAAGATTGAGATAGGGATCAAAAACTCATTTCCTTCCTCAGACAGCCACGGTAATTTCTGCTGCATGCATTCTGTGCTATGTTATGCACAATTTATTTGATGTCCCAGATATTTTAAGGAGTAAGAGGAGTAACCAAAACAGATTTTTGTTGCTATTAATATGAAATGTACATGACCAATGTCAGTGTTGCCTTCTTTGGTATATATGTAGTTTACAGTATTACTCACCTAGCACAGTTCTGAATTACTGGCTTGATGGGATGTTCTTCTGGATGCAGCATTTCATTATGAACTGCAAACAAGCCTCCAATAACAATGTCTCCTGGAGAACTGGCGCCCACAAAGTCATCAGTATTCTGGCAAGAGTAGGCAATATCAGTGCTGATCGCAATGCAGGGAATCAAAAAGCTAACTAATGCCATGTTTCTATTTCACTTGCTCGCTACCAACTTTAAGTCAATTAAGTTCACCGCAGTGCCAACAACACTGTTCCTATTTCATCTATAAACAGCAGCAAAGGAAAAAGGCTGCACTCAAAGTTAGTCACACTTCACAAGTTACTCATATTTGCTCAGCTGGCTTAGGCTGCTTCATTGATACTACTAAAGCAATGCTGTCACATAAAATGTGTGAGTGTAGGGGTGTGTGAGAGAGAAGAGGGCGGGAAAGAGCTAAATGAGTTTAAAAGGAAATGTTGGACATAAAATCTGTTCTGCTGTGTTCAAAGATTATTATACTTTATATAAAACACATGGCAAATATTTTGGTATAAATTTGGGCTTGTCCTGAACACCTTCCAGATGAGTGCAGTGTGAGAAGAAGTGATCATGTAACATGCTAGTAACATTACCGCAACCATATTTTGAAGGTATGGTCCAAAAAATATCAAAAAGAGACCTTTTCACTACAGTGGGCTTTTGATCAGACTCTGATCTAAAAAAAAGCTGTCAAAAGGTTGCATTTCTCTCAATCTTTTTCTTATAATTTTTTAAATCTTTGTGTTAAAAAATGGTTTGGATAATCTAATCTTCATGGTTTTGGTGCATCCACAACTCTTACTAACTTCAGTGGGTTTAGGATCAGGTTCTGTACTACAAGCCAGGCTTTGTTTGCTGCTTGCTAGTCCAAAAGACAACAAACAGTGGGAAATTATAACATAGAGCCTAATTTTTTGAAAATGTGGAGTACACTCTCTTCCCCCTTTACAGAATCACAGAATGGTTGAGGTTGGAAGGGACCTCTGGAGATCATCTAGTCCAACCCCCCTTTGACCAAGGACACCACCACATGTGTGGCAGATTCTGTGCTTTGGAAGGATCAAGAAGCAGCTATTCTCAGTACCATCATTTCCCTCAGATTCGCAGGAATCTCGTTTGTAAAATCTGATGCCATGGCAGTAGGGAACTGAGGAAAACAGAGAAGCAGAGGCTGGGTTATCAGTTTTCATAAACTCCAAGCATAGACACCAAAGTGAGTACATCTCTTTAGGACACAAAAGTAATTGATGCTACTAAACTATACCAATTGACATAAGAGACAAAGATTTTAAAAAAATACCTGTTTTTTCTTGACATTGGGAAACTTATTTCTCTATTTTCTTATAATAACTTCTTCATACTTTGCTTCCTTTGGTAGAGTGCCAAACCACTCCGAAAAGAATGGGGTCAGTCATAGAGCTGATTGTATTACAGSAAAGCTGGGTTTTGCATTGCAGAAGTTTTGACTTAAGCATCATTTTCTTGCAAGCAATAAAAGAAAAATGGTACGTGTGTTACATATTCTTTCTGATAAACATGATGCATACTATATAACTGATCTGAATTAATGCATTTTGCTTTTTTTCTCACTAGGCTCTTCACACTTAGAGTATTTTTTTGCAACAGAGGTATTGCAAATACACGTTAATCCCCAGTAAAGTTACCATTCAGCCTCTTTGTTATAGTATAACAGCTTGCCTGTCTTTCATCTGCCTTCTTTCTTTCCATGTGATACCCTTGCTGTCAGTTCAGACCATATAGTAAAAAGCTGCCTACATTTTCTTTAATGAATCTAATGACATGCATTTATGGGCAGATTATGATATCAATTTATATTGCTTTTACATTGATTTGTAAAAATTCCACTTATTTCAAAGATATTCCTCTTGATTTATACCAGCATAAGTGTAATCAGACTCTGACCCTGAATTATGAGCTGTACTAGCAAAATATTTTGCATAGGTATGCTTACATGGCAATTGCAACCTTTAATCCTGTTTAATCATAAATATTTGATATGGTGATGTTATGGTTCACCTTCATTTGCCTGGTGCAAAGCAGAACTATTTTCAGTTTATACAGCCTGTAATATATCATGTCTGGTGTTTCCTGGATTACAGTGCAGTCACCAGCTCTTGAAGGAGGATGCAGAAAGTGAGAACAACCAACCCTGAATCTGTGTTGGGAAATCCCAACTAGATCACATTTCTCACATATCTCCTGAAACTTAGCCAGCCCTTTCCAGGCAGGTTCCCATTCCTTTCTGCCCAAGAAGTACACCCTAAAGCCTGGCTCCACCTACTCTGGAGTTTTCTTTTCCCTGACTTTTGTATGTAACTTCTTCTAAACCTCCTGCCAAAAAATGATGTCTTATGGGGTTAAAGCATAAGCTGGTTATTTCCTTAAGCAGGTCACAAGAAATAGTCAGTATTATGCCTCTAGTATAAAATGTAACTTTTAAGGACATAACATTAAGTACACATTAATCACATTAAGGAATCAATTGAAATACAGTACTGATAATTCCAGGCTTGAAGTTTGTTATAGTTTATGATTAGAAGCAGGTAAGAAAATCTATTCTGGCCAGTACCTAAAAAGCCATTAATATCTATAGAAGAGGGTTTTATCCAGAAACCCAAATCCTAATTTGGTCACTTTGGAAAGTGGAAGTTGACAAAATAAACATCACATATAACTGGTGCATAATTTCATGTTATTTATAAAAACACCATGAAATGAGGTGTGCTTTAAATCCAGCTGCATTGGTTTTATTTCATTGTGTACAATATATTCACAAGGAGGGGGTTTTTTTGTTGTTATTGTTTGCTGTCAAGACCAGTAATTATTGCTGGTGGTGGTAAGTACTTAGAAACATTACTGAGATCAGCGTAATCTAGTACTGCAGAACTAACTAGAAGTGTTCTCAAATACTCTTTTTCATTGATACTTAAGTACCAATAAAAATAAGCATATAGTACAAAATGTTCTTTTCTTAAAATTTAGTGATATATTATTGTAACATCAGTACACTTTCACAGTCACTTGTATAGGAGTTATTTCCTGGGAAAAACACAAGAGTAGATGATACCTTCATACTTCAAAAACCACAGGTGAGGTAGAATCAAGCATAAGATTCAGGGGAACTCTTGAAGTATCATTGTCTCTAGAAAGCAGAGTTTAAGGGACTGTGCAAAGGCAGAAACAAACCCACCAAACCTGAAAGTATTCTGAGAGGCACAGATGAATTCTGAGAAGCTTTGGAGGATCTGCATGGAGACAAAGACACTCTGTTAGTTTATCTGTATGCCCCAAAGCTACCTGCTACCACACCAAAATGGCTAATTACTTCTTCCACCTGGGCTTCAGCTCCCCTTTGAGGACTAGAATAGGTGGGCTTTGGAAGATGGCCCTGCCAAAATCAGCACTAATCTTGCAGATTCCTTCTTGTAAATTCACAGCCCATAAGTTTTTGTCAGCAGTGCCATACCTACTCTAAGGCTTCACAGTGCAAAACATGTAAGAGAAGCAAGAGGGACCTGAGTATGAAACTAACTGAGTGTACTCTCAGAATGGCAGATACAAATAAATGGACCATCTGCAGAAAACAAACATCAAGATTTTGGCTGAGCTTTTTGTTCTAGTTTTGGTCTTTTATGGAGAAGTTAATGAGTTAGATTCTAACAGAAATATCTCTTCTGTGAAGCCTGTCCAATCAGATGCTGTTACAAGAGAAAGACATTTTTGATCACATTCTGTTTTATACCACTTTTAATTGTACTGTTTACAAAACAACATACAGCACAGAGCTAGATCCTCTTCTAGGCATATGCAAAAGGGAAGGAAAAGAAGGAAAAGATTTGGCTATTCTGGCTGTTGTTCAGAAGAGCTGGATAACCACACCTGCCAAGACCTGCCAGACACAAGGGACACTGCCCTGTTTGGAGAACCCAGCAACATCTGAATAAAATCCTGCCATACCTAAGTAAGGTCAAGCTTGTGTAAGTTAAGAAGAGTGACAATGTCTTCTCGGATTGTTCTTCGAATTGGAAAAACTAAGCCACAAGAGAAAGGAAGAAGAACTATGGTTTTAAATTCCCGAGCTGGGTGGGTTTTTTTCTCCATTCTACCACTGACTCCTTGCATCTGTTCTGCGCAGACTTCTATCATGACCTCCCAGCCCTAATTAGTCATTTATAGCCAAATTTCTGAAAGGTTCCAATTTCTCTGAAAAGAATTAGAGCCAAAATGCCTTGAAACTCTAGACTTAATCTTCCTTTGATTTATATCATAACTGCAAAACAGAGATGACAAGTCTTCCTTTCTATTTACATTGTAAACTCTTTAGAACAGCTACTCTCCTTTACTTATGATGAGCACCCAGATTAAACAGGGTATTTTAATTCAAGTAATAAATAACACAAAAACAAGGGAAGAGAAAAAACAGCTAAACTAATCCAGGTCCTAGTGTAAATCAGTGCTGCAAGAGAGAAGCATACCTTATTCCTGTTTTAGTGTACCACCAGAGCTAAAGAAGCAGCATATGTTCCCATCAACCTTCATGTTTTGCCATGTATGAGGTGTCTATTAAAGAAAGAATCACTTTTCACAGAACTCTAATTGTTGCTGGCAATACTGTAAGCACTGTGGTTGCATGAGCCTTAACCAACTAGGGAGCTTTTCAGTACAAATGCCTGTGACTGCTGCCATCTCCCTCCTGAAAAGATGATACAAAATCCAAGCCATTGCTTTGGCCAGCAAGACATCTCTCAGTTGTCTTTCTTTTGGGGCAGTAAGCCGCATGCCTGAAAGACTCCTAGGTAGCCTGGCTGTTCCCTAAGGTCTTACTGAAGCCCATGGGAGCTGATGTTCCTCACAACCAAGGCTGAAAGGCTAGTTGAAGGCTACGAAAAAGAGAGTCAAACGTGAAACTCAATATGTGACTATGAGCAAAGTCTGGGAACATTCCAAAACCCAGAAATATCAAGGAAAACACATGCGAAAGTTAAAACTGTTCTCCAAAATCACCACCAAAATGCCTGTGCAATTGGAAGCAGCATTTGTTTGCAGCAGTGAAGCCATCAAAAGTGAGTATACCAACACTTTCCAGGCCAGCAAGAAAGAATTCCCCACTGTGAAATCATTTTCTTTTTCATTTTAGACAGCTTCATTAAACATACTACACCAATGGAGGGACCCAGTGTTAGTATCTTAAAACAGTAGCTGTATATTGTACAATATATATATAACATATGTACATGCATATATGCATATGTTTTATATATATAACTAGCAGCATATAAGTCACAAGGCTACAAGACCTTTGGCAACCAAGGAAATGCAGCTACTCAAAGAGTGAAAACATATGATATTGAGCCTGGGTCAATGTGTGGCTTTTCCACAGTGATTTAACCAAAAAGTAAATTTGAAACAATATTTTTAATTATCTCTTATGATTAAGATGCATTTAGTTTATAGAGCCATTTCCTTCAATATCATAGACTACATCTATACTAATAAAGACAATGAATAGAGCTGAGCCTGAGGCCAAAAAAATTAAACCCAGAGGAGGAAATATTGATTAGGATTACCAGTTTATTAGACTAATATCACTGTTATATTTAACCCAGTGATTTTAGATTATTCAGTCTCTGTTAGGGAAATTTAAACAGTGAAGCAAAAAAGAAGCAGGTAATGCATTACTTTAGTTATATTTTAGTTATATTAATAAACATTCTTCTACTTACTGGCACCCTATTTATCTTAATTTTAAATATTAAAATTAAAAAATGGAAAGGGGAATGCCCCATTATTTTGATTCATGCCTTGTTATAAAAAAAACTTTTTTTTTTTTTTTTTTAAAGAACTATCAATAATGAAATGGAGTTTGGACAGATACCAAGCAGTCACATTAATTCCTGAGAAACAAACTAACTCAGTTTTCAAGGTCATATGGTTTGTCCTCTAGAGCCGGTCAGCTGAGCTACGTGATGGGGGGAATGCGTCCTTTTTTTCTCTACAAGGTCACAACATTATAATGTGTCGCCTGATGTTCTCTGAAAGCTGAATTCCTCTCAATGCAGATAGCCTTTTGGAGCACTTTTGGTAGAAAACTGAGATGCTGGAAATCTCCATAGAGGAGTGCTCTGATGGTGCCTTTAGCCTCCTGTCCTGGCAGTCAGGACAGTCCTAGGAAGGCCCAGAGTAACTTTCCTTTCAGAAAGAGTTGTAGTCAATAGTTAGTCAATACAATCAGGGATATTCATGCACCTCTACTGTTTATGGTAGCATAAACAGTAGCTCTGGTTCACCAGTGTCATGGAGGGGGAATACATCTCATTTCTACAACTTTTTGAGCTCAGAGCAGAGATGCTGTTTTATCTTCTCTCTTTAATACTTTAACACATTTGGAGTAAATTTGCGTTAAAAATCATTTTGAAATGAAAAATCAAATGGATTTGACTTTTCTAAAGTTGAGGACAAGTAGTTTTGGTTATCCTAAAATTGAATTTTTCTGTAAATGAACTATTCTTTCCAAATATTCTATCAAGGCTGCTCCTATCTCATTCAGTCAAGAAGACGGTCAGCTGAGTAGGATGCGGGACTATTTTTCCTAAAAGATAAGGTGGCAGGCATGGCCCAGTTGACTGAGATGCTTTATTTCTCTCCTGAATAAGATGTTTCCTCTTTGAAGATGTATTTCTCTCCTGACTGTTTTATTTCTTTCCTTTGTTCAACTTCCTCTCCTTTTAAGTGGAAAAAAAGTGAGCAAAGATGTCACTCATCTATTGACAATCCAAAGATGTGGGCCCAGCTTGCAGTTAAATAACCATCCAGAAGGAAACAAAATCTCTAGTTTAGAAGTTTGGGCATTCTCCTGAGACCGTGGAGGCCTGGGATCCAGCCCTTGTGCCAGTGACTTTTTACTGTTGTATAGTGAAACCTTTGCTAGATAAAGGATGAGAATTCGGGTCTTTCCACTCTCAGTGCCCCTTACTCATTGGGATGTCACTGACTATTTGTTTGAGGGAGTCCTTCTAGCCTGATGGTTAGGTACTCCCCTCAGAGAGGCAGTATATTCAGAAATTCCTGCATGCTCTGGAAATCCCTGTCTGCAGGAAAGTCAGGCTGGGGATCTTCTCGTAAGAAAATACTGATGGCAAGCAGGTATGAAATGGGTGTTAAACCTCTCAACACTATTAATACTGAACCATGCCTTAAAACAGAATATTAGGCTCAAAGGGATTTTGACTGTGGGGAATCTGAGGGTCTTAGTTTTGAAAATAAGCTGTTAAAGTGACAGCCAGCTATCTAAATCCAAATAGTTCTCTTGGTGACCTTGTGCTTAGTCTCACTAAACCACTTTTGCAAATAGTACCTAGTGATTTCTTAACTCTTACAGTACTTGTCAAAACACATAATTTCTTTTAAAATTATGAGCATTTTGCTTTAGTCACTTTGGAACTGGAACAGAATTGATAATATTAAGCAGTAATTAGAATAAGAGACAAGCAAAAAAGATACAGTTTTGGGAGTAAGGATTAAAAGCCAGGTGGTCCCCAATTTTAAGGAAATGTCCTCACCTCTAGAAGATATCATGGAAACGCTTGCATTCTCTCTGACTCGGCAAGCTTTTAATTATTCTGTGCAAACATCAGCATGGGAAAGAATGAGAACTTACTTGCTGCCCTTCCTCAGCATACAGCAGTGAGATCACTTTCAGAAGCATGTGTTAAAATCTCTTTGGACAGAAGATAAAATAAGAGCCCAAGTCTCCCAAATGTGCTGACTGACTGGATCTAGAATGGCACACCAGGGAAAGGATTATTTCTCCTTTGCCCTGATTTCATGAGACTCCTCTTCTAGTCAGTGTCTTGAAATCACAGGTCTGAGCAAGTACCAAAGTGTTTATCTTCTCCCTGAACACTGACTTATTGGACAGAGAGAAAGATACTACTGCTTCCAGCAATGTTTTGGGACAAGGGTGGTGACCAGAGGTGCCGAACTGTAGAAGAGCTAAGTGGGATTTGAGGATCTTATCAGTATTTCCTATTGGCTACTGTAGGCAGTTCTTAGCTCAGCCAGCTGGTCTTGGGGAACCCCACTTTTGGGGGCCTAAATCTCCTTCAGTTTGTACAGGAGGCTGAGATCCCAGACACAGCTGTAGGGAGCTCTGTAGGCAGGCTAGCAATGAAGTCCTCAGCACTCAGTTTTGGAAAACCTAACCTTGCTGAATTTCATCCTATGTATCAAAGGCCAAGATTCTTAAAGGTAAAGAGGTTTTCATGTCCTAGTTAATTCAGTTCAAGTTACTTAAATACCTTTAAAAGCTGACTCTCAAACTTTTTCATACTAGAACTTTAGCTCTCAAATTATTTTGTGATTTTTGAGAGTTAAATCAAGGGGGTTGTGGTTACCCTTATTCTAGGACTTTTTTTTTTTTTTAATATTTTGGTTTTCTTTTCAGATCTTAAAAGATCTGAGCTCACCTTACACAGTTTAATGGCTTATGTTATAAAGGTAAACATACATTTGCAAAGCGAGTACAGCCAGAACAGGTGACAGTCATAAAAATTCCTTTCAGATAAGGCAAAGAACCCCAAACAGCAAATCTGCAGGAGTCACTCTGGAGACTGACTTCAGTCTTCAGAGTTAAAGACTGAAAAAAAAGACGGTTACACTAACTAAAACCATTGGGAATGTTTCCTGCTAAAAACATCACTCTTAAATCCTCATAGAATAACATATCACTCTATACACTTCCTATAGCAGATTTTTGCACTGTCAGTTAAGGAGAGCTCACACACACAATAATACTGCGTTACTAATTTTGGCTAACCAGAACATAGGAAGCAAGACTTTGCTTTAGGTCATTTCTGCTCGCTGACAAGAAATTCTCTTTGAAGACATACCACAAGAATAGATAAACTCATTAATCTCAAGAACATCCCCAAGCATTCTGGATATAGAAATCCTTTAGAAATATAATACAAAGTAGCTGAAGGTACACAAAACCTGATTGATCTTTAATTTGGTATTAAATCTCTTTTTGCAATCATCCAGCCCTTCAAGATAAGGGTGGTAGAAAAACTATCATTATCTTCATTAATTAGAAGATGAAATAACTTATGTCAGCAGCTAACCAAAAGGCAGCAAGAATTGACTAGTGTCAACCAAGGACAAAAAAAAAAAAAGCATTTGAGCTATGTGAATTTCACAGCTTTTTATTTTTCATTTCTCCAGAGCAGATTTTCTGCCTTTCAATTTCCTGTAATTTTCAGGTATTCCCACTGTAAACTGTTTTGATTAAATGAATATTTTCACATTGCAAGACAGAAGTTGCATGAATCTATAGAAAGTCAATACATTTTTATTTGAAGTTAGCATTTTCCTAGAGATATATTTAAATATATGTATTTTAAAAGAGTTCTTCCTTTAGCAGTGTTTTCTGTTAGGTGGACCACTTTAAAGTCTGAAAAGTTAAGCAAAAAATTTTGTATTACAAGTTACTCTAAAGACTTCCCATGCTTCTACAGCAAAGGCTTTTATATCAGCTTTATAATCCAGAGAGGCAGAGAAAAAAAGAAATTCATGAGATTGAGACTGCTGCACATAGTGTTTTTTCCATCTGTTTTGTTCTTACTTTTAATTCAGTATGGTTTCCTGCTTTTCACACTCCAATTTGTTTACATAGATTTCCATCACTCACTGGGAAAGTCCTGTTTTCACTTTGTTGCTAGTGATAAGAAAAATCATATTTGTGAGACAGCCTAGGAAACCGAAACATAAACTTAAAAATTTTCTTGATTTAAAGGAAACTACAGCTGTGATTTCATAACCAACGGCAAAGTTGTACTATGGGCTAATAACAACTTTAATGTCCAAAACCTTTAAAATCCTTCATCTACCCCAAGTACATTGAAATGACAATATTACCTTCTCTAAGGACTATGAAAAGCTGTTCTTGTTTATATGGATGCAAAATTCTTTAGCCTGTTTTTGTCTAAGAAGTTGGCTAAACTGAATTATCTGTATGTGTGCACCAGATTCTTGAGATAATGCTTTGTTTTAAAAGGTAACTTAAATATTTCCAAACACAAGCATTCAAAAATTGTGAACCACACATAACAAAAAACATGATGAGGATGAAGATGGTGAGTAGTATTTCCATTGGTTCTATGGCATTTAAGTCATTAGGATCTGTGAATATATCTTTGTTTAATGGAAGGTCATTCTTACTTAAACGATTCCAAGAACTGAGGCTTTAAGAAAAGTCTCTACACAGTCCTATTTCATTAGGGAGAAATTAGGAAACAGAAGACTGAATTCCATTCCAAGTTATACCAAAGTGATTCAGGGCTTGGTTTTGCAGGGGGATATTGGCTTCGCTAGATGGCTCAGTACTTTTCAGGATTGAACCATGAGAGATCTTCTCCAGATTAACTGTAAGTCTATCACATTTAGGAATGTATCAACATACCTTCAAATTCAAAACACAATGCAATGTTTAACTATCAAGGTCTTTGAAAAGAGCATTTTTAATATACATCAAATGTAACAGGCATTATGTTATCAAGATATAAATATTAATGGCAAAATGGAAGAAAAGACTGTAAATGGAAATAGCTTGCCTGCAAGAAATACTAACTTTCTGTATTTTTCTGAGCAACAAGTACAACAGCAGCTAGAACAAGGAAAAAAATTACAGAATTATTTTATCATGAGGACAACTTTCTTTTGTGTTCTAACACTCCTGACACATCATTGATATATGTACATCGAGCAGTTCCTTATCCCTCCCATTGTCTGTCATTCCACAGACCATGCATTTTGATCACAATGTTCAACATTTGCTGATGGACTGATTTAGAACTAAAATATAAGGATTTTTTTCAATAGAAAGCAAGATTTTACTGCATTTAAGAGCAGTAGTCAATGAGATGTCATGTTCAAATGCCAGTTTCAGACTATCTTATTTGTATTTAAACGTTCCTAGACTACATTGGCACCATTATGGTTTCTTTTGCACAAAAAACTCAAACCCAAAACCACAAACTTCATCTATGCATCCTTTATTTTGATACCTAAATGACTCATTCACTGTTAAAACTAGAGGCAAAACAAATCCCTTCCCTATCAATACTGACAAGAAGTGCTTGAAATATTAAGATGAAATGGACTTATTAAAAATATACAATTCTGGCCTTGAGAGAACTCTTTTAAATACAGCAATGTCTGAAGGGAAGCAGAATGATTTTTTTTTCTTTGTGACACTTTCCAGGAGAGGTGGATGATTATGTGAACTCAATCTAATCATTTTTTCCTAGTTGCCAGCATGACACTTGATGTCTTTGAGCCAGACAATGGTTGTTATGTCACCTATCTTTCCTCTTTTCAACAACCAGGAAAACTTGACTATAACAGGATAACAAAAATAGCACCGCTAGAATGCTCATCTTGGGCCTGCTCACCTCTGGACAATGACCTACACTAGGAATCAGTGAACTTTTCTATACCACTTTTGCATAGGATATGCCATACTCTGGTCCCATGAGGTTGCCTTCAGGGTGCTTCTCTAGGCTCAGAGTCACCCTTCTACATTTTCTGGCATAATAAACACAGACTAATCAGAAAATACAAATTGAAGAGAAGTTCCAAATTAAAGCAAAGTACCCATTAAAGTACTCATTTTTAACAAAATAAATTTTATTCTGTGAGATAAGTAAAAAGAAAAAATGAAAAGTTTCTCCGTTTCAGATTCGCTAATTGTAAAATTATGTTTCAGAGGATTCAACGCAGAGGCATTGTTTCTGGCTATCTCTTTCTGATAACCACTTTTGTGCATAAATACACTGCTTCCTCTACACCCACTTTACATCCTTATTTGAAGACTAACTTATGCCATGGAAATTTTAAAAGTAATTCTTCAAACTGCCTTTCTAGAGTTACATTAATAGAGGATTTGAGGAAGTTACTGCTATTTCAGTAGCTCTTAATGTGCCTGTTGTGAGGAATATAAAATGCCAGAGAAAAAATCATTCTTAAATGTACACGCAAGTGAATTTTAGGGTCAGAGTTGTTTCATCCCATCACAACACAAAATGTTTTGAAGAAGAAACATTGTCTCCAGAGTTTCTCATCATTAATTTCACTCTCATGAGAGTTTTCCTGTTCTCACAGGGTCTAGCCTTTATTCAGTCTGTTTTATTTATGTTCTTTCCAGTTTGTAAACAGTGCATGCCTAAGTGCCTTGTTTTTAATGAAGTGTGACAGTAGTATTTGACTGGAATTTAGATAAATGAGCAGATAAATCTACGTTTGTTTTCTGCAAGTTTATATGCATATATATGAAAATATTAAAAATGCAGCTAGACAAAGATAACAAAGGCTGGCCTTTGTTACCATGTATTATGACTTTGCCCCCCAAAATCAAAAAATATTATGCGATCAGCAAGGTTAATTATGAGAGTCCACTTACTGTTGAAATAAAAGTATTGTCTATAATCTATTGTGGAGTATTGTGGAGAATAATATGAGGGTTGTATGGAAAAGCCAGGAAAAACTGTGCTTATAAAAAAAGGAAGGACTTCTTTGTCCTGGGCAAAAGAATTGTAATTGCCATTTTCATTGATATCATCATGTATTATTACTGATAATACTTCAATAGTTTGAGATTTTGAGGATAAGGCTATAGCATACTAGGCACTACGCATAATAAGAAACAGCTCTTGCCCCAAAAGATTTACAAGCTAACTGAACTCAAGGAACTATTTAACTTTATTTTTCAGATAGAGCAGGTGACTTTTCCAAGGGCAAATCAGACAAGCTGAAAGTAAGCAATACAACCTGTCTGTTCTAGCACCCTTTGCTGAGTACCATCATCACAACCCATCCTTTCTTGTCAAGCAACAAAATTATCTCTATCAAAGCACTGTCAGAAAGTGTATGGACAGATAAAAGTTTGGGTGAATCACTGCTCATATGCAAACCCATTGTAATTTTGTGCACTTTTGAGACTTGGGTCAAAACAGTTTACAGATCACTGCAATAATTCAAGAGCTGAGGTACAATCAAACTGCTGCAAGTGCCTTGTTTTGTTACGAGGTAGATGCTGAAATGGAAACAGAAAAATACTTTAAATCACAGTATCACTTCAGATGCCATTAACTGGAGAGTACGTAAGTTCAAATTGCAATGGGATGCACTGCTAAATCCTGCACAAATGTTCTATTCACTTGTTTTGTTGATAAGAGACACAGCAAAGACCTCACCGATGTTTTCAAAACATTTCCCAGGTTGAACAGGTGGCATTGAAGGTGTTCTAGGTAAAGGAAAGGACTAGCTGAGGCTGGCTGAGGCTGAGGAGATATTAAACCTCCTGGTTTGGTGAGTTGAACAGAGTAGGAAGTAAGCAAGATTACCTAGCTGTCATCAGTGAGGTGGCTAGTGGCCTGCCTACCAGGAGTCTGAGCATTACTGAACAGATGCCGTATCCCTTTACCAAGCCACCAATACCAACTCAGACCATTCAGTGAGGCTTCACGCAGAAGAAACTATGAGCTCTCTCTCCCTGGGCACGACCAGCCTCCTGTTAATGCCCCCAGTATCCCAAGGATCTTGTGTTTTGCCTCTATTTATGCTCAGAAGCTCTGGAAGCAATGTGACTTCCTTGTGTTTGAAGATGAGAGATCTCTGACAACAAGCAACATCTCTTTTTTGACATGGATATCAGATTCCATTTTCTTCCTGAAGAGATTCCAGAATCTGTTACTAGTGAGAACCTGTGATTTTACTTAAAGTGCAATACTTCTGTGACTGTGTACCTGAACTGAACTTTTATCTATTATTTACTTAGCAAATAAGGGCCTAATCAAGGACCCATTGAGATCAGTGGGAAAAATAATATTGCCTTTGGATCAGGCATTGAACTGCTCTGACATTACCTATCTGTCATTGAATATAACATATATAATAATCACTTTTTAAAATATTGTCCAAAGTTACCATACAGAAAGACATCATAATTTTCTCTCTTCTGTCCCAGAATTTAGCAATAACTGTCTACTGTACATGCATTTCTGGCAAGCTCCATTGTGTTAGTGACAATCAGTGACAGATGATAACAAACAGTTGGTCCATAACCTGAGAAAAGTCTTGATGGAATTATCACAACTCAGAGACTAGCTACTGCATGAATCTCCTTCCTTCCAGGAAACTGAGATTCAAAGCCCAAGCCCTGCACCAGAATACTGAGCATATGCTACCAATGGGAATATGCAAAAAGGGAAGCAAAGCACGATGGTGCTTGTTTTCAGATTAATCCAGGGCCTGACCAAATAGAAGGCATTGTCTGTCCCTGAGTTCAATAGCCTTTGAGTAGACTTTGGCTAACCAGTTTAAGGAAAAAATTTTTTTTTGAGTAACGAACGTATTATTTAACAGAATTATCCAAAACAACAGGACACCAAACTTAAATATAGCCAGTCATACCACTTAGCAGGTTCCTGATCCAGAATGCTCCTGTTTGTGCCTAGCAGCAAGAACATTGATAATATTCTGTAAAAGAGAGAAAGTCAAGCTCTGGGATAAAAAGAGGTTAGTTACATATTACAGAACTGTAACATGCTGCACAGTATCTGTGTGATGTCATTTGTTCAAAGAAGGCTGCATAAGTCTTATAAGCATCTTTTGCCAGATACACATCACCAATTACAAGTGTGAATGGGTCTGCAGCTGCACAGGCAGGTAAGCAGATCTGACAGTCTGTTGCTGCAAAAGGGAGGAGGACTTGCTTCCCTCCATTCTCGCATGCACACTCCATCCTCTGTCCTATTCAGTCCTCCCTCCCTTTCCCTCAGTTCCAGCTGCATCGTCCCACCCTTTCTCTGGCATTCATCACACTCACTGGCTGATTTAACTCATTGAGATGTCACAAAACTGTTCAGTGATTTTCCTGGGTTTGTCTTCTGTAATTTTAGTGAGTTAAACCAGCTCAAAGAGGTATCTGACAAGTGCTGAAGTTGTCACAAGGTTAGTAGCATGAGCAAGTGGCTAGGAGCAGAGGGAACAGAGAGACATAGAAAGGGAAAGCACAACCTCTATTCTCAGCAGTGGTGGGTTGTCTGTCAAACACAGCGCTTTCAGGGAACTGTACCCAACTGGTGGTAGAGCCCTTAGGACCTGGCTTTACATAAAGAGAAGAATAGTCCTCTCACTTTAGTGGTTTGCTTCTGTAAACACCTATTTAGCAATTATTTGCAGATAGGCTAAATATACAAGAACAAGTGTTGATAATAGAGCTGTTCGGAGTATCTGCAAAAACTCTCAAAACCACTTTTTCAAGGGTGAGCATATCCTCCACCTCAGCTCTATTCTTGGATCATTCACAGGGAAACTAAAGATGTTTGTATAGCTGCCCAGTGAAAAACTCAGCTGGCCTCCTTACTTTTCTTTCCACAAATGCTGTCCACCAAAGCACAATGCAAATACGTGAATAGTGAAGTGGCTGTTCAGTTTTCAAGCTTGTAGGAGCATGTACTTATGCCATGAATGCAAACATTTTCTCATAATTTGGCAAAGGAAAAAGAATACATTTCCCCTGAGAAAGAAAAAAAAAGAAAGAAAGAAAGAAATCAAGAGAAATAACCTGAAATAACTGTCTTAACAGAARCTCTTTGGAGAGGTAATCAGAAGCAGTTTTTACTTCCATGTAGATACATAAGATTAGACTACAAGCTCCCTACCTGAAGTTTATCTCAGTTACTTATGGACTGTAGAACCTCCCTATGCTTGTAGAGGATGGAGAAATCTGAACTGTGAAGGGGTAACTGTGATACAAATATATAATAATAGTTTGTTTATTTTGCAGTTTGCTCTTTGAATGGGGAGAAAACCAGAAGTTCCCACTTCTATATAAAACAGAATGGTTTTCCATTTAAAGATTGTAAGAACAGGAGATAAGTAAACTACCCAAGTACAAAAAGAGGCAGACAGACATATCTGGCTTTATCAGCCAGAAACAGAGCAGGAAATACATTATTAAATATCACCATCTACTGGATGTCAGCCTTTATTCCTCACAAATGGGATTCTTAAGCTTCTGTGGTGAGTTAACTTGTCAGACAAGCCTCTACTTCTGCAGATCTGACACTGCTCATATAATTGTTAGCAGGCTAAGGTTTATGGACCTTTTCAGCACCAGGTTGGGAAAAGATTGTCAGCATAATGAAAACAAACACAAAACGTTCTGGGTGGTATAATACAGACTATGAAAATGTTGATAAGCCACAATGACAACTTAAAAAAAAAAAAAAGTGGGGGTAGTCAGGCATGGGGGCAGTAGCATTTTTTTGTTAATCAGTTTGCTTGTGGTATGTGTGCGTAGACACACACACACACAACATGAACTTCCCCCACTAGCCACTTGGGTGGCACATACTAACTGTTATTCCATGGCTGTGAATGCTATCTGCTCCCTCTTTTGGCTACATATTTGCATATTTGTGTGATACTACAGCAGCTCTGTTAGCAGCAGGGCTTGCAGAGCTTGCTGATGGCACAGGGCACTGACAGGTTGCACTCCCCTTTGCAGCTGCTGGGCTGGCCCTGCTGGGCAGTGAAGGATGCTCCTTCCCTTCCCTATGGAGGGTAGAGATCCCTGGCCCCCCAGTGAAGGACGGCCCTGTCCTTGCTAGATGCCCACACTTTGCATCTCTCCTCACCTTCTTTTTCCTTCAAGCTTCAGAGGAGCCAGAGTGTAGACAACCATTATGTGGTGGCAAGGGATGATGCGAGTGTCCAGCTCTGCGGTAGTTAGAGACGTGCTAAAATGCTGATGGCCTTCTTCTTCCCTTCCCTTTGCTTTCTATAAGGCTTCATTTGGCTGCATTCACAGAACCAGTGACCCAAGCCACCACAAATAAACAAATTCTTTAGAGAAATTATTTAGAAAAAGTTGCTGAGGTATAAGCATCTTGGGAAAGATTCAAGAAAAAGCTACAATAACTGTGCAAAGGCAAAGAAAATGTCCTTATAGTAAGTGATAATCTAAAGCCATCACTACAATTACTTTATCACAAAGGGAATGATTGAATAACAATTGGAAACAATATATCTAAGTTTATGGAGGATGCTTTAATGCTTTGACCCTTTAATTCATAGACAGATATTTCTCTAAAGAAATTAGTGTGATTAAAAACGTAATTTCTGGCTATATCTCTTCGAAAGGCATTTACAGTGACAATGCTAAATGTGTATGGGTTTTTGGTTAGCACTCTAACATGAGGAAAATACTCTCAAAATGTAAATACTGAGCTGTGGCAAGACAACAAATGGGAAAACTGTCCTGGTTGAAGTGTGGGTAGTTAAAACTGTTCCTTGTAATGTGTTATAGGAAATCAGAAAGGAATGGATCTTGGAAAAAGCTAGACTCATGCTATACTGAGGCAGAGAGAATAATAAAGACTAGTATTTTTAATGAGAAACTACTTTATTTCCTCATGATCTTCATAATGTTGCAACTCTAACAAATATTAGTTATTTTGCCTGTATCAATCAAATGCTGCTTTCTTCCTGAAATGTCTTCAAGCAGTGGAGAGTGAGTTGAAGAGACACTTAATTTGCTCTGAGCACCAGGAACCTGAGACTTTTATTTTAGTTCCAGAATATATCATCTTCCAGCCAAAATATGCCATGCTGGTGGCTTTTCCCCAGCCACCTTTCTACATGAAAGCTGAAAAATGACTAGAGGTGGCTACTGTAGAACTGGTAGCAGTGACTGCTGGCACAGATCAACTGCTCAGTTAATACAGCTCTCTATAAAATGCTTTACTATGTATTGCTGGTTTTGCTTTCTGTGGCTTGGTTTCATTCCCGATATGCTGCACCACATTACAAGTCCCTCCTTTCTTCCTTCCTCCCTCCCTCTCTCCCCTGCTATCTTCCTTCATTTTTTTTATTTCTTTTTTTGAGCAAGGTGATATGGTATCATGAACAAAAGTTCTGGACATGAAGACGGCTATCCATAATTTGCTTTTCTAATACCTTGAATGCCATGTGGCCATTCTCAGGTGCCCCAAGTCTAACCTGCTTTCATTTTAATTCATAGGACATTGCCAAAATAGGATTCAAAGCACAATAATGAGACCCTGTCTCCTGTTCATGTTGATGAATGCTGAAGATGTCTTCACTTTGAGATCTACAAGCTAAACAACAACAACAAAAATAAGCGTAGCCTTGTGGAAAGACCAACTCTTCCTTAAGCACTCACTCTCTTTGATCAACTGCACCTAAATAACTGGCTAGAACTTCTAGTAGTATAAAATATCAAACATCCATTGACAGCAATGAGTTGCATCAGTTTATGTCATTGAGGATCTGGCCTTTTTCTTTAAACATGCAGTTAACATAACACTCACTAGTATGTACATCAAAAGATCTGTAAGTGCATTTGGAGAGAAATAGGTGTTAGAGTATACCAAATAATCCAGACATCAACACCATATCACAGCCTCTGCGTAGCTGATTTGTTTGGGGAGGATCTGAGGTGATACAGTTTCCAACACTTACGTCAACATCATGAAGTTACACAGGAACAGATCAATAATAAATTGTATTTCTATTGCTTCATTTATCTTCAAAATATTTTTCAGTTCAACACGCAGAATCCCTCATGCTATTGTCAAGTCACACTAGTATAAATAAGACTGGAAACATTTGGTTTCTATGTGCTGTTTTGACAAACAATAAAAAAGAACATTGCAGCAAGATGAAATGGTGTAATACCTGACTGCAGATATAAAAGATATTTCACATGTAAATTATGGACAATTATTCTACTATGCAGCAGAGCACATGTATCTGAGTGTTTTATCCAGGTTGTATAAAAAAATCTGATGAATGTTAACGCAATTACACCATTACAAAACTCATCTTAAACCAAGCAAGACTTCCTAGGCTCCCACTACAGACAAGGAAAAGAAACAGATTCTCAAAAGGATGATTTGTTCCGGTTGGGTAATGTAGCTGGTATGATTTATCCCTGCGAGACACCTTTTTATCTCCTCTGATTATAAAGGGAGATTGAGGCAACAAAATTAGTCTCAGAAATCTAATTCTGAGACAAAGTTAGACAAGATATATCCCATGCTTCATGACCAGGGACAAAGCAAATACCATGACTGCTATAAAAAAAAAAAAAATGCAATTTTGGATAGGAGAATAAAGAAACAGATTCTGTGGATGGATCTGGTAGAACAGTTCTTTTTCAAATGGCATCTAGATTTCACTCAATAATGAGCAATATGCCAGTATCACGGTAGGCCCTGAGTTCTCAATGCATGCAATGCCAAATGATACTATATTTCCTAGGCACTCACAATACTGGATGTCTTATCCTGTATGGCTCCAACTAGCCGTACTCTGCATCTGCCCCCCTCCCTGACCTCTCTAAAAAGGAGAGCGCAAAAGTCATGCCTCTTGGGTAGACTGTCCACTCCAGCAAGTGGGGGTCCAAAGGGGCAGTAGGATGCCTGCTCATCTCAGGTTTTGTGCCTCTCCCTTGCTTCAGCAAAAGCAGGAACACACAGGGCTGCCACTCAGAGGTGGTACAGGAATCTCATAAATGGAGTGGGTGAGGAATGGTTTTGTGCTGAGCTAGCCAGTCTGTTAATCCAGAGGATGGGAGAAGAGGAGGAATATGTCCCAGTGCCCTCTGGTTCATTTTATTCTGCAGTGTGCACCAAAGAATAAAGTCACCAAGACCTCAATGTGGAGTTAGTGATGAGAAAGACAAAAATAATACCCTAGTCCAACACAAAGCACCCTGAGCCTCTCTGGCCTCATCTCCAAACAGTAGAAAAACAAAAATAATACCCTAGTCCAGCGCAAAGCACCCTGAGCCTCTCTGGCCTCATCTCCAAACAGTTTAGCAGCATACAGTACTTTTTGGTAGTAGTGTCAGGAAATGTTCAAATAGTGTTTCCCATCACTATGCCTCAGGCATTGTTCATCAGAAACTAACATCTTGACTAATGTAGAGTGTGAGATCTCTATGATCCCAGCTACCTGGAAAACTTAAAACCTAGCTCTTCTCAGCTATGTCAGTAAATGTTTGAAACACAGATGAAATAGTCTGGTTTAGCCTTTGGGAAAAGATTTTCTTTCTTATTACATCACTTGCATAAATATCTACATTTATGCAAAATATGAACTCACATGCTCTGAAATTCCTGCCTCCTTTGGTTTCTAAGTCACGTATAGAACATCTACCTGTAATCAGCTAAATAAAATAGGATATTCCCTTCCCACCTGTTGCATTATTTGTTGAATGCTGCTGTGCTCAAATTTGTCCACAGTGCAGGAAGAGATGCAGTCCCTGCTGCAGAAGTCCTGGAGTCTGTTCTTTTAACCATGTTGAGGCTATAGGTGGACAATAGCTTAAAACTTGAGTTAGATTCTGAAGATTTGTTTCTAGCATGAAATTCATTTTGAAAATTTTGGTTTATCAGTTCAGAGATGCATTTGCTATAAAGGACTCAGAGCACTTTTCTAGACACAATATGAGCCTTGGAAGAGAGTACTAGGGTAAGAATGGTAAGCGACAATGAATGCAGTATGTTTTGTTTATGTGAAATATGACCTTTCCATCAGGATGAATGCTTCTGAGATTACATCAAACAAAAGAGAACTAGTAGTTAACTCCTGGAGGTAAAAAGAATAGCACACGTGTTAGTCATTTTGTAAGAGACCTCTTGAGTTGTCTCAAATCAACACTTCTCAACAGGCAGGCGCGACCACTTCTCATGTTTAAGGTCCAGTAAATGGAAAGTGGATCTGAGATGTTTTGCTTCTGAGGGAATAAGTACTTCAGAATGCATTAGAAAGGGAAGCTTGCTGCAGGGAAGTGAGGGAAATGAACAAAAATGATAACAAAGATGCCATAGAAAGCAGTGTTAAAGCAAGAGATCTCTGGCTCAACAGACTCTGGTAAATGGACTTGAAAATGTAAGCAGTGTGGAGGAGTGGTTTCTAGAGTGCTAGGAACTGGATGGATGCAGGAATGGTCCGAGAAAAGGCAATGAGGGTTGGGATAAGTAAGATAAAGATGAAGGCCAAACAAAGGCAACTGTTTTAGTTCAAAAATGTAAAGGTATCCATTTTTTTTAGGAAGTTTACAAAATCTTGGCAGCCCCCCAAGAATGGAAAAAAGCAAAGAAAATTAGTTGGAGACTGCAAACTTGTGGACAACTACCTGAGCTTCTTGGCTGGGGTTGGCAGTCCATGTTGGCAGTTCCATGATGCCACTAAAACACCACAGATTCACCATGCAGGTACCAGAAATAGGAAATTTAAAGCTACTCTGAGAACTATGGCTGCCGAGAAGATATACTCTGAGGAATGAAAAAGAAATCTTCAGCAGTGATACAAAATGGCAAAGAGGAAAGGTAAGCTCAGGTTCCACTCTGCTGATTAAAGCACTATCAGAAAAAAGGTCTAACCTGTTGGGAGAGAAGAAAAGGATATTGAAAGGTCCTTTCACCATCAGCAAAGTAATGGCAACAGAAACAATGAGATTACTGCCAAAACTATCAAAAGTATTAGGAGGCAGGAGTAACACTGGAAAATGCAATGAGATGGGAGGAACTGGTACAGTCAATTTAATTTTACTGGTCATTTTTTATTAATGAAACAACAGGAAACCAGAGAGGAGATGTGATAACTGTCCTCAAATGCTTAAAAGCTGATGAAAATAGAACAAGAGTAATCTTTTCTCCATGTTCTCAGGTAGACAGAAAAGAGAAGCAATGGACTCAAACTGAAGGGAGATTGTTAGACACTAGCAAACCTATTTTGCAGATAGACTAATAGATGATCTGAGTATGATGGCACTCTCCATCACTGGAAATCCTTAAAAACAGGTGAGATGCACAGCTTTGGAAATAATATGGGTATAATTATACCTATACATAATCCTGCCTTTGTTCTGTGGGAATGGAGTGGATGGACAAGATGATCTCTTCCAGACTTTTAAGTCTTTCAGCACTATATTCCATGATTCTGAAAATGAGACTGAGTGAGAGAATGGGAGAATAAGGACAAGAAAAAATTCAGGAATGCCAGCAGAAATGAAGTAGCAGATGATAAGATACAGTGCAGGCTAACCTGAACTGGAAGAAAATGTGTGCACACTGCCAAAAGGTTTTGCATACTGTAAAACTATGAGTAGGGAGAGACACCTATCCCTCCTACCTATCAGTAGGAGAGACAGGACCATAATGACAAGAATTATAGACTCAGCTGAACAGCAATCCCTGTGAGTTTGCAAAGAGATCCAGTACCAATCTCAAACTTCACAAAAAGTAGACTATATAGCAAAAGGATTTGCTTTATTGCCACAAGTAAACAGTTCAAACTACCAGAATTTCCCTTCACTTGCCAGGATTATCTTTTCCTTTTATTACTTTCATTGTCAATGATTTCATACAGAACCTTGTTGAAACATTTTGAGTTTATTAAAGAGCACTATCATCAGAGGAGAATAATTTACATTTAATTTGTTGTATGTTACTTATAAAAACTCTCACTTACATCTATTAGTTATAGAACAGATATGTTTGCTCCCATACTGTGCACTGGATGAGGTACCTGTTCTCATGCACGCTTTGAACATTGTGTGTTTACTTAGGAGCACTGGCCTATCTGCTTTTCTTTCTTTACAACTGCAAACATATGCTTAGTTTTATACAAAGCTGGTCACAGCACACGGCAATCTTTTACTGGTTTTGAAAGAACAAGTAGATGACTGTTTGTATGAGCCAGAAAGGATTACTAAATCCAGGCAGAACTATGTACCAAAAAAGCTCTTAAAATCATCATTAATTTTAGGTAAAGCTAATTAGAGCAGTGCCTGGCCCTCAGAAGGGACAAGAAGGGACTACAAATAGCTGGTTACCCCAAGGTAGAAACCAGCTGGTCCCTGGACCAGACCTCTGATTGAGTTAATCTCTGTGTTGATCATGGCTGTAATTCTGTTAGTTTCAGTGGAGATATTCTGAAATAATAGCAAGGGAGAATCCTGCCCCTTCACAAGAAACATTACATTTAACTTCATATTACCAGAAAAGACAATGGCACAGTAGATTCTTCTCACAGAAGATTCAACACAGCAATTAGTAGTTGGGAGGATTTACTATACAGAGGAAATACTGATCCCTGCCAGCCAGATCCTGAAGTACTCTGCTCAGTCAAAAGYCACTGAGAAGTCCGAGTCAAATGCAATTTTACAGTAACCTCAGTACAACGATGTTGAAAGCAGGAGCTGAACTGGCCCAATGAGTTATGCTGAGAATTGATGCCCTGACAGAGAATTTAGTGTCATACATGTAGTAAGAATAGGTAGGGTACATGAGAAAAATAAATGTTTGAACAGAGTAACCAGTAAATTGTACATTGTAATACGTGCTTGAACCTGTCCAGAGTTCTGAAAAGAACACAGAAAATGTCATTCTTCCTAAAAAAAAAAAGGGGGAAGAAAAAAATGATTGAAAAATAAAGAAATCCCCATTTTAAATGTCACAAAACAATTGACCGCCGCCGCCCTCGCCGCCGCCGCCGCGGGCTGAGGGAGCCCAACGGCCGCCCCTGCCCCCGCCGCCGCCGCCGCGGGCTGAGGGAGCCCAACGGCCGCCCCTGCCCCCGCCGCCGCCGCCGCGGGCTGAGGGAGCCCAACGGCCGCCCATGCCCCCGCCGCCGCCGCGGGATGGCGGGGGAAGAGTTACTGCCTCACGCAGGCGGGAGTCGTCGCCGGCGGGAGTTAATGATTAAGTCCCCTGTAGATCCGCTGCGGGCCGGCTCCCCTGAGCCTCCCGGGGCTCTACCTATGCCCCGTCCCCTCCTGGCCAGGCGGGACCGGCTCCCCGAGCTGTGAGGAGGCAGGCAGGGGACGGGAGACCTTCCCGCTACCGCGTTACAGTGCCTTCCAGGCCCGCACCGAGGCGGAGCCCCTGCGCGGGTGCGGGGGCAGCAGCGGTGAGGAGGGAGTGGCGCCGGGCGGCCGCCTCTCCCCACCCGGGAGCCATGCCGCCTGCCTGGAAGGCGCCGTAGGGCACACCTGGCCCTCGCCGCCGCCGCCGCCGCCTCTCCTCCCCTCACGCTGCTGGCGCTCGGGCGGCACCGTCTCCCGCCGAGGACCGCAATCCCGCACAAGCCCATGTCTGCGCCGGCGCCCCCCGCGCCCTGAGGCCCCCGCCGCGTCCGCCGCGTCCCGTCCCGTCCCGTCCCGTCGCCTGCCGCCGCCCATGGGCGCCGCCTGCACCGCGGCGGGGCAGGGCAGGAGCCAGTGAGGAGCATGGCCAAGGGACCCGAGAGGGAGGACGCCTTCCTGCACCTCCCGGCGGCGCAGGGAGTCTCCCCTGCCGCCCACGAGGACTGCTACGCGGACCTGCTGGGGAGAGGCTTGCTGCCCTACGCCGAGGAGGGGCTGTGCGCCGCGGCGGGCGCCGAGAGGGGGCTCCCGGAGCCGGCGCTGCCCGCCGGCATCAAGTCAGGTAAGGGGTGCCAGCGGCGGCCCCTCGGCTCCCCGCAGCCAGGCTGGGGCGGGCGGGAGCCCGGGCGGCCGCTGCTGCCTCGGGAGCCGGCGGGAGGCCGCGCCCTGAGGCCGCGGCGGGCAGCGCCGGTTCAACGGGCGCCTGGGGGGCCGCGAAGCGTCGGGACGAGCCGCCGCGCCGCAGGGCCGTGCTGACGCGCTTGGGTTTCTCTTCTTTTCCCTCCCTCACGCCCAGAAATACATTTTAACAGCGAAGTGCTCTCCTCGGAGGAGGAGGAGGATGCAGACACTCCCGACGGCAAACTAAAAGCCGCAGACAAGAGCCCGTCTCCGAAGAAGAGCATCACGCGGATCATGAAGGACAAGAAGAAGCAGACGCAGCTCACCCTGCAGTGGTAGGGCTCCCGCCGCCGGCTCGCGGGGGCGCCGGCCGTGCCGCGCAGCGGGGCGCTCCCCGTTGGCCGTGGGCTGCCAGCCGGGGCAGCCGCGGATAAAGCCCTGCTCGTGCCGAAGGGGACCTCTGCTTAAGGACTGAGGAAACGAGAAAAATTACATCTCATAGTTCCTTTAGAAATATTTGTCGTCTGTTTTGTTCGACAAGCCTCATCTGCAAATAAGGGCCCTCAAATTTCTGTTTCTTTTTTTTTTTAAGTTTTATTAACAGAGGTTTATCAGTTAACACAGATCTGTCAGGAAGTGACGGTTCTCACAATACGTGGCCATCTATGGAAGCTCAAACTTATTCAAGCATAAAGTCACTAAGTATCAGTTCGGTACCTGAACATATAGTACACGTATCTAATATAGAATTAAAATTAACTTAATATGTCTTCCTGATTGTGCAGGAATACAATATTAATTGGTGTGTATTATCAGTTAACTGAAAATCTTGCAAAATGTAGAAATGAAGCATTACTTAAGATTTAAATTTGTAAATGGATGTTTTTAATTATCCTTTAAGACTGTAACTGCTAGTATTTCATGGTCTTATAAATTTTTTTTTACATTACGTTCTGCCATCGAGAGAAGTCCTAAACTTTACTTCATTTTATCTGGGCAAAAATTAACCAAATATGAGGTCAAATTCTGCAGACATTAATTGGTAAAGGTCCCTATTAATGCATTCTTGAAATTAGGGACCAGTACTGTTGAATTAAATGGGAACTTCGTTACAAAATGCAGACTGTAAATCTAGATTTTTCCTTATAACTGAAAATCGAGAGTAGTCCAGATTTCCCATTTTTCCAGTCTAGTTTACATCTGACTTATTAGAGCAGAGAGTAAATTCTAAGGAGCTGAGTCTAAGGAGTGAGTGCAAAATTATTCCATATGCAGTGTTTACTACACAGGGTTCTCTTAAATGTTTATGTATTTTGAGAAATAAATTAATTACACATCTTTCCAGCAGCAGCAAATAATGGAAACTGATAAAGAAACGAAACAGGACAAGAATGAAATTCCCAGCCATTACTAGGAGTTCAGTTCAAGTGAGGATAGCTAGATTTTACTTCAACTTTTAAAATATCATTTTAATGACCATCAGTAGCCACTTGTAACTTGTAAACTGTTTAGGAAGCTGTATACAAAATGCATCCCCTTCAAAAAATGCCAGTTCTTTGATTTTCATAATGGTTTGGTCAAGAAACAGCTTCAGGTCCAATGTGAAAATTAAAAAGCAAAAGTAGGAAGAAAAGAGACATTAGCCCAGGTGTTAACAATACAGTGGGACAGAAAATGTAAATTCAAGCCTCAGCTCTATTCAAGCAACAGATTTAAACCCAAGTCTTTCACAGTCTAGTTAATGTTCTTATTTTCAGTGCCAGGCTAGCTCTTAGACAGTGATCGTTTAGTTATTTATAGAAAGCAAAAACATCCAGAAATTTTAAAAGACTGATTAAGAAGAGGTACCCAGCCCCAGTTTTTCCATATTTTGCAACTATCCTAACCACCAAATGTGGAGTCAGTATCTCTCTAGTGACTGTCTTGTTTAGTAGGAACTCATCTGTGTGCTGTCATGGAAATTTTCAGTAAAATGAAGAGAGAGAAGTTGCAAACAGCAGAAGGAACCTAAAATGGGGAGACAGACCATGTTGCTTCTTACTCTGGCAGACTCTTTTTCTATACAGGCTGGAAGAAAACTACATTGTATGCGAAGGAGTTTGTTTACCAAGATGCATCCTTTATGCACATTATTTAGACTTCTGCAGAAAAGAGAAGCTGGAACCTGCCTGTGCTGCAACTTTTGGGAAGGTAAAAAGTAAATGTCTTCATCATTTGTTAGACTAATTTTTTGATAATATCACATTCTAGTACGCCTGTGTCATAATGGCTCTCAAAATCACGTTTTCTAATGTACATGGAATCAAACCAAACTACACTTTTACATATCAAGGGATTTCATGATGACAACTTTTGGAGAAAGAAATTGAAGTTTCCTTTGATTTTCAGTGTGAAATAACAAAAAGGCATTCTCTCCTAGAGCTTTTATTTTACAGTGACATTGGTAGGGTTCTTTCCACAGAAACAGATCTGACATGGAGGACACTTTTAATTAAACTAAAGGCTGTGTGTAAAGTGAGAAGTCACACAATGAGCAATACAGAAGGGGAATAAAAATTGATAATACAAAGAGCTCCTGAATGAAAAAATGTTGATTCATCCTCTTTTCTACCCTCCTCAACAATTAATCCTGAAATCATTTAATAAAAGTGAGATGTGAACTCTCCAAATTAAATCCTGAGTAGTTAGTGAAACAGGAAACCAAAAATGCTTCAAGGATCATCTTTTCTGAAACACTGCTGATCTATTCATTGTTCATAGATAGCAAAATGCATTAATTTAATTAAATAATAATAATGGATTTAAAATCTAGTTCATAAAATGTTCACTTACTAATTTTTTCCTCCTGAACTGGATATACTGGAAAAGTGTGTGTCTAATTTTCACTATACAGTTTAAGTATAAATGAGGAAGACAACAGTTTTCCATTTTAACAGTGCTTTGATTGTGGTTTATCTATTAGATGTGTCTATTAGATCTGCCTCTGTTACTGAATCAGTTTTTTTCTTCATAAACTTTTTGCCTTAAGCAGCATTTTTTACAGGAAGGCCAGGATGATTTTAGGGCACTAGCCTCTACCTCAGTGACAGACTGTTCTGCTTGACTTGGATTAAATCACATAGCATTAATTCTTAATATGTGAAATAGCGTTAACAGAAACTTTTGTTTTCTGCATGCATAAATATATTAAAGACTGTGCAGCGCTTTGATAGTGGAGGACACAGAAATACCCATGAGGTGCATATTTGCTTGCCTTAACCTTCAGATCACACTTTTCAAATAAAAAAACCAGTTCATTTTTAGTTGATTGACCTTGAAAATGAAATAGCTGGAGGCGAAATCTTTTCCTGGTTCTCTTTAGATCTCTGGAGCAAAAGATACAGTTGTACTTTGGGGGCCTGTGTGGGGCAGCATCCTGCTGAAGACATGTAGAATTTGTGTTGTAGAAGTGAAAATGGAAAGGGAGTATAAGCTTTATTTTAAAGGTGGGAAAGCTGGAGGTACACAATGAGATCAGCCAGGATAGAAGTACCCAATTCTTTATATTGTCACCTATATATCAAAAATATTTATTCATGGATTACATTAGGCCCTATGTTTATTTATTTATATATTTACAATTTTTTCCACAAGAGATGCCTAAGGAAACATACCATTGTTAGAAATTGATATGGTTATTTTCTCTTCAGACCATTCGTCAGAAATTCCCCCTCCTTACCACAAGGCGGCTTGGAACAAGAGGTCATTCAAAGTAAGGCACAATTATCTATACATCCATTTACAGAAAATGTTCTAAAAATTGCATGTGTTTCAATGTCTGTATAAAATACATGAACTGACAGGAGGGTTTACTCAGGTAGCAAGGTATTTGTGGTATCTTTCATGTACATGATGAAACCGATACAGGGTTTGAATTTGAAAACATTACTGCAGGCATATTTTCTAAAATTAAACTGATTAAACTTCTAAAACTTGTGATTATAGAGTTGTGAACTTGTTGGAATGTATATATACACACATATATAATATTTAGTCATTTATTTGTTGCAACTGTTAATCTTTCTATACACAAAGTGCAATTTAGCTATGAATTTATTTGCCTTTTTGCAAATCTGTCAACTTTCATTCTGTTCTCTCCATAACAATATAGGTTTCTTTTTGTTTGCTTTTTTTAACCTTAGAAATATCAGAAATAGCTAGCTGAGGCCACCCTAGTTTTGCTGAAGAGTTCATTGGAGATGTTATTCACAAACTTTAGCTTTTGTTAGGGTTTAAATGAAGTTGGGGAAAAATTTCAATTCAATTTTTACAAAGATGCTCTGTTTCTTGACTATGTTCAAGTATTTATTTTAATAATTATTAATAAAAAATCCAAAGGAAATAAAGCCCACATAGAATAATTTCCTTTTTTAATCAAATGACATTTTTTTTCATAGTTTCTGACACAATCTTACAAATTCATAATTCACAGAGTTTTTCAGGGGAAACAGAATAGACATATCCTATATTATATAGAGGAAAACTGGAACTGAAAGTCATTTTTCCTTTTAAAGATGACCTACAGATACTGAAAAGAAGGTTTTAGAGCAGAGTTACTATTAGAAAGAAGCTCTGAATAATTAAACATCTTTTTGGGGGGGAAAGAGGGATTTCATTCATTGCTGTTGTGGTGAAGTTCAGCTATGGTTATAGGTACAAGCCGATGTAGTATTAGCCAGCTTTGTAGCTGGACATTTTCTGCTGGTATTGTGTTTAGGTTTTGAGGAGATCTGGCATTCACAGTATGTGCAGGAATAAATGATAACTTACTAGTTCACTAGTGTCTCAGTTAAGTCTTATTCAGGTTCATAACTGAACATATTTGGAGAACCACTTTCAAGTTATAATGAATGAGAGAATACAAGAAAAGAAGTCCTCTGAATGCTCCTTATACTTTTGATCTGATTTGTCTAATAAATTGATAAGCAAGACCCAAACAGAATCCAAACTTCCAAGATGTATCATGTATGTGAATAATTTAAAACACAGTATATCAGTGTACGTTAAGGTAAAGGGGTATGTTTCAGACCTAATAAACATGGGGATGTAGCCACAAAATTAATCAGGTCAGGACCTGCATCACTATCTGCCCCTTTTCTCTAAGACATTTAACAGTATTAGCACAGAAATACTTCACATCCAGCATTTCCTCAGCAGACCCCACAGCCCTGCTGACCTTGATAGTATTAATGTGTCATATTTTCATATGGATTAGCTGTTCTTGAACAATTTCTTCAAAGAGATGAGGCATCTGCAAGTTTTGTTTGAACATCTGGCATTTGTTTCTCTTTTTTTCACCAGACTTTTCCACAGAGACTTTTCCTCTCTGACTCACATTTCCACTAAGGTACATTTACATTGTTCTGGCTGTGCAAAAAAAGGGCCTCACAAGAGGCATAAGTGACAATAACTCCAGTTCAGAGACTGTATACAGCAGCAAATAGACATAGAGAAGTGGCAATATAGATAGTAATCAGGATCTTCAATGTTTTGTGGACCATATTTTCCTCAGAACCGTATACTCACTCAGGACCACACTCACTTCTGTCTTCATCAGGTAGCAGTTAATCACACAAGTATCATTTACAGAAGTATTTCCATTAAATGAATGAGCAAATTAATTGACTSTTCACCAGTTTCAGTAAATGACTAGTTACACTCTGCCCTTGAGTCAGCATGGACTCTGAATGTAAAATGATTCTGTGTTGAGCAAAGCTGTGTTACTGTGACTGTTAAAAGACACTAGCATTTAAATTCTATTTTTTAAGCATGGTAGTGCACTGACATTGTTTTATTTCTGTTATTGCTGTCATTATTTGGACATAATATTAGTAGGAGCAGTAATAGTCCTAACAACTATTCCCCACAGTGATGCTTTGTATTGTGGTATTGCCTAGGAGCTCTAATCATTGTCCAGGGCTTTACTAAGTTAGATGCTGCAAAAGCATGAAACAAAAAGAGAACTCCTCTCCAAAGAAATCATCATTCTCACATTGAAAAAAAAAAAAAAAAGGCTAACTCCCCAGGAATAAAGTTTGTTGCTGTCTACTACATATCTTATACTCAGCAATGCATTTTCAGAGCATGGGCATGGTCAGAAGGCAAAGAAAGTCAGTTCCCTTTTCTATCAACGTCAAGGTGGCAGAAATTATTCTTCAACACTGAAACTAGCTTGAAAGCTTCAACTAGAACTAGCTGAAACACTGAAACACTGAACCAGGCCCTTTCCAGCATTCTCATGAGCATGGATTGGGTTTGAGAGAGAGTAATTAGGATGCAGGTCTAAGCTGTGAGATACACAAATTTTAATTCCTCCTCTTCTTCTGAGCAGTGTTTGTTACCTCAGGTTCTGGGCAAAGGAGGGACTAAAAATGTGTCTGATAAATCCTAGAACTTTGATCTTCAGAGTCAGAGTCTCTGTATGTTACATCCAACAAACCATCTGTACTAAAGTTTTTGTCAACACTAAAACATTTCTTTAAAACACTCCTCCCCCTTGGAGAAGAAGGTACAACACAGTGGACACAATTTTGTTGGATAAACAATATTCACTCATCTCTGATGCCCATGCTAATCGCTCCAGATTGCTGAATGGTAGAGGAGGTCTTCTGTATCCCTGTTAAGTGGGAGAAGGCCCAGCACAATAAATACTGCAAACCCCTCTCTTAGATTAGTATTTCATAAGCACCAGCTGTCTTTGGAACAGGTTCTGGATCTGCCTTTTTGCATAGGTAATATTGTACATACTGCAGCAACTACTAGAATTCAGTTATAATCGTCATAGTCCATGAATTACCTGAAACAGCTATTTGGGAAAGTGTACTTACTGCTCAGACCATACACAAAGAAGGCTTTTTGAGCTCAAGTTACAATTTAATTTCTTTGTAGACTTTGATCAATGCTGAATCTTAGCTTTTATCCATCATGTCTGAAAACTATTATCTTATTTATTAGGAGTGATTTAGTGGGTTAATAAAACTGATATGGCAGCTGGCCCTCTGATAACAAGTTATTGCAAGTCCCTGAACAGCTTAAGCCTATCATTTCCTTATCAGCTATCATTTGTGTCAGTGTATGCTAAAATCAGGACTACTAGTTGCATAGGAACATATGTTACAACAAACCACTGAAATTTAAAGAGGAAAGCAGTTCAGTTTGTTTCTTTTAAAGGTTTGTTAAGAAAATTGAGAATAAGTTCCTTTTCATGACTGATTTCATTTCATGAATTATGTGATAGAAATACAACTTAATAAAATACATATATACTGTACATGCACATACGTATATGCATTCAAAGAGACAGAAAGAGGATACCTGAAGTTGTGGGTTAAAGATGTTATCAGTGTGTCTGGGATGGGTATATTGGGTATATTACTCACAATAGGGATCCAAAACAAGCTGTTCAGATAATTACTTCAGGTTATAATAGAATAAAAATCTTTATACCTTAATACTCCATAAAAGTATGCCAGATAGAACTTGAAAAGTACAGACTATGATTTTTTATTGGTTCTGTGTCATGACTGAAAAGCTGGATTTTTTTGGTACTATAAATTCAACTACACAAATCACTAAATGAAATTGGAAAGATAGTTACCACGCCTTTACGACAAACTGAAAAGGTACTGAAAATATCTCTTCTTTACATAACAAAATGTAACAATGTTAAACTCTGATATCTTGGGACATTCCAGAGCAGGAACAAATATTTTGCCTGCCACTGGAAACCTGAGAATCCAAGTCATATAGCAGTTCCCATTTCTAGCCCAAATATGGTGATATTGAATATCAACTCAGATATTGAATAACCCAGATATTGAATCCTAACCTTGTGAAGAAGTGTTGCTTTTCCTTGGCCTCTGGCACACTCCAACTTTAGCAGTAGGGAATTACAAATTTGTGGTGAAAGTGGGAAGTTTTACTTCTAAATTTTAAAAAATAACATGTGATTGAAACAGAGATGTGGGAAGCTGGAATGAGACGTAGGCAACTGCTTGCTTGCATGGGCAATGAGAAATATAGCACTGTGCATATAACATTTTTAAAGAAGGGATCATAGCTCTACCTAGTGTTTCATCCAGTTCAATGCACAGTTAATGTTTTTTTAGAGAATCCGTGTGTGTATATTTCCAATACCTCTTATGTCACATTTAAAATAACTTAATTTTGATGAAAGAAAAAAAAATGCTCATGCCTTTAGCATTTATGTCAGAAGTCTGTCTAATATTAGGAATTTTCAGATGCAGGTGTTTGGCCCAAGCCCATCTGCTTAATGGCCCTAAACCAGGAGTAATGGATGAAAACCTTCATGACTTTAATTCATAACACAGGTGACACACTGCTGTATATGAAATGGAGAACAACTGCCTAGCATTATGACATTTAATGAAAGGTCCCACTTGCATCCTAACACCTTGAAGTGTCACTTTGATTTGATCAATCAGCTCTGACTTTATTGGATAAAAAGGGAGCTGTTGTGAGCAGATGGTCCTACTTCTGAGTTTTAACAGATATTTAAAACTAGTTTACTGAGGTATACCTCACCACATCAAAATCCCTCAGAAAAATGTACTTATGAGAAAGAACTGATATTAAAGAAATAGGTGAGAAACTTTTGGTCTTCCTAAGGGTCACCAGGTGCCACTCGACTCACAAATTTCAGGCAAGCAATAAAAGTAGTGATATGTTTGACAGTGGCCACTTTCTGTCACATTTTCTTAGCTGTAAAATCCTGAATGCACACAGCAGGCTGCCCAGAAGTAGAAGGACTACTTCAGCTGAAATTTGCAAAGCCACCAGGGCAAAGTAAACATATCACCCTAATAAAAATTTTCTTAAATATCATTAGTATCTAATGCCTTTAGTCAATTTTGGAAATATAAAGCATTTGAGTTTTTTGTTCTTATCTATGTCTATCCCATACAAGAGCAAGCAGTAAGCTTGTTATTTTTTTGTTAAAATGAGCATTACTGGAAACACTAGAAAAGAGCTGAGAATGTTTCTTCATGTGTTCTATGAACTGTTTGCTGGAGGCTTTGTATCTTAAACATGCACATTTCTTTAAGCTTTTGAGTAGTTTCAATGAAGTCAGTGCAATGACTCTGCTTTTAAGCATGTGCTTAATTGTGATGCTGGATTAAGGCCCATATTGTGTGTCTGTCCACTGTATGTTAAGCACATCTGAAGGCACAAGTGTTTCATTTTTGCCCATGTCTATTTTAGTTCCTTGTTGGTTCTCTTGGTGGCAACTGATTCAACAGTGAACTTCATTACATTGTCAGTGTCTAGGGCTTTTAATGCACTGTCATTGCCTAGGTCTGTTATGCTGAGGAAAAGAGTTCATTTATTTCTCAAAAGTAATTCTTTGTAACATTTCTATGATCCAATAAAATAAGAATCTGTTATGCTGGCCACAATTTTGATTTGTTTCAAAGCACATGGTTCTCTTCCTTTTCTTTCCTAGGTTGATTTTTAAGCTTTCCTTAAAAGTGATTTTAGCATGATAAAAAAGATAATATCCTTAACCAATCTGGGGAACTTGCAGCAGTACAGATCAGGAAATACACCTTAGTTTGCTCACTTAATTTTGTTAGGTACCTGACTCACGTGAAATCAGTGCCTACAAGAGCCAATGTGGTCTCAAACTGGGTTAAGCGTCAGTGAGACACCACAGAAGAGGGAGAAAAATGTCCAACGGTATGTGGTGTAAGCCTTTTTTGGGACAGGCTCTAGGCCTTTTTAGCACTTTCTCCATTGACACTACAAACTACACGCAGGTGTTCAATGCTGGTAGTCCAACAAGGGCCTCAGGGCTGTTCATAGCTCCCCCACCTGCACAGGCAGAGAGCTTGACTCTGGTTTCTAATTCAGGGTCAGGCCTATCAAAAAGACACATTAGATCATTCAGCCTCCCTGCCAGTGTACAGTTGTTCTCTCTTGTACTGTTAATCATTTTGGCAACTCTGCTTCGAAGTGTGCCCAAAGGTGCGAATTTTCACACTTGGATGATTTTTAACCATGTGCTCTGGGACACTTCTGTTCTTCAGTGATTTTGTAATTAGACAACTAGTTTGGACCCAAAGGAATTTCTTCATCAAAATACCCCTCCCTCTAGCTGTATCTTCCTTTAATACATTAAAAGTTTGATGCTGAAGGGGTTAATATGGAGAGTTTGTAAAGTGGGTTATAACTCTTTATAACTCTGTGATTTTTCTAACCAAAAGGCACCATATAGTCTCTATATTTTATAACCAAGAAGATGATATGGATATAAGTGGCTTTTATTGATGGGTTGTTTTTAAAATCTGTTACTACATTTATTGTTTTCATCTAAATTATGCAGTCAGAGTTCTCAGTTTAACTGATCTTTCTGGCAGCCTGAAGTGACTCCACTGCATTCAAACTGTTATCTTATGTATGTTAGACCTGGTTTACATGTCATGTACTTGAATTAGAAGTGTTATTTTAAAGCAATTCAGTTATACCAATTGGTGTGGTATTTTCAAGCTGACTTCAGTCCAAACAAAATCATCCTTAATACATTGTCCATAGTATTCTTAGAACAACTTGGTTTAACCCAATCAGTTTTTAAATCTATTTACTTGAATTTATAAGACAAGGCTTATCACCTTTGACAGATGAACTCAAGTAAACTTTGCTATGACCAGTCAAGAAGTAGCTGCCCCCAGCTTGCTATCCTGGCCTACTTCGGGAGATCACTGCTTTTGTAGCAAAATCAGTGGAAAGCAATGTCTACCACACGGCCAGTTTCCTTAGCATCCTCCTACCTTTTTTAGTGTCTTGAATTAAGATGCTGTGCTGAGCACTGCAGAGCCTGAGCCATTGGCACATTTCCTTCTTCCAGCTCTGTTTTGAGGGAGTAAACTCCAGGAGAGCAGCAAGGGATACAACTGAGGCTTAAGCAGCTAAATAATTCAGCAGAGCCAGTCAGCCTACAACCTAAGAAAAAATGAATGAATGACATGCTAGCGTTGCTAGTCATAGGAGGCTGAACACTAATTCAGAGGGGAGATAAGTACTGTTGAGTTATTTTCAGCTTAACGGTCCTTTATGGGACTGTCTAGATACAACAGTGGTAAGCCTGATAAAATAAACCTAGATGGATGAATCAAATCCAGCACCTTTCCTATAAGCTGAAAGGAAAGTGAAAGAGAATGCACATTAGGGAAAAGAGATGCAATATGATTCTGGAAGATTTGGTATTCCAGCTATATTCTTGTAAGAGAGAAGATGTTTTAAATTCAAGGAAGATGCTAGCCAAAAATTTTGGATGAAATCAGTAACAATATTGTTTTCTATGAGACCAGAATTTGTTCCACCTCAATGAAAGGAATTAGTAGATACCATTAAGAAAAATTTTCATAAGGCATTGAAAATCAACTTGACAAATAGTTTTCTTTACTTGATATGTCACCCAAAAATATAAATAATTCTCTTCTTTTTCACAGGTATCACTATTATGGAATTGGGATTAAAGAAAGCAGTGCCTACTACCACTCTGTGTATTCTGGAAAAGGCTTAACCAGGTACAGTAACATAACTTCTGAGACTTAGCCTCTGCCAATGCTTTAGAAAGATGGTCAGTGATTGTCTAACCTTAACCTTCCCTGAGGAAGGTGTTTGTAGGACACTGATTGCTTTTGATACCAGAACTAGTATTGCTGCATATCTCAACATATGTTATTCCCAGATTTAGGCAGCAGTTTTCTCCCTAAGGACCCGTATTTTGTTTTAACATGTAATCTAGATGTTTGGCTAATATCTTCCAGTATGGCCGCACTGCAATCAGCATAGAGCTGCATCAGTTTACACCAGCTGAGGATTTGTTCAAGTGTATGGCAGCAAAACTCAGTTTTCAGAATGCTTGTCTCATTTTGTTTGCATGTGTGTCACCCTCTGAGTGCTTTCCCCAGGACAGCTTCCCATTATGAAACATCTGGAGAATGGTGTGAAGCTGGCACCTGTGGGCAGAAGGGAGGGGTCAATGTAGATTAATATTTACTAGTCCTTTGACTGGCTAATATCTGTTTAAAACTAACCCAGGAAGCTCTAATTATATTTATTTAAGGGACAGCTAGCAGGATCAATACGTTACGATAGCTGCCTGTTGGTTTACCAAAGATTAATAGTTCGTAAAACAAATGTCTCTGTTCACATATGGCTTGAATGGCGGCTTTCATTGTCTACAGCAGTATACTTATATAAGTGGGAACTCTGAGAAAGGAAAGGAATAAATGAGTTTATGATCACACACAGAAAATTCAACCACTGGCAGGTTCAGGTTATGTCCAGACAATAGGGCAAGTGTAAAAATTGAGCGTAATGTTGGCAATGATGCTGAAAAAGAGGGATCTTTCCACTGCAAGACTTAAGGTTTAATAGACCTGAATATGCCATTTCCTTATTCAATATTTATCCAGAACTGCGGAGGTGTTGGTAGTACACAGCTAGATGAGGTTCTTTCATAATACAGAATTATCTTGAACAAATTGCTCATTTAATTGACTAAAAGACAGTTAGCTTCACAAAAGGGGATATAATCACTCTTAGCCCTCAGCTTTATCTCAACCAGTACCATTTCATTCAGAACTCTGTCCTTGTACACTCTAGCAATGATGAGTACAAATATACTAGAGGGTCTGCAAAATTCCCAGGGTTGGATTTCCAAGGGTATAGGGTCACATGAAGATTCATGTAGATACCCTCTAAGATTTTCAGGAACAGACATATTGCTGACAATCATTACTTCATAGCAATGAGATATTTGGGCACTTTTGAAAATCCCACATGATATATATACGCATCTTTAGGCAACTGCTGCCAAATCCACCCGGGGACTCCCATCTGGCAGTACCTAACTTTTAGGTGGTTTGTTTCTGAGAGAAATTTATAGCTTAATATTAGGTATCACTACAATGAATGAGAAGTAAGTACTTTAAAATGAGATCCAGACAGATCAGAAAATCGAGCAGCTGAAGGACCATCTCAGGTGCATCAGTAGCAGTCTGACAATCTACAATAGCAATCTGATGCTGAGGCACCTAAGCCAGTTTAGTCCATCCCAGACATGACAGCACAACTTGGTATGAGGTATAGGACCCATATGGGAA
The DNA here is from genome assembly GCF_003343035.1 of Apteryx rowi. Taxonomy (NCBI): domain Eukaryota; kingdom Metazoa; phylum Chordata; class Aves; order Apterygiformes; family Apterygidae; genus Apteryx; species Apteryx rowi. The sequence goes on from NW_020448697.1 coordinate 431,791, forward strand.
GCCTGCTCTGAGTTCTGGGCTGCCATAGTTTCTACTGCTATCATTTCTGTGAGCCTAACCAAACCTAAAAAGAAATATGAGAAGAGGGACTAGATTGTCAGCTTATGAATTGTTTGGGTTTCACTAATTACGAACCTTTGCTTGATGTTAGGCTTCATGCTGTGGTGTAGGAGGTGTTGAATTTTCAGGGTCCAGTATTCAAATTACCTTCCTGTCTGATTTAGAGTGGAAGCTCAATTGCTAACTTCACATAGTCTGGTCCCTCATTGTGCTTGGGTATGGCTATGCGAAGAGAATGACTCAGTAGCATGGGGTTAAAATTGAGCTCCTGGGGAAGAAGAGAGTCTAGCAGTGTAGGAATTCAAACTTGAGACTTCCACGTGAGTGTCACAGTTGCTGGCTGCTGAGTATTATGAAATATCTAAATATCTCCCCTTTGTCTGACATATGATCTGATAAGTGAGCTATAAAAATGGTTCCTGGACCAAGCCTGGGGCAGAAATAGGCAGGGAAAATGAGTGGTTTGATAATGGTGTCAGATCACACCATGCTCACCAGCACAAATAATATAGGCATACAGAGATCTTTACCATAGGGCTTGCAAATTAGAGGCAGCTTGTCAAAAGATTAGAAGGGTCAATGGGCCTCAGCCTAGTTGCCTAAATATATTGCCCTTTCAATTGCCCTAAGATATCAAGCACACCTGAATGCGACTGGCAGATATGACATTGTGACTTTGTGGAATGTCAGCTGGAGGGCTACAGCATTTAATTGTCATTGATATATTAATATTTAGGCAATTGAGCTGAATACAATAGTCCCAAAATATTGGATGCAGATGTCTGAATTCCTAAATGCCACTGAAAATTTGACCTTCCAATCCTTTTAAATACCTGGCTTTGCACTGTGGAGGAAGCATACCCTAACAGCAAAAATCATTAATATAGACAGCATTGAGAGAAGTATAGCTTTAGCTAGTGATTAAGGCCCTGGAGGAACAATGCTAGCAGAGGCTGCCTACTGTTTTTGCAGTAAATTAATGTCCTCTTGCCACTCAATCCATGGTCCATAAGAAACACACCTAGCTATGAAGCCAATTAGCTCTACATTGTAGTCAACTGATTTACACCTTTTCTCGTGCTCATCTCTCAGCAGACAAGGGAAGTCTATATACTAGATCGTCACGTGACAAGATCTGTCACTTGCCTGTGCCTGGCCTGGGCAGGCAGAATTCCATAACTGCTCAGCCACTGGGTTTCTTTCCCGCCAGCAAAGCATCTCAACAGCATGAAATCACAATATTGCTGCTAATAATTAAAACACTTCATATTGCCCACAGAATCTTATCACGGGGCAGCCAGCAGAACAGGAAATATCAATAATAAAACAAGCTGTAATTAACTTACGCTGTTATCATTTTACTGATCCATATAAAACAATATCCTTAGAGATTCTCTGGTTTAGTAGTTATAATTTAAAATGTGTGTTTTCTAGTTTCTGCACTGTAGAGTTGCCTTATAATCCAATGACTTCATTGGGGATCTTTGATGTGGACTATTAATAGCACAGTCAGTACACTGTGAAACATTTCTGACAGTTAATGAAACTTTCATCTCAGAAGTGCATTTCACCTGCATCAAAATAATGTTATGGTTAAAGAGAGTGGAGAATCATTATGCTTTCTTCATTCTCCTCAAAAGGGGAAATTCTAGATATATTTTTTCTATTCTGAATTTACTCAGCCATATCTAAAACATTATGGATTTCCTGGTAAAGACCTCATGGACTTGCACCTATGCAACCCTTTTGACATTTATGAAATTGCAAAGTTCCAAAGAGAAAACTGAAACTGAGTTTTGTACTTTACTACTTGGTCAATGATCTAAATTCTCATTTTTTTTAGAAGTCATCTTCAGTAGGTTCCCTGATATCCTCAGGCACTTGCAAGCTAATTGAAAAAGTTAAGAAAAAAGCCTGATTTTTATTATAATTACATTTGGAGGAGCACATGGTTATTTTTCTGATCTATTTTATAAATATATATGTATGTGTGTGTGTATATAAATTATAAATGTGTATAATGATATATTATCTAAATGTATATTATATTGTTATTATAATATAATATTAGATATTAGTTTATATTAGATATATACTTTATTTTATATAATTTTTATATATATAAAAACTAAAAATGCTTTACTTATGAAAAAATAAACAAATGTGTTTATTTTCAAAGATTCTCTGGAAGCAAGTTGAAGAATGAGGTAAGTGCTATAGTCTGTTTCCTGTCATTTCTGTCATAAACAAAATAGTATTTGTGACCTGTGGTCTTCTTCACACTCATTTCTTTGAAAATTACAATAGTATTTTGCATTAAAAACTAGACTGCATAATCTTTCTTCATGATGCTGAGTATTTGCTCCTCTAAACAGTCAAAAGAGCATAAGGTTGGAAGGCATCTTCTGGGGTCCATTTTCCAGGCCAGTTCCCCATAACCACAGAGACTTGTAAGCGCCTCTTAATAAAAAGATCAAGTTCTGGCTTGTTAATTTTTTGCATCCATTACTTCTATAGAAGAGGATTTTTTCAGAATCTCATTTCTCTGTTTGGAAGCCAGAAGATGTTTTTTAATAAACTTAATTTTATACCTATTTTCTCTTGTCCAGCATTGTCTTTCTATATTTTTTGCTCTTTTCATGGCATTTTCCTACATGTCTTTTCTTTACCTTTGCTTGCTAGCTGGAACAAACAGCAGCTTTTCAGTGACTTCTGAGCAGCCTTACAACCTTTCACTGTACTTGCTCCAAGCTGAATATCTTTCTAGAACAAAGATCTTACAAAAGTTTTGTAAATGGCATGTCTCCAATTTCTATTGGAAATATCCCTTCTGATGATCCCTTCCCTAGGACTGTGTTTGTCTTTTTCATATATTCACAGCTGTACTATTGCTCACTGTTGTTCTGGTCACATTTACACTAGAAAATTATGGATTGTTGTACTACTAGATGGAGAGTTAAAGATTGCTCCTAGGATTGCTTTTTGACACTTGAGTTCAACTGCCATGGAATAGCCTGCATCCATATTATTAAACACTCTAATCTTACATAACAAGATAGGCACATCTAAACCACAGTGCCAGGGAAGTAAGTCCCTGGCATGCAGTAACTGTTGAAGCATGACCAGTAATTGTTTGGGAGACTGTTAACTGGCATTGGCCAAAAGCATGTCACAACCCATTCTGAATTTAATTCTCTATTTAATTTCCTGGGAATGTTTTCTGATGCCATTTAATCTACCAGATTAAATATAGCTTCTGTGATCAACTGATACACAACAGGTCTTTCTCCTTCCTTTTCAGTTCCAGATAAGCAATTCCTAACTGATAGCAGAAATTCTTATTGGTCCCTGGGAGTGCAGTTTTGTGCTATTGGTTTTCATCCCCTTTTTTACCATTATCTCAGAACCATCCAGATTTTTCTATGTGACCTCTTGGTCTTCCTCTTTATTGATGATTTCATTAACCCAGGTCAGCCAATGTCATCTATGAAATGCTCAGTAAGACAGTCCCAAGTCTGATCTTTGAGAATCTTCACTCCAATCCCTTTTCAACACAATAGTTTCCTTGTCAACACAACTGGTTATCATTTCAGCTGGAGCCAGTTCCTTAAACATTTTACATTCTTGTACTAATCCCCATTCTCACCAGCATAACTAATCATTTCCCATGGTGACACCACATCAAGTGTTTTACTGAGGTTCAGACAGATTAGATCCACTGCAATTTCCCTGTCCAGATAATCAGTTGTCTTATCATAAAAAGATAGTGCTATGCTATGGGATATGCCCGACATATTCAAAGATTCATGAGCACTATTACAGCATTCATTCTTTAAGAGTTTTGGGATGGGAAATTACTGGTTCCCTTGATTTAAATGAATGCACACTTTACTTCCATCTCAGGTGTGGAATTCCCTGTATCTGCTTTGTTTCTGCCCCAGCATTCAATATCTTGGTCCTCCCAGAAAAAGAATCCCAGAGATGTCAATGGAAATAAGTGGGAAAGGACACATCAGTATGAGGTTTCTATTGCCTAGCTCTGTCTTGTCTGAAATTATTCAGGCAGGTCTTAAAACAAAAACTGGCTTTCATGATCAAAATTGAATTTTAACAATTTCAGTTTACTGAAAGTTTCTATTAAAATGAACAGATGATATATCATTATTCACTTGCTTGAAAGTATATATAATTAGTTATTCCAGAAAGATTTACAATGATTGCATAAGGTGTAATTCTCAGTAGAAACGTAAAGACATTGAAAAGATGTTAAAGCACTGATTGTCTAAATATACTGAGTAAATGGCATTGAATGAACACTTATTGAGTGCCAGGGACACTGTTTACTTCTGGTATGTTTTATCATGTTTTTTAGTATTCTCTCTGTAGGGGGAGATACCAGCAAATTCTTTTATCTAAACCAGTTAGTGCACCATTAGAGTCTGCATGGTTAATTAGGCAGATAATATTACTGTCATTATCTTAATGTTAAATGGCCATTAGAAACAGATGGCATTAAATTGAAAGGGCAAGAGGTAGTGGGTTAAAATATTAAACCTAGAACTGAGGCACAGTCATATAAGTCCATTAGCAAGCTAAAAAACATTGCAAATGATCTCTTCTTAAACCTCCCACCAACATCACTGCCTTCTTTTAAATGAACTAATTCCTTTTAATCAGAGCTTTTAATATATTTCATGGGTAATTGCATAATGAAGTCATCCAGATTACTCCTGTTGTTAAGAAAAAAAAAAGAAATTCCTGATACTGATAGATAATTGTAAAATTGCAGAAATATTGACACAAAGAAGTATTAATGTCTCTAAATTTCTATCATTTCTTTGACTTAGAGCTTTTTATGTATTTGAATAGTAAATAGTGTAGACAAAGTGTTGTTTACATAATGTATGTTTTCATTCCTTGCTGTCTGTTTTGGCAGACATATCACCCTTTAAAAATCAAGGATATATATATGGTGAACAAGTCAGCTACAGCTGTAATTTTCTGAATTCAGTGTTTGAGAAACTGGCCTCCAATTGGTGAATCAACATTTATAAGAAAATACTCTCTTTTGCACTCCTTTACACTGTATTTATCTATACTGTTATTTTGACCTCAGTGAAATCTGACTGTATGCAAAGGGGTAGAAAAAGGCCACTTTAAGTACTGTTCAAATTCCTGGTGTATAGCCATAAATGCCATGCACTAGTGAAACGGAAATCTGTGCAGAAGTAGTGGGTTTGCTGCAGGAATACACAGAAGACCTGCTCAAGTCTCTGTGCACTGCCTTCAGACGAGTACTGTGTGGGCTAAAATGGAACAAAGGGTTTTAGCCAAATAGCCTGCTCTAGGTTTGAATGCAATCCCATGGGAATAAGCACAATTCAGTCAGTAAGAACAGCAGCATAATACAGATTTTACTGTTTCCCTGGAGGATGAAGGGTTTCATCTTAATTATATCATTTTAGAGTGTACTAAGTGTAATGTGGTGTGCACTATAAATATAAGCATAGTAATATTATATCACTACAGAATGTTACTGTTCAGCTTTGCAGAAAAGTAGACTAAGCCAGGTCTTTGTGAAAATATTAAATTAAGAGTCTAAATCTATAGTGGATTTAGCATATTTTGCTGCGTGGTCAGTATCCACACCTACAAGATCGCTGTTGTTTCATCCTTTGCAACTCCCATCTCTCCAAAGGCTAGCATCTTAATCCTTCTTCAAAACCTTTTTTCAATCTGTAACTAGTATGAGATTTGTCTATGATATTTCAGATGTCACAAGCTAAAGAGGTTTAAGAGACAAACTCTAGGAACTGCAAGGAATACTCAGATCAGCAGAATTTAGTATAATTCAGGAGGAATTTGTCTTGAGGTCAATGTTGACAGTGCATCAACAAAGTAGCTGGAGAACACAAAACCTCTGGGAATACCATCCTTTACTGAAATGTAGTATTGAAACCATATTGTTAGTAAATGCCCTTTCTGTTTTACTTCCCTTTTTTGTTGTTAAAGAGTTAGCCCTAGCATACTGGCAAAATTATGTATTCCCTTCCTGTAACTTCCCCTGGAACTGCATTTCCTCTTTCCAGGACTGAACTGCTGTACTGGACTCTGTATTGTGTAGATCCAGCCAAGCATGGAACAGAGTTTAATTCACATCTGTGGAATCAAGTATCATATTATACTTGAGTCCTCTGCAGACAAATAGGTTCCTAACATTAAAATGAGCTGTTAGAAACTCATAGTTTTATCCTGCACTTATGAACAAAAGCAAAATGCTCTAAAAATGTTCACAGAAACAAGCCTAGTCTCTCTGAGGTGAATGGCCAAACTCCCAGTCATTTCAAGAAAGTAGAAGGGAGGCAGCTAGAATCAGTGGCATGCTCCAGGTGGGCATGCAACTCAGCATTCTTCCTTTTTTCTACAAAGCTCTTGGAACATGTGTTTATATGTACATCTATTTCAATACAGTAGATCATAGAAACACAGGAATTGAGATTTTCTGGGGCTTCATGTCAAGTCTTCCACAATCACAACTATATAATAAATACATAGTCCACAAGTGTCCACAGACCCTACATACCATCACACCCATAATGCCATAAAATTTTACCTAACCTTATGGTTAACTAAAATAGTGGTCACTGTAGCACGACAGCAGAATTGTCTACTGTAGTGCTATTAGAGCAAGAAGAGAGCAGGGGAGAATGATAGTATCACCAGTGTCCTAGATCCTTGCACTAGAAAGACACAGATTAACTAAAACTTAGGGTTGTCCTAAGAATGATATTGCCATCCATACTGTGGAGGAGGGCAACAGATTATATTCTACTTTATTTTTTAAACACAAACTAAATTTGAAGCTAGAAGAATTCCATGAAGTCATTTGGCTTAAGGGTTGCATCGTTCTGAAAACAGTATTTGATGGAGTTTAGATCTAGGCACATATTTAACTACCTTATGGAGCTGGAATCCAGATCTGGATATAAGTATCAATATTTTGGAAGGATTATCTGAATGTAAGTATTCTGGAACTTTGAGAGTCTCATGAGATAAAATACCGCTTTAGTGTGAATCATTGTTGTTTTCAGTTAAATCTGTATTAGCCATTTCAATGTTACTGTTTTTCCCCTCGCATTTCAGGGTGGTTTCACTCGGAAATATTCTCTGAGTTCCAAAACTGGAACGCTCCTTCCAGAGTTTCCAAGTGCTCAACACCTTTTGCTTCAAGGGTGCATTTCTAAAGACAAGGTAAAATGTGAGCTATTTCTCTTCTGACTTTCAGATCAAAAATTGCTACAGAATGTTTCTTCATATCTTAGCCTTTGAGGTATTGACATGAAAGAGCCAGAAATGTCCATAATCAAACAGAGGTGACTGATTTATAGAGGGGGCAAACCTTTACTAACACCGATTAACTGGCTCTCCACTGGAAAGGTTGTTGAATTATTTACTTATTAACTGACCTAGCATTTTACAAACTGATGGTATGTAAGACGGGGAGAGCAAAACAAACAAATAACTGAGAGGTGTATTCATTCCAAATGCCTTTGGATTTAAGGTAAATTTTGTTCTGATTAGATTGGAGCATATAATTCACAATAAATAATTAGATGAATTTTACTCTCATTCATTAGTTGTCTAAAAAGAGACGGAAAATCTGAGTATAAGGTTTCTTTAAAATTAGTTATTAATTCCTTTGACAAATATCATTTAGCCTGGATATTATTTGAGTGGGGTATTGTGGAGTGTATATTCAAGAATAATATTGACAGTACATGATCAGTTTTGTGTATCAGTCATCAAAAACCAGAACAATACCATAAGACTTACATATCTGACACACAGTGTATCCTGTTAAATTGTATTTCACAAGTCAATACACACTACTGTTCATCCTAAGTTAAACTGTTCAGCTAGAAGTATTGCTGGTGTGTGTGTTGTGTCTTTGTCTACTTGTCTGTGTTATGTCTGTGTTATGTTTCTGATCCCTTTACAGGTCCTCAGGCTGCTACATCCCTGAGTTGGGCTAGATATCTTTTTGGTGCAAATTGTGAACTCTCCGGTTTAGTCTCCAATAAGGGTCATGATATTGGCTCTGCTGACATCTGTTGCTCTAATGCTTTTTTTTTTATGAGCCCTTCCTCTTAGGTTTGCTCTGTGAAAGTAATGAAGACTAGGATTCCTATTGTGAAAAGCTAAACAAGAAGGAGCCATCTGTAGTGCACAAATCTTAACAGCAAATCTTACAGGTCCTAAAGAAAGCCGAAGAACATGTGTACTCAGTGGTGTGCACCACCTGCTGTTATAGTGCCCCTTAGTAAATTGCTAGGCATGAACAGATATCTCTCGTATATACAGCATTCTCGTAACATTTAAGTTTGAAGAGTATTAGGGGTTTCCTGCAGACCCAAAACAGCAGTGTAAACAAAACTGAATTTTACCACTCCAACAATGAAGAAAAAGATGCAACTCATTTTCTCTTCATTCTTGGGTCAGCAACATTTGATTTTTCTGATGCTAGGGAAGGAGATGGGAGGGCCCACCAGGACTTTGGGGGTGACTCAGTCTGGGACAGACTTCTGGAGTTATGAAGAGACTGGGAAGAGATAGGAGTTTCTCTGTGTGTGTGTCCCTCTCTTTCTTTTCTTTTTTCTTTCTTATTCCTTTTCTTATTCCTTGTTTTCTTTCCTTACTGTCTTTCCCCCCAGCTTATCTGGCCAACAGATACAGAACTCCCTCCCGTAGTCCACACTCATGCCTTTACTTAACTGTCCCATCCCCCATGCAACTGTCCCATCAGCCTCCTCCATAAGCCCCATAGGAGCTGTCCACACATCAACCCCTCTCTCAGTGGTAGCCAGACAGGCTTTCTAGAGCTATAGGGTAATCAAAACAGTGTAACAGCTATTTTGCAGTATTTGTCAGTCTTCCTCTCTAAGCACCTGTCTGTGTTGCCTCATAACTTATTCAGATTCTATTCAGCAGCTTCACGACCTGATTTGGATGTTTTGACAGAGTTTTATAAGCTGATGCATCACAGCCTCACTCTTGGAAACTAAGATGTATCCAAAACAATATGATGATTACAAACATTTTTACAGCTCTAACAGAGGACAAAACTGAAATTACCTTTCCAGGCCTTTAAAGTAGAGGAAGCTGGAGATTGCATAGATATAGCAGTCTGCACTAAAATAGATTGATAATTTCTATATTTTCTGTTTCTGAAGAAAATTTACCCAAACTTTAAATTTCAATCAACCCCTTACAAAAAAAATTTTTTTGAAATGTTCTTGAATTTCACCCTTCCACACACTGTTTTTCAAAAATATGTAGTTACAGAAGCAGCTCTGTGCAAGTCAGCAAGGACCATTTCCAAAGAAATCTATATGCTAAACCTAATGGGAATCTCTGTTGAAATAAGGTTGTACCAGGTTCATACAAAACCTTGTGTTGGTTTGATGAAAAGTTCACAAGCCATAACAAACTTTCTGTGCTTCTGGATCATGAGACAGGTTTTCCGAGCATACAGCTTTCTTTCTCTGGAGTATTTTTTAAAAATTCTTGTTACAATTTACGACCGTTTTTTACAAACTCTTGTAATACCTCTGCACAGTTATTAAAATGAAGGAACACTCCACTGAGATAAATTAGCTTGATGAGATGAAAGGGAGTTATGCTTTGTAAAGCTCAGTTCTTGTAAGGCAGTGATTAAACTTTGACCAAATGACTGGCAGCTATTTTCTCATTTGTCCAACTAGATGATGTTTCAGAACACTCATAGACGCCTATAGTAGCCTAATCATTAACTTGCACTACTCTTTGGGATTAATCCTAGCTTCAGAAAGATGAATTTACCATTTCACTGGCTAATCTAGCTTCTGCCTTACTTTGATATCCACATTTTCACAATATATACAGCATCTAATAACAGCWTTGAGACTTAAAGATGGTGATAAAAACTAGAGATGAGTGACCTCTTATCACCTCTGGATATAGAAACACATTTTAAAATATGCATTGTAATACGGTTTATACTTTATATTTAAATAATAACTACAGAAAGCAGAAACCTAGATCACTATAGCAGTAAAGGAGAAAACTAAGAAAGTCTGTTTAATCTTTCTTTCTTCCAAAATAGGTAGATACTCTTATCATGATGTACAAAACACACTGTCAGTGTGTCCTTGACAATGCAATTAATGGGAACTTTGAAGAGGTAAGGTTGTTTGAACACACATTCTTGGTATATATGCACAGGGATCCAAGAAAGCATTATTTATGTCCATGGTTTTGGTTCTTACCCCTTTAGATTCAGCATTTCTTATTACATTTTTGGCAAGGAATGCCTGATCATCTTCTTCCCCTGCTTGAAAATCCCATCATTGTTGACATCTTCTGTGTTTGTGATTCAATACTGTATAAGGTGAGTTAAGCATTTAGTTAAATGGATACTTTTTGACACATTATAGATTTTGTTTGTGTAAAAACAGTGTTGAGGTTAGAATAACATGACCCCATGACTGTTTTCTGCCTCTCACCTGTGTAAATCAGCAAGAATTCCATTGAAATCAAAAGCATAAAAATGGCATACGTAAGAGAACTCTAGTCCCAGCTCTGCTGCATACTTGATCTGTGACTACAGGTAGCTCACTAACGCGGAAGTCTTGACCTGCTTGGATTTTACTAAAGGAAATGCCTGTGAGCTTCCCTGGCAAGGTTGGCTAAGTTTAAGCCTGGATGAAAACTGAAGCCTTTTTTTTTTTTTAATTAAAAGATGCATTGCAATTTCTACCAGCAAAGAGAGTCCTTTTGGCAGTTCAGTAAGGTATTTCATCTACATCTGCTAAAGAACTCATTTTGTTAGAATAAGGCCAGTGTCATGTGTAAAGTACAGGAAAGAAGATTTTGAAAGAACTGCCTCAGTTATGCAATAATGCCCCTGGTGTTGCTGTCAACCTTGTCATAAAACATCTTTCATAAACTGATCAAGCCTTATCTTAAAACTGATCAGGACTTTTTACTTACACAATTCCTCTTGAAAGGCTATGTGAGCAAACATTGCAGTATGTATATCTATTTAGGTGTGGATAAAGTTCTGCCAGGATAAAAACACTGACTAGTACAACTTATTCATTTTTTATCAAATTTGATTTAATTGTGTGTCTAACAAGGTATGTATGCCAAGTATTTTATTTTAATTTATTTTATTTTATTTTATTTTATTATTTTTTTTTTATTTAAGAATCTCTTTAATTGAAATTGCTAACTCTGTAGAAAACCTATGTATACAGAATTAGGCATCTGGTCTCACTCCTCCACGTGTGAATCTGCTACTTGCAGGTTATGTCAGACCATGGTTTCTTGTTACGGAGAGCTGGAACAATATTGGGTTAAGACATTCCTGCTCCTGCCTTCTACCCTTCATTACTGTTTCCATAGCCTTAGATGTACCAGCAAAACTGTTTATTGGGCTGCACTCTGAACTAGTACAGGTTAAAGAAAAAAATCTGAGAAAAATTTGTTTTGCAGGGTTTTTATGCCCTGTCAGCTCTTTGAACCAGTTCATGGCATGATCACATAAATAGTCATGCCAGTAAATCTGAGGAGTACTGCAAGGTCAGGATTCAGGGATAGAGAATTGGGGAAGAAATAAATTAAGGAAGTAAATGCCACCAACATTTCCTGAGTTTTTTATTTGGAAAATCAGATCAGATCATTAATTAATAGCTGTAAAGTAGTTTCAGCTCCTCTGATAAGTCATGCCATATAAATAGAAAAGGACTGTCATCTCTCTCTGACATATTTCACAACTACATATTGATGAGGGGAAATAACTATTGGCATAGTAGCAAACATAAAGCAGTTAAAGGAGGAGACTCTGGGCTGTTTAGCACCGAGTGTCTCATTGTCATGTATTTTTAATACTTTACTGTACAAAAGTATGGCAAAAATCTACAAAGGAAGAAAATATGTATTTCTCAGAAGCTTATCAAGCTATAAAGTAAGAAGAGATATTTTAGTTAGCAGAGTGAAGTAAAGGTGTTTAGCCTAGCTGAGACATTAAGCCTCATTTACTTGTATAGGTTATACTGTGCCTTGAGTTTATGAGGCTTTTCTGCACTAAACTTGCTTTCACAATAGATTCAATATTAACTTTATTTGTAATAACTATTTGATATGACAAAAGAAGAAGAAATACTGCAGGAAAACTTAATTAGAAATTTGACAAGGCAGAATTTCTTAAGAGTTCATAAATATACTATTGTGTCTTTTCTCTGGCTCTTTCATCACACAGAATCACAGAATGGTTGAGGTTGGAAAGGACCTCTGGAGATCATCTAAGTCCAACCCCCCTGCTCAAGCAGGGTCACCTAGAGCATGTTGCACAGGATCGTGTCCAGGCGGGTTTTGAATATCTCCAGAGAAGGAGACTCCACAACCTCTCTGGGCAACCTGTTCCAGCACTCTGTCACCCTCACAGGAAAGTTTTTCCTCATATTCAGATGGAGCTTCCTGTGTTTCAGTTTGTGCCTGTTGCCTCTTGTCCTGTCGCTGGGCAGCACTGAGAAGAGTCTGGTCCCATCCTCTTGACACCCCCTATTTAGATATTTGTATCCATTGATAAGATCCCCTCTCAGCCTTCTCTTCTCTAGGCTAAACAGGCCCAGCTCTCAGTCTTTCCAGTCCCCTAATCATCTTTGTAGCCCTTCGCTGGACTCTCTCCAGTAGTGCCACATCCTTCTTGTACTGGGGAGCCCAGAACTGGACACAGCACTCCAGATGTGGCCTCACCAAGGCTGAGTAGAGGGGGAGGATCACCTCCCTCCACCTGCTGGCAACACTCTTCCTGATGCACCCCAGGATACCATTGGCCTTCTTGGCCACAAGGGCACATTGCTGCCTCATGCTTAACTTGGTGTCCACCAGCATTCCCAGGTCCTTCTCCGCAGAGCTGCTTTCCAGCAGGCCAACCCCCAACCTGTACTGGTGCMKGGGGTTATTCCTCCCCAGGTGCAGGACCCTGCACTTGCCTTTGTTGAACTTCATGAGGTTCCTCTCTGCCCACCTCTCCAGCCTCTCCAGGTCTCTCTGAATGGCAGCACAGCCCTCTGGTGTATCAGCCACTCCTCTCAGTTTGGTATTGTAGGCAAACTTGCTGAGGGTGCACCCTGTCCCTTCATCCAGGTCATTGATAGAGAAGTTGAACAAGACTGGGACATTTCGCACTTCTAATCATATTAGATGTTCTTGGCAGCACAGATGCCAGAGAAATACTGTGTTGTCAAATCATTCACATTATGAATGGAAACAGAATTTTTGGATATATGGTAGCTAACAAAGTCAGCATTTACCTAACTTTACTGTCCGCAGTAGAATCCCCAGAAGCCATGAAAGTTAGCAGAGTTTTTGTCAAAGCAATTCCACACCACACATAACTATAGGGGGTTTATTCTAAACCCTGAGCACCATCAGTGCCACATGCACAGCATGGCAGAAAGAAGAGTCAAGTAGCTAATAGCACTCCCAAGGACTTGGGAGACACTTGAGTTTCTGCTTCACTAAGATTCTGTGTGATGCTAGGGAAGTCAAAGTGTTTAAGCACCTCACTTCTAATGATTTATCTATTATAAGACAGGAGTGTTCATAGCTTACAGGGACATGAGATATGTAGGTATATAAATATCTAGACAATAGGCTGAATGGCTTTATTCTGTATAAATTCCCTGTCCTTATCACTTTTCAATCTAAGTAGACAAGACAGGTATGAATGAATAAATGGCCAATGGAAGCCTGATATCATTTTTTGTTACCTTTTTAAAGGTTCTTACAGATGTACTCATCCCTGCAACAATGCAAGAAATGCCAGAAAGGTATGTATTTGACACTTAATAATAATGCTACATTCTGATTGTTAGGCATGTTCCAGGAAAATACAGAGTAAACAACAGGTGCTACTTCGGATAATCTATATCCTAGAGAACTTTTCTAACAGTATTTATGTTCACTTTTAAAACACTAGAGTTAGCATGGCAAAATACCATTAGCTCTGAAGACAGCTATAGAAGTAGAACAGCCTTAAAATATTTCACCATATTCCAGTGTGTGGTTTGACTGGCTTATTGGTTATCTTGATTTATTTTATTTTTTTTACATTAAAACCCTAGGAGATCCAAAAAGAAACAAATATACTTTTGTTGTTCAAAGAAAAACAAATTTTATCTGTTTTTCAGAATACTTTTGAGGTTTGCATTTTATGCATTACCAAAATATATAAGCATTTTTTCCAACAAAACATTACGAAGAGAATTTTTTTAAGCTACCTCTGAATCTTCTCACTCTTCCTTTCCCTTGGAGGGCATCATGTTTGGATTTTTATGTCTACAGCCTTGTGCTTTAGGTATCTCTAATGGTTCTTGGATTAATTACGGTTTATGCTTAAAGCTAGCGGGTTTCAACCTATTTCAATTGGCAAACTGCTCACATTTTTTTTCAGAGGAGGTACACATCAACATATAGTCAATTTTAGCCTTTTGATGCTAGGTCAACATTTCCTGTTTCCTTTTGGGAACACCTGAGGAGTAATCCACAGATCTGCTCAGGAGTCCATGACTGAAACCCAATTATGTAAACTAATGCAATACAATATTTATTGATGTTTCTCTAAAACACATTTTTTACTGTAGTTTATTGGCAGATATAAGAAATTTTGCGAAAAACTGGGAACAATGGGTTGTTTCCTCTCTGGAAAATCTACCAGAAATCCTGACAGATAAGAAGCTGCCTATTGCACGAAGATTTGTTTCTTCCTTGAAACGACAGACATCATTCTTACACCTAGCCCAGGTGAGCAGAATTGGACTATATATCAAAAAAAGTTGTAAATTAAACTTGTACATCTCTCTGGTCATAGGATATAATGCATTATTTTTTTAAAGGTTCAATTTCAGCTATGGAAGACTTAGATCTTGCAGTTTTCACCATGCAAGAAGGAAGAGGTCATAAATTGATCTGATAAAAAAAAAATTGTAGTAGAAAAGAAGACCATACTTATAATGAACTACTATCATAGGGATTGTAAATATGACATCTTTCAAATTAAAAACGCTCTGATATTCTTTAGTACTTCTCTCTGCAAGAACTTCTGGCAATCAAATGATGAAGTGGGATATGTGGATATTTGTTTAGTCCCAAAGAGTAAAATATCAAATGAGCCTCCTTGCCTGACAAAGGTTCACTGTCTTGTCCATGGCATCCTTTATGTCACATTCAGTGAGTTTATTTCTTCCTGAGTTTGACTGAAGTGAATATATCAGAGTGACAGCACAGGACTCCAAGGCTGTATTGACAGGAACAGGTATCTGCAATTAGGAGATACCTCCATATTGTTTGGGAGATTATACCAAAGGATACATTGCCTTTCTGGGAGCTTAAATGCTAACACCTTGGGCTCTGAGAGGTAGCACTCATGAAAAACTGTAGGTGTATTGTATAATTCATCTTGACTTAGTTTTCCCTTTCATAAAAATTAAGACAGCAGTAGCATATGGGTGACATTGTGAAAATGATCTGATAGGAAGGCACATTAGAAAAGTATTAGAAATCTAATGGAAGGGAAACATTGCCTCATCTGATCTATGAAACACCAAACTGTGAAAAGAAAATTAATCAGCACATGATTCTTCTCCTAGGAGTTATTCATTTGGTCCCACAGTGTGAGTCTTAGCATTTTACCTTACCTTTTCTTACAGATTGCCCGGCCAGCCCTTTTTGATCAGCATGTGGTGAATTCCATGGTGTCTGATATTGAGAAAGTAGATTTGAATAGTATTGGCTCTCAGGCGCTCCTTGCAGTCTCGGGCAGCACAGACTCTGATGGGGAGGTCTACACTGAATGTAAGTAAGTCCTTGGTGATATATTTGTAACATTAAAAGAAATTCATTCATTCCATTCCTCACGAGTATACTTGGACTAAAAAAAGGCAGACATAGGCACTGCATTCTCTAATCTAGCTCAGTGTTAACTTCAGTAGTTTAAGAAAACCAATTCCTTGCTCTAGCACATCCTACAAGAATAGGAACTTGTACTGGTCATCCCAGCTGGATGACTTTTAAAGGGTTGTTGAAAAAATTATCTCCATTTCAGCTACTGATTTTAATAAAATCCTTTTTAAAATTTTGTCCTTATGATATGGGGGTGTTAGCACTGATCAACTCTTGAAAAAGTCTCAAAAAGCATATGTAATTATAGCTTAGTTTAATGGAAATTTGAGATAGGTTACTTTTTTGTATATAAAGATTTTTTGGCTGAAAGTTGATCTTTAAGAAAATATGTAATTTTTAATATGAGGTAATAGTTCTTTTCATAAACAAAATAGAGAATGGAGCAAACTACAGATTTTGGAGGGTTTTAATTTTTTTATACGTTCCTATACATACCTGTTGTTTAGCCATCTTCTCTGTTAAAAAGGTGACTTTTGTCATAGGAAGCATGTTGAGCACAGTTTGGAGAGCTGAAAAGAGAGCAACAGCAACTTGCTGTCTTTTAAATGTTGTTACTTAGGTCATGAAAGTTTGTTCTCTTAAATAATGGCTCCAATCCTGTTCACATTTTCATATGAGTTGCCCTTTTCTTATTTTCCCTGTAATAGTTTTCTATTTTGCTCCTGCTCTTCTTTCACACTGGTCTAAAAAAAGAGGGGGGGAAGCAAGAGAAATAACCCACCATTAACCAAGCATTTTCTAGAAAATAGGAAATATTAGTAGCTTAGTTTTACGTTATATTATGAGAACCTGGGAAGACATAAGGAAAACCTAAGGCAGCATACAAGTCACCCATCTCTGCCACATTTCAGATAAAACTGTTCTACTAACCTTGGTAATAGACAGGATTCCAAGGTTGAATCTCAAAAGGGAGAACATCAGAATATTTTTTTGCAAAACTTCATTGTCTTACAGCCTGCAGAATTGTAATATTAAAGTAATTCAAATGCGTGTGTGATGAATTTGTGTCTGCTTACTTTGCTGAGGAATCGCTCATTTCTTTACTGCTCTAATCCTTTGCCTTTCCTTTCCATGCTACAATATTGTCATATGGCTGGTGAGTGGCTTTTTCTCACATTCAGAATAGTGTGCAATGATATGTTTTCCTTTTTACATGGTAGATGACTCTATTACAGTGTTCCAAGAACTGAAGGACCTTCTAAAGAAGAATGCCACTGTGGAATCGTTTATTGAATGGTTGGATACTGTGGTTGAGCAAAGGGTTATCAAGGTACCTTTCAAATGTTCTGCCTGATTCAGGACCAAATCCTACTCCTCTTACTCATGGATGCAGTCCCATTGACTTTCCGCATGGGATTCTCACCTCTGCTCCCATCTCCCTCTGTTGTAACAGGGGAGTTTTTCATTTGATGTGAAAGGTTCCAGCTAGATTAGTTCTAATTAATCTCATGCCAAGTGCTGTTGAACAGTCTTACGTGTGTGAAAAACTAAGCAGTATCTTAACTAAGACATCAAAATCAGCACTATTATAAAGCTGTACATGAAAAAAAAAATCCACCCATCCATCACTATCTGAGCATGCAGAATTATAGGGTGATTGCCCAGTGAGTAAGGTGAGCAAGAGTTGTTCCTTAGATAAGAATATGTAATTTTTTATGTATTATTTTGATGGTGATGCATGTGGTATAGATTAATGTAGCAGATAGGTTCAGAAGTAGCTAACCTGCAGGATTTCTACAGGCCAGCATGAAAGATATCCTCTTATATTTTTATAAGATGTTTGGTGTGTAAAAAAACCTTTTATTTCCTGATTTATAAGATGTTTTATAATCACAAGTATTTTGTATGCATGTAGTTACACTAGAGTTATTACACTATAGTTCAGAATAAAATAATAGAGATGTAGACCTCCCATATCCCTTCACAATTGCGCTCGGATTTCTGAGTTATGGCTCAAGAAAGATATACTAACCTAGTTTATGATTCTGATGAATGAAAACTAGCAGAAAGAAATGTTTTACGTGGTGGTGTTTTCCAGAAGCTCTGAACGCTGGTCTTCTCATCAGGTTTTTTCTTGTTTGAAAATGCATTCATGTACCATTGGTGCAATGATGGGATGTCTTACCCATCATTTTAAGGAGCACCTTGATATAAATCGGTGCAAGAGAGGTGGTACTGTTAGCTTTGATTTACTCAGGAAAAAGTGGTTCTGCCACTTACAAAATAACCATAGGCATGTCATTTTCCCTGTATTCACCTCTGTTTTACCAACTTTAAATGGAGACAGTGATAATTCCTTTGTTTCTAAAGCACTCCAGTTTTACTAACATTTACTGTCATGTGTGAGTAGCACAATGAGGTGCTTTGCTGAATCAGGGCAGTAGAGCTAAAGTGAGTCCCACTTGCTCAGACACAAAACTCCTACTGATTTAACAGAAGCTGAGCAATCCCAGTTCATGGTAGAACTGAATGGTTATGGTCTAAAACTGATTCTACAATTTCAAAAGACAATCCCTGATAAACAAGCCCCTCAGAAAAGGTAAATCACTCTCCCATTCAGCATCTACTATGTAATACTGTATTAAAGCTAACAGCTATGGTTTCAAACACTGTTTTCCCATGGTTAGGGGTAAGAAATGCCAGCAAGTCCTGATACCAGTTCAGATCAGCTAAGTAGGAGCTAATCATTTACAGAACATGTAATCCCTCCATTGCTCTCTACCTTCTGTTCATGTTAAAGTGCGGTTACTGTCAAACTTACACAACAGCTTCTTTCTGCTTACTGTTTGAGAAAGCTACATGGCATACTGTTACCACACGAACAAAGTACTGCCAGAGCAAAGTGACAGTATGAAGTGAGCAGTATTAAAAGCCTCAGTGTTACAATAGCAAACATACCATTTTGTAAGAGAAAGAGTCTGGCAAGCATCATGCAGATTACATTAAGGTACAGAGACTAATTCCCACTCCTTATTTATGTGGAATAACATAGTGCCAAGAGATTTTTTTGTTTCTTCCTGTACAGCTGTATATTTACAGAACAATCTGGCACCTTTAAGACTAGAACATGAGCTAATTTAAACACCATCAGGGCACTGCAGAGCTCAAGCAGTAAGCAGTTTGCTTCATCAAATACATGATCAGAGCTCTACTTTGGCTGCCCTGAAAGAAGTGAATGCTTCTCCTCTTTATCACTTTAAGGACATACATTATGAAGAGAGTTTGAATCAGGCAGCTTGCCACCCTGCCACATTAGTCTGAGTTAAGGACTCCATGAATTCTCAAGCGTCCTCAGTCCTCCTTTCTTCTATTCTGTGTGCTGAAAGCAAGTTAGCATACTTACAGGATTTTACTACTTCTCTCCTTTAGGCAAGCAAGCAAAATGGGAGGTCATTAAAGAAGAGAGCTCAAGACTTCCTTCTCAAATGGAGTTTTTTTGGTGCTCGAGTGATGCATAATCTCACCCTAAACAACGCATCGAGTTTTGGTACCCTGGGCTTTGTAAAAACCCTCCTACTTTGTGCACGTGTGCTGGCACTAATCCCACCTTTCCACGATTTCCTCAGTAGAGGAACCTGTCCGATTCTAAAGATTCTTTGATCAAAGCCACAAATACTGTGCAATGTGTTTTTCAAACTAATGCTTCACAGAAAATGCTATCAATAATTTGTTGGTGGCCTGCGTTACATGTTTATTTTCCAAAGGTGTCTTTCTTCTGAATTGCTGTTTGCTACTGCTTTGCTATTTAAGAGCTAGAAGCTGTGCTTGTTTTGATATGGCAATGAAACCATAATTACATATCTCAATATATGAGACAGAAGATCTAAATTATTAGCTTTACATGTGGATCAGTTTGATAAAAATTACTGCTGTAGAGAAGATTTTGTGTTGCATGTTTTCATAATAGCAAAAGGAATTTGACAGATCACCACTGTTACTTAATTCTGCGATCAAGAGGCATTCAATTCAATAGTGTGTTCATGACATTTAAATATTCAGGTTCACACACCCACCTTTAGAAATATTTACATTTTGGGGAATATCGGAAAGAATATCCTTTAAAATAGAAAATGTTAGAGCAAATGAAATTCATTTTAAATCCAGTACATTATTTCCCAAGTTATCTCAGTAGTTGTAGGTACACTGTTATCACAAATTCAGAGGCATTTGGAATGGCTGTAAGGAGAGACACATTTTTAATGTGATATATCCTTGAAATAAGGTCAAAGACTTCACTAGTTATTGTCTGGTTATTTAGCACAAGACAAACAGAAATAGAGCAGAGGCATTCTAGCAGACTTCGGCCTTATCTAGCTCCACTGTGTGCCCTCTTCAAGTATAAAGCATGTCTCACTTTCATCAGTATTTTTCTTTGATGTAATTAGTGGTCAAATAGCCTACAGGACAGTAAACAATTGAGCTAGGTGGGCCAGTGCGAAGAGAGATTAGAGCTAGAATTTAGGCACTATTCCTTGTTGGTCTTGCCGGGTCATTTAAAGTCCACAATTATTTGTTTGTTTCACTTGCTTCTTGTAGAGTGGTGAGAGATGGTCACAAAGATAACTCAGGTACTCTCTCTCTTTCTCTTCCAAAAGGTTCTTTTCATTTGATCCGCATGCTACTAGATGAGTACATCCTGCTCGCCATGGAGACACAGTTCAACAATGACAAAGAACAAGAACTCCAGAATCTACTGGACAAATACATGAAGAATTTAGGTAACTGGAGCTTGGTTCTTTTGAATGTATTCTTTGATTTTTAGAAATTTACATACATCAGAAGCAGACTTTCTGTCAATCAGAAGCAGACTTACTGTCTTCTGCTGAAGGTATAGTTACATACAATATTGTCAAATCCATCAGAAAAGCTTATGACCATCCTCTCAGTCATTCATTCCCACTTTCCTAACACAGTTCACCTAATGACATTTTGTGGGAAATGATCTGGGATTCAACAAACACTTGTGCTGATGCAACTGCAGGGCCACAAACTGCAGTGTTTATGCAGAAAGAGGTGCAAGTAGCAGAGAGAGCAGGAATTCGCCATCCAGTTTTTCCACCAAAGCTGAAATATGCAATTACACCTTGAATTAGGATGTAATAAAGATTACCAACATACAAAGGTCCCTGAAGGGTTGGAACCCTATTCAGCCTCTGGGCGAAGTACTACCATGTGGAAGGGAAACAAAAAAATTTAAAATAGTCTCCTTAAAATTTTCTAGCTACCAGGCTTCTTCAGGGTAGGCAGTTTGAAGTCATACATTACAGGTCCTTTGCTTTAAAATGAATGAAGATTAAGAACTGGCATTTGGATCAAATTTTGGTCTAAGTTAATTCCTAAAAATCCAGTGAAACTTCTCTGAGTCCTTCAGAATTATTTTTGATTTACATTAGTATCTGAAATCAGCCTTAATTTTTTGGTTGTTGCTACTCCAAACCTGCCCTTTGCTCCAAGAAACTGGCACTGAATTTGTCTGAGAGTAGATGCTGTGCTTTTTTTAACTCAGTCTTCAGGAAAAGCCTTGTCCTATGTAGCAGTTGCCTTCTCCTTAGACACTTAGATGAAGTACTTGAAACCATAAGATGAAGTCATGATTCCACTGAAGAATAGCAAATCTTCCACTAACTTTATCAATCGTCTGCAGAATACTGAAGAAGTACAGGATAAAACAAATACTTTTTTCTAGGTTTCAGTATAAAAATAAATAGACTTTAAACATTCTAAAACTCCCACTGTCAATTCTTTAGGTTGAAGTGTTGTAAGCCTGATTCATTCTTAGTGCAATTTAGTGGACTTCATTGTTGACATTTACTTCAACGGAATAGACCTGACCCACTATGATGTCTTCAGTAAGGAGCTAATTCTCTGTGATATAGATCTGTGGTCAGAATATGATACAAGCAGTTTCATTGGAAAGATTAAGACTAGAACAGTATTTGTATTCATTGGCTACATGCAAAATTTGGAGGCTTTACTGGGTTTTTAAAATAAGTAACCAAAGATATGAACAAAACAGGCAGCTCATGTGCTGTCTCTATGCTAATGGTGAATTTATGTGCAATGAACATACACAACAGTCACCAAGAGTTTTCACTTGCTATTCCAGATGCAAGCAAAGCCACCTTTACTGCATCACCAAGCTCTTGCTTCCTAGCAAATCGTAACAAAGCTACTCCTCTGCCCAGCGACCCTTCAGTCAAAAATGAGTGTCTAGCAGAGCAAACCTATGTGTCCTTGTCAGCTAACCAGCCTAGCAGTGTACCTTCTGGTCTGAACCCCTTCTCCACGGGAGACAGTGAGAATATGCAGTTGACAGGTATGTATCAGTTCTTCTACTCTCTCCTTCTCTAACAATGATAAAACTATCTTTGTACCTCTTGGCTTGGAATAATCTTCCACTGTACGGAATGAACAGTAAGATCTACATGAGACTTGTAACTGCTGGAATTTCCCACTTAATGTGGCAGTCTCCAAGCTGGAGAATGAAACTGGGAACCTTTATAGCCAGAAGCCATTGATTAGATGGGGTCCAATGTAAAGCTTTCAAATGATAATGCAGAATTCACATAGAGGGTTAGTGTTTTAACAGAGTCCACTCTATTCAGCAGTACTACAGTATGAATGCTGACCACAACTAATGTTTATTTTTTCCAGGTCAGATGGAGCTCTCTCAAAGCACTGGCCACTTGATG
The DNA here is from genome assembly GCF_003343035.1 of Apteryx rowi. Classification (NCBI taxonomy): domain Eukaryota; kingdom Metazoa; phylum Chordata; class Aves; order Apterygiformes; family Apterygidae; genus Apteryx; species Apteryx rowi. The sequence continues at coordinate 454,548 of NW_020448697.1, forward strand.
ACTCCACCCATTTCACCAGCCATGGTCAGCCGAGGAAGTGTTATCAACCAGGGGCCAATGGCTGGGAGACCTCCAAGTGTAGGCCCAGTGTTATCCACACATTCACAGTGCTCTTCCTACTCAGAACCCCTTTATCAGACTTTGTCACAAACTAATCAGAATTATTATGGAACCAATTCCAATTATCAAGCCATGTTCAGAACTCAGGCCCATTCTACTTCAGGAATTTATCACCACAGAGCAGAGCACAGCCGATTCAATACCTTGAATGAACAGCAGTTCTCCAGAGACTACTTCAGCAACAGTTGCTCTGTGTCTCCATACAATGCCAGATCCCCTTCCAGCTATGGTCCCTCATCCATGACTCAGGACACACACAATATGCAGTTTCTGAATACTGGGAGCTTCAATTTCTTGAGCAACTCGGTGTCTTCTTGTCCAGGAGCAACATATCCCCCTAATGCTTCCAATGGTATTAATATATATTAATATATTTTTTCTTTTTCTCTTCTGTTTCTCTTTCCTTGCCAGAGTAAACCATTCTTTCTCTGCTTTTTCCTATGGAAGATTTGTTTATAAGTTCGTGTTTTCTACTTCTTGGATGACACACATAGATTGTAAAGCAGCTTAACAAGCTACTTCATGATTGATTGATTGATTCCTCTGAGGAATCCTCAGTTGACCTCAAATAACCTTCCTTTGGCATCATCACCCTGTCCTGCACAATAGAAGCAAAACAAGGATGACTATGATTTAGCAATCCTTCAAAAAGCCACCAAAACATCTACTGTAAAATATAGATGGCATAAAATAGCTTACTTCTGGGAACAGTATAGCAGGCCATTCTAATCACAGTGTCAGGATGGTGAAACAAAAGCATATAAAAATGCGGATTAGCATTATTTTAAGAGGTGGCCCTAATATATTCTCATACTTCAAGTGTAAAATTGCTGCCATGTTCTACTTTAGATATATAGTGGGTGAAATTATTGCTATATATCCTATAGTTTGTAGAAACATTTATAAAACACCTTCCTCTTCTTCAGGAAAGACACGCAGGAATACTGCTTGTATATATTCATGTGTATATGCCACACATATATATTATTATATAGATTTTATTTCCATGTATATTTTCCTTGATTGCTTCCTTGACAGAAGGGAGCACTGAACTGTGGGTACAAGTCCACATGGTGTCTCCTCTGGCCACCAGCTACAATATTACCATTTGATTCTGAAGTTAGAATGGAAATTTAATTCTGTACTGAAGGCTTGACTGAACTCTTAGGATCTTTTCTTTCCCTCATTACCACCCCGCTTTTGGGTCCGTCACTGCATATAATCCTTTAATGTTATTAGCCTATATGTGTACATAAATAGCCTTATTCTCAAGGAACTCACCCAGTAACAATTACCTATTGTCATAGATTATGATAAGCTCCAGTGAAATGGAACATGTATGTATGCATTTGATGGCATTATCTTGTCATCATCCAATCACTCATCTTTTTACTAGCCTTTTAACGATCCTTTTTTAAAATATTTGTATACAGTCAAGAGAGCAAAACTACAGTGATCATATTTAGACTGAAGAGGTGGCATCTGGAACTATAGCTAAGTTTTTAAGTTTGAAATCCAGGCTCTATGAAAGATAGTGTCTATACTCTCATTGCATTACTGTTCTCATTGGCTTTTTTCACACAGCTTGATTGCACCAAGAAAATTTGCCACCTCTGATTTTTTATTTGTCCAAATTTGGAAAATAAGATTTTAATTCTATATCCTCTGATGTGCAGAGGGGCTCATTTTCAAGAATGTGGTTTTGACTTCACTGCTTTGCATTTCCCTCTCATGAGCTCTTAAAGTCAAATCGCTTTGCTAGCTTTAAAGTAATTTAAGTCATGCAGCATAGTAGGAAATAAATATCCTCATGGCATAAAGAGGAACTGAAAAAGAGGAGTTAAATAAGTGCTGGGTCACATAGCTGTTCACTAGCAGTCAGATCAATAAACCATTTTTTATAATTCCAACCCCTTCCCCACACTCCTACCCTACCCCTTCTCTTCAACAGCAGTTTAACTCTGCTTTCTTTTTTCCAACTCTCCTGTCAATAGACTATTACGGAAACAATGTAAATTACCCAGAATCTCACAGACTTGGATCAATGGTGGATCAACATGTTTCTGTGATCAGCAGTGTAAGCAGCATTCGATCACTGCCATCATATAATGATATTCATGATCCACTTAATATCTTGGATGAGAGTGGAAGAAAACAAACAGGCTCATACTATACAGAGTCCTCATCTTCAATTGTCTGTCGGACTCCTATGCGTAAGTACAGCCAGTGACTGAACAAGAGCTAGGAACTTTTTAGCATCTTAACAGGCGCTTAGAATTATACTGTAGCTCACACATATAGTACATAAGATGCAAGGGATAAGTATTCTGGTGTAATATAGAGATAAAATAGGTAAATTCCTAGGATATATCATATGATGTGGTTTCCTTAATATTTCAGGACAATGGGTTTAATGACTCTTTGTTCACATAAAGAGGACTGTGATCCATTGTCCATGATTTGCCTGAAATGCAGGAAAATCAGTATTAGGAGACACTTTCTAACTGTTAAGTGAGCTAGTGGGCTGGAATCCTCCAACATCCCTTAAGGATCCTCACATAAATCAAGTGAATCTTTTGTCAGGCACAGTTTAGATATACTTCATCCTGTGGACTGCACTAGTCCCTTCCTGTCCTGTGCTTCAACAGCTGTGTGAATTAGGCAAAGCTCCTACCGAATTTTAGGGGAAAGACCTAACCCCAAGGTGTTTGCTTTGGTGTATGTATTAATCAAATGGCGGCCGAGTTTGGTTTCATATTCCAAAAAACAGTCATAAGTATTGGATGGAAGATGTAAACTAGGGCACAGTTTTGGGTGTTTATCCATAACCTCTTCCTATTACTTCTCTGTTAACCTTGTGCAGAAGATTGGTTATTGCTTGTCTCCTTTAGGCTCTGCTAGAGCTCAATGTTTAATTCTTTAAGTGAAGCTAAAGGGGGAAGACAAGCCAGCACCACCGCTCAGGGATTGTACCTATCAAGTAGCTTATGTATTCCATATTGACATGTGCCTCGTGGTAGGCTTGACTGTATGCAGAAATAGTGGTACCATCAGTGAGTATGGGATATGGAAAGAGGAGGAAAACAAATAGAATAGTTTCACATAGTTTTTATAGAAGATGGTTCATATGTAGGCTGTAAGCTTCAGGCCCATAGCTGTATTTTTAACAGAGTTCACTGGTATATGGGTTTTGAGCTATCCCATGATAGTGTAAGGAGCCACTGAAGAAAAGTTATAAAAGGATAGGTAAATTGAGTAAAGTATAGGAAAGCTGAAATTTCAGTCTTTCACGTGGTGTACCTGGTAGATTAAGGGTTTCCAGCAAATGAAAGTGGATTATATTTTAACAAAATACTAAACAGAAAACTTGCAGTGATGATTACCTTTTGTTTTCATAGCTTCAAACATGCAAACTACAGCTTCCTCACAGTGTATGTATGGAACATCTGGTCAGTTCCCTTCCCAGGAAAATCTGGAGTCCCACGGGCCACCAAGCAGAKATATGGTATCATCTTTACCACCAATCAACACTGTCTTCATGGGAGCAGCTGCTGGAGGGACCTGAACTGGGAGAGAAATGCCACTGTTTTAAATTTACTTTCCAATTGCAGACATTAAGGATCTGATAACTAAGGTTATGATGACTTAAGTGAGTGGGATAGAAAAGTACTGCATATAGGTGTTAAAGGAGCTGTTTTAGAGCTATTAGAACTCCTCCACACACACACAAAAAAGCTATATTCAGATTGTGCTCTGCTTGTGAATCACTCAGAATCGTCACCACTATATGGCTTTCCAGTCAGAAATTCAGGGTGAGAAGAAAGAATCAGTGATTCTTGCAAACATGACTAAGTTGTAAAGAAATTATTACATCTATTCCTAATTTATTAAAAATGATATTTTAGTCTTTCACTTATATCTTTTTGTATAAAAAATGTTTATTTAATGCCTGTGTTGCTCATTATTTATTAGGATTGCAGAGTCACTGTTTACTTTCTCTTATTTGACAGATTGTCAAATGTATGTATCCTACCTCCTATGGAAATGTTTACAAGGTCAATTTTTACTGTTTTAAATGAAACTAAGCCAAATTCTTAAGTTTTTTACTGTTGTGCTTTGAAAAGTCAATTTCAAATGTTTAGTGCCTGCTTGTGTAAGTGAAAGTCCTCAGGAAACAAATAAAACATATTGTGGGAAATATTTTCTTTGAAAATAAAACCAACAAAAACAAGTAAATATCATAAGCTAACTAATTTCAGTTGCCTGCTACTGTAGCTGGATAACTGAAACAAATGAAACTATGACACAAAATGTCATGGGATTTCAAAATTACTTCTGGTATGAGCCCAAACCAATTGCTGGTGGAAATCCACAGAAAGATTTCCATTAACTTTCATGGATTTAGGGCAACTGTGTATATTCAGACTAAAAGCAGAAAGTTGATCAAAAAAATTTGCAACCCTTTAGATCAGTTGTTTTAATAAAAAAAAAAAATTACAAGTGCCATGATACTCTGTGTATAAACATTCATGTATATATATTTCTGAAGAAGCCAGGCAAAAAAAAATTTACTTAACAATGTTAAAGAGGACAGAGAAAAGAACAGACTTACAGAACTAGCTTCTCTTTACACGTTCATGAAATAATAGATGTTATTCTGTAAACAGATGGTCCTAACAGCAGATTCAGATTTGGATTTAGATCCAGTTTTGTGAACTATTTGAAGCTATTTGATATCCATGTTCTCATTTAGGCCATTGAATATATGCTGGATCTATGGAATTAGATTGTAGGCCATTTTTGGTGGAAGAAAATAGATGATACGAAGATTAAATTTTTATTTCTAATCCTCTATAACTTTATTTCATCCTTCCTTATAGTATTTTCTATTATGAAAACCTGACTGCAGCAGAAGTATGATAAGTAGCATTGACTGGACTAACTCATGAATCATTATTGATGTGAAATATTTTATGCAGAAATGAGACAGACACCACRGTTCAAGTAGCTGAGATGTAGGAGACTCTAGGTCAGTTGCTTCCTAAGTCAGAGTGGAGTCTTACATTGTGACCACAAATGGAAAGTTTTGATTTCAACAAAAATTCTCAATAACGTGTAGTGGTTATACAGGCTGTTCAGACAAATATCCATTGGGCAAGTGAAATAACTACAGCAGAAGAGTTATTTCTTCTTAATTATTCAGGTTAGCATATATATTCCCCTAAAATTGGTCACTGAAAAGTCAGGTTTCTCATCTAAGCTCATCACACAGATTTCCTCTATAGTCGGTATACAGAGGAGGGTCCCTCCTATTCCAAATGAGCTGTCTAAGAGGGGAAAGGGGCAGAAGAGGGATAAGTCACCATCCTGAAATGCTTGGTCCTCTCCACTGACAAATGAATTGGCCTAAATAATTACTTTAAATTTTGAATTTAACTTCCATATTTTTGAAATTATGTGAGGTCACCCCCGCAGTGTATAATTAAGAGGAAGTAAGCAGCCATAAACGGGCTTCAGTGAGTAAGGTCTTGGTCATCAGGTCCTACCACAGTTGGTGGTACACAGTGACTCACGTATGTTTTGTGTGATTTATATATATCATTCCCAGTCTCTTTTTTTTGCATGTGAACCATTTCACGCTGGGGCTTTTGGGGCATAAACTGCTTTGTCTGCACTTCATCAGATATAAGAACCAATATTCCATCATCAGATGTGCAGATTATCATGATGGCTGCAAAATGCAGAGTAGCATAAAGTATCAAACTGCTGTAAATTACATTTCATTATCAAAAGCAAAGGACAGTAAAAATATTCTAATATTCAAATAGCTAGTTAAGCCAAATCTCTCATGGTATTGCATAACAAGGCAAAAACATAATAATTGTATCTCAGCAAACCAGCTGAGAAATGTCCATCTTTATGATCCCGTAGTTCAGTCAAATATGTGGTTTGATGAATTCGGTGCTACATTATTTACTATGGTTTCTTAAAATGTCAGACTAAGTTTTATCTGTGGGAAACCAAATCACTCATAGCTTTTGGAGATATCCCATGGGAAGATTCGTACATTTAGTAGTGCAGCAGCATTACAGCAAATAATTTTGAGAATTAATGGAGTCACCACTTGGTGGTTGTGTATTACTCAGTTCAGTTGCATTTTTGTGTATGCATTCATATATTGTTTCTAGCACATATATGTCAGAAAATAAGAGACAAAAAATTGAGTATGATCAGTGCCAAATGAATGCTGCCAAAGGAAAAAAAAATCCAAGAAAGAAATATGAAAATTATCTATTTGTCAATATCAATGAATTTGAACTGGCGCTAGGAAAGGCAGAATGGATGGATGAACAGATCAGTTGTGCTGTCAGTTCTAAAGTAAAACAGATTCTAATAGAAACTGGACCGAGCAAGAAGAAGCAGTACTGGAGAAGGACCGATTATCTTGTGGGTTGTAATTCTGTGCTTAGCAATGCAACCAGGAAACCTACACAATCAGGGCTGGAAGAGAAGTGTTATTCTTCTAAAAAACAGTCTAGATCATAGGGATTTTGTTCCAGACTCAAAATCAGCAAAATAAAGTTTGTCTTTGCCTTTCAAATATATAGTGAAAGCAAAGCAAAATTACTTTTTGAAAAAGGTAGAACTGCAAAGATGTGGGCCTGAAGTTCATGCATTGAACACTGGTTTGGCACAATCAGTTTCTACTTTGCACTCCACAATAAACCTGTGTACTATACTATGATCACACATGCTAAATGCATTTTAGTGGTCTGATCAGCTTTCTGCCAGCCATCTCTGTCTAGCATGTGGAATATCACAAAGAAGAAGGGGGTCTGCTGTGCAGCAGGTAGGCATGAGCCATTTAGCAGAACCTTATATTCAAGGCAGACTATTAGAAGGGCATTGCCTAATTGCAGGTATGGCAGAATGAGAACAGAGGCTTCGTAAGGTATAGTGCAGTGCTATTTCATTCAGTGTGGGATCAGAACTGAGTAAACTTCAGGCTTACAAATAAATTGGTCCAGAGAAGAAACAGCTGCAAAAAAGCATTCTTAGAGCACTTCAGGAAAAACTGCAGAGATGCCATTACTGTTGAAAGAGCAGATGGCACTAAAGAAGCTAAATCTGTTACGAACAGAATCAAAGATCAGGCAGAGAAATGCACGAATCTGCAGAAGCAAGAGAAAGTAACAATACAGGTCCGTATCTCTGGGACAAATAACAGTACATACTGCCACAGGATGGGGTGTCCCACAGTAACAAGTACTACTTCCAACTTAACACCCACTAAAATACCCCACTCACACAGCAAAGTGTCAACAAGGGACATACATAATAAGGGGAAGAGGGGAAATTGAAGAAACCAAGCCAATCTCCACATTGCACACAGACAACAGAGTCTAGTGTGGCAACAGCGATAATTTGGAGGCCACCAACAGATGACAACCATTACACAGGTACCAGGTTCCACCAATATCTCATCCTTGTGATTAGAAGAGACAGTACCACAGTGCCTAGCAAAACCACTTCACCTATGAAAAGCAGTCATATCCTAGCCTACTGCTAGATCTCAAAGGGACTTCAGCAGCTTTGTTCAGTCTGGAGTCTAGCAGTAATTGCAAAAGGTTTGGCCTCAGGCTCAGATCAGGGTTCATTTTCTCACTATAGTTAGTGCATGGCCCAGAATATGCCACTTAGCCTAGGGTGTGGGAACAAGAGGGAATTCAGGGAGAAAGATAAGGGGGCACACGGGAAAAACAGTACGTGGCAGCCAAAGCACACCACCCTTTTGCAACATGAGTAACGAACTAGCTGGTGAAGGCCAGACAGTTTGTTCCAGCTGCACGGTGGAGGAGGGAGCGATATGGAGGTATCACGGTCCGCCCCTGACCACAAAGGGTTGCATCCCAAAAAATAATTGCTGCTCACAGACTAACTGTTGACCTATAGTACCCCCAGCCTCATTATCCCTGCTTACCATATTAAAAATCACGCCCTTTGCTGCATAACAATACGTAAATAAGGGGGGCATACCCCCAACAACCACGCAAATGGCAATCTGGCCAATGAAGTATGTCTGCCGCGCTTCCACATCCCACCTTCAGCAACTATAAAAGAGAGAACAGCTCACTAAAGTTTTTGGAAGGGAAGAAAATTGAACCGCCGACCTGTTCACCGGAGATTGCTGACGAGYGAGCCTCCTTCTCCCCTCCCCCAAACAGGGACGCCTCTTTGGTAAGACTTGCACCTCCGACAAACGTTGGATGTTACCCGGGAAAATATATTATTATTGAAAGCGCTTAATTGTTAGTTTGAGCTCATAGAMAGAAAATTTGTAGCAGCAAGTGCATTTATCAACGGCAGTTCCGAACCTGTTGTATCTGTYGCTTTAATAAAATCTAATTCTTTTTACTTTGCGAAACTGACTCAGAGAAATTCCTCACACAGGGGAGCTCTGGCAGGCAAACGTAAATTACAAAGATTCTTTTTACTTTGTGAAACTGACCCAGGGAAAGTCCTCAAACAGGGGGGCTCTGGCAGGCAAACGTAAATTATAAAGATAAGGAAGGGCCTTCCGTCCCTCCCTTTCACGCGACACTAGGGTAATGATAAGTCTAAAGGGGGCCATAAAGCTAGATTTAAAATTGTTGAGTCTGCCTGCTAGTGATTAGATCTAGGAAAGGCAGGAGGCCTCACCTAGATTTAACAATTGGAAAGAAACAGATTAGGGTTAGTTTGGGGTCTATTACACCCAAAAGGCTGTAAGTAACAGCCTTTTATAAATAGTTTTGGGCTAAGGTTTAACTGGAATCACTAATCTAGCTTTAGGGATAGGATTAGATTTGACAGTAGGTTTAGGGCTGGAATCTGGGCTGGTTAGTATGGGCCCTATGACTGTTGCAAATAAGTGCCTGTAGAGCTGTACTTAACTGTCAGTCTGAAACAGGTCACAGGCCTAGTTTTAATGACAAGCTTGTGTCTGCTGGATTTGGGAACAGTTATAGATTTGGGAGCAGTTATAGTTGGGCTCAAGGGTTAGGATTCAGGCTGGTATGCTGGATGAGCCTGCATAAAGCCTTAGCTTGGTTTAGTGCTCCTGCCTGTAGGAACCATGTGGTATGCTTAATTTAATTTGGGAAAGTTTGTTGGCTATTCTTAAAGATGTGCTTAGGGTGAAGCTTAAATCTGAGTTACTTCTAGTATTACGATTAACTTTAGGGGTCAGGTCAACATGAAGTTGAGACCATGAGTCAACATTGGATCTAGAAGGGCCCATCAAGCTCTGCTTAATGTTGCTGCTTACAGGGATCCCCGAACTATGCTTACTTTTAGATGAACTAGAATATAGAGACACCAGTGTAGGTTAATATTACAGTCAGAATTAAAATTAGATTTTTCTTTGGCATGAACTGCTGAAAGTGGGATGTTTCTGCATTTAGCAGGGGTTGTTGAGCTAATATAAAAGCCATTGCCAGAACAGGTCATCTAGTTGTGATTCTTTCAGAGTCTAGTCTTAAGAGTGGACTTAAACTTGGTTTTACATTTAGTAAGAAATGTAAGAAAATGGGCCAGTTAGGCTAAAGCTGAATTTAAGGCCTACAAGGATCTACGCTCATTCTTGAAATTTATAAGAGTCACCAACATAGTAATTAGCCTCAGCTAAGAGTGCGAATGAAAGGCTGGGGCTGGGTCAGTAATGGTGTGAGCCAGGATCAAAAAATGCTAATCCTAGAAGACACTGTAGAAACGAGAGAGTAGCTTCCAAAATCTGAGTCTCACAGTAACTCCTAATGCTATGGTTGGGCTTGCGACTGGCCTTACATTTAGATAGGCTTAAATTTAGCATTAGGTTTTAGGCTAGTTTAATCTGGTGAGCCTAAACTACTTGCAAGTCTAAAAGAGGCCATCAAGCTAGGATAAGGGCTGTTGCCAATGTGGCCATCTAGCTGCATACATCTGGCAGGGTATATAAGCTTACAACAGGCTATATGGTTAGGCTTAGTTTTACAATCTAACCTTGATAAAGTTTGGATTTTGGAGAGAGAATATTGACTGCAGATCTTGGTTTTTTTTCTTATTCTGAAGTGCAGACAAATTTGAAGGTTTTTGTCTTTGAATGTTTTCAGGGTTACTCAGCACATTTCTAAAGGAGCACAGTGTGTTTTGGCACTTGCCTGGGAGTTGTAGCTGGAAAATGAAAAACAATATGGGTTTGTAAAGCAGCCTTTGTACTGGTTCTTCATATAGAGTTCAGGGAAGAAGACAACTGGTCATGGGATGTCTTCACACGTCTAAGCAGTCATTAACTGAAACCACGTTGTTGGAAACAGATGCATTTTCCACAGCTTAAAATCAGAATGATGTCCCTAATGGGAGGACTATAGGCATCTATAGCCTCTAGAGAGATCCTTGTGTCATCGCTAATGATTAGACCCCAAATAATCAACATTACTGAGATGGTAAAAGATCAGGAAACTAGGAGATCCTACCAGGAACTACCTATGCTGCTTCCATGGTCACTAGAAATCTGCAGCAATTATGAGGCTGGGCAAAATCACTTCTCACCAGGACCCGAGCCTGCCAAGGGACAAGCAGGCAAAGAGGAGAAAAGCAAGGCTGGGCTCTAAAATGGAGGAAGGCAGAATATCTTGTTCATTATATAATTAACAACACCATTGAATAAGTAACAACACTCCATAAGCTCAATACATTTCATATGCATAAAAGATTCCATTTTTCTGCATTCTGGATTCTTTGCTATTTGCACTTTTTTCCCATTTAACAATGGCTGCATGTTACAATTCTGCATGTAACAATGGTTACACAATTAGAAACACGTAAAAGATTATATTAAGCGGTTGAACTAGGAAAATCTACTTCCCTTCCTTTCAGCTTAGTTGATTATTATCCTTGATCAAATAAAAGGCCACATGTTCATACTGCCCTTGTGCCCTGGTTGCTACAGTAAAAAAAGACATACAGTGAAATTCTACTTTAGGAAGAGTTTGATATTGTATGTCTTTTTTATTCTTGCCATGCTTACTTTTCTTGTTTTATCATTCAATTTTGTTCAGAAGCTGGCTTTATTAACTGTTTCTCACCAAGATACACAGGAATCACGAATTAAAATTTAATTAATTAAAATTACATCTTTTAGAAAATCTACATTACAGAAAGGTACTGATTATATATAATACAGGCATGTACAGTAAACAGCCCTTCCTTTCTTTCTAACATGGTCTTTACCAAGCCTCATCAAAGTATGATCAGCCCTCAAAAACCAGCCCAGATGTGCAGCATCCTCTAACAGCATCTTTACTTTGACTCTACACATTTCTTTCAGAGGCAAATGTGTCATCCACTGACTGACAGACTGTATCTGTCATCCTCTGCATCCAATCTACAGAGACTATGAGCTTCTGACAGCCCCTAGCCTTTAGTTCTGGGTATTTTAATTTTAGAGATTACATGGTCAAACCCTAAACCTGCTCAAAATAGTAGTTATCCAATGATAGGCTTCATGCTGTTGAAAAAGAGCTCATGGACTGTTCTCAGTGCCCTAGCTGAAATGGGTCTCTTTCAATTCTATATCTGAAACTACCAAAATATCTGAGACTGTATAGTTGATAGTATGAGTAATTTTTAGAGAGTTTTAGAAGATAATCTAAGAATTTATTCATACTCTTAATTTCCTTCTAAATTTGAAAGGTTAATTTCATTTTAAATGAAAGGTACATAGCAGATTCTAGGGAAATAATAATGAAAACACTACGATATGAGACTGAAGATGAGACTGAAATGCACTCAGTCCATGTACTGGAGATGTTACACTTTGCTTAAATAACTAAATATGAACAGACTCAAAGATTAAGTTAGATATTGAGCTACTGTAGCTGATCATGGCATTTGCTTGTTTGGAAGTATAGCAGATCTCTGGGCTTGCTCCGGTTAAAGTATACTTATTTACATGAAGCAGAACAGTGCCAGCAGGAGAAACTAAAGGTGTGTGTGTACTGTCAGACTGGTTTGCCCCCCTGCTTTGCACTGCAGTCCTAATCTCCTGATTATACAGTCGACCCTGCATAACCACTGGAGTACAGTCTGGCTCCACTTTGGAGCCAAGCAGTTCCCTCGCCAGGAAAACAGTATGAATCCAAAGTTACTCCAGTCCAGGGTCTACATCTGCTCTACATCATGGATATGAGCTTCACCAGACTTTACTCCCCAGCCCTTTACAATCTTCTAAGGGTATCCTCACAGGTCTCCTGCTGTCTTTGAGGAACTGGGAATGAGGTGCACACTACTGCCAGCAGTCAAAGCATGACTTATCCCTGATGAGTAAAATGCTCATGAGACCAGGACAACAGGGACATGAGCAAAGCTGAACTACTTAGGCCAGGAACTGTGGTGTGGCCCTCTCTCTTCTACCTCCCAGGCAATGGAGTTTGGTAGCTAGCTGTCCTTGACAATGTTTTTGTTCAGCAATTTCCTTTCCCACTTGTTCATGCGAATTTTGAGAGTCTTGTCTCTAGGATTTCCATATGAAGTGCATGAGCCACTCCATGCAGTATATGGGGATCCAAGGCACCTCAGTTGAGGCTGAGAAGCCTGGTTGGCAACAGGATACACAGGAGTTATGCTCACACAACAAGCTTTAAGGTTCCTTGTGGCTTTAGGCCCTGGAAGTCTGAGGGCAATCTGGGAGGTTGGGGCCAGACAAGCATCTGCTTGGGCCATGCTGTGAACCTCAGCCCCACTATAGCCCTTCAACAACACAAGCAAGGAGTGCAACACCAGCCTCAAAGAAACACATAGTCACTCATCTCAGCACGTTGAACTGGGCCTTACACAGCATCTGAGCTGAAACTGTCTCATATCCAGATAGCTTGCAGTGGAGAAGATGTGTTTTGTCTACATTTGACTACAGGTTGTAGGTCCTACGGGGTTAAGCTGAAAGATGGCCAGAGATGAGCTCACAAGTGCCCAAGCTGCATACGAAAATGGACTTCAGAGTCTAACTTTATCAACATTGATGGGTGTTGAGAACTTTTGATACGTATGAGGATCTAATCCTTTATCCTGTAAATCACAGAAGATACCTTCTAAAAAAATCTAGATGTCTAATCTATATAAGATTTACTTCTCAGTACTTACCTATCCATCTTTAAAGAAACAGACCTTCACCCTTGCAATGCTGAGCAGAGCAACACTTTAAAACACCTTGAAAAAAACATGTGAATGTGCGTCCAAAGCCTGAAAATGCAAGCCTTGGTTCTTTCAGTTTATTGACAATTGAAAAGGTAACTCAAGGCTTCTACATCTGCATTTAGTTTCTTAAGTAAGCAAACAGTTTTTCTAAAGTGTAGCACACTCAGCAGTTCCTGCTGACTGGCATTAATAAAATGGCTTTTCCAGGGAAGTACATGTTGAAGAGCCATAGAGCTCACAAACAAAATTCACAAAATCTGGGGAGGGAGGGGTCTTGCTTTAAGTTACGTACAATGGCCTACAGTAGTATTGGTCAAAATACTACACTTATTCACAACTACTATAGCATGACACAAGGGTCCTTGTTTTGAAAAGGAAATAATAGAAGCATGCCATTTGTTTACAAGGGGAGTGAAAATTAGTGAAACCCAATATCATTGATTCCAATATCTTTAGAGCTAAACTGGCTTGTGCGGAAAAGTAGCCAATGAATAGTTAACAGTGGTTATTGTTTTCACATGGGATTAAATCAGATCTAGAATTTCTCATGTATTTACAATCAAGCTGCATTGATCAATTTACTTTTGGCCTCCAGGAATCTTGAAGAAATTTACATTTTCATGAGAAGACTTTTATGTGCGTTTGTGGGCCAGCTGATGTAAGATACACCAAAGAGCAACCAGCCCTCTATCTCTACAGCCACAAATACAGCTTTAGAATTCCTACTATGCTTGCATTGTTTAACAGTAAAAATCTGTCTCTCTTAAGCACTCTTTTATCTGCTGTCCTCAAAAAGAGCTTCAGAAGCTAAAATTCCAAACAAACCTGGGCTGAGATCAAAGCATAGGTCTACACAACATGTGTGACCAGTACAATACGTGGGAGAACAACTGGATCTTATATTCAGGTATGTAGAGCATTTGCTGTCTACTTTTAGCACTTTCATCTATTCTGACAGAAAATTCTTCTTTGCTTGGCAAAGCAGAATGACAGCAAAAAAGTGAATTCTTTTCAAATACAACTGAGAAGATTCCCTGCCATTTTAATAAAGCAGTAGCCTTTTTTTTTTCTTTTTTTAATACTTTTGGTTTCTGTAATAAGATGAGAGTGTATTTCTCTAGTGTACTGGTCAAAACAGCTGCATCTAATTGTCTGGCACTAGAAAAATGGTGGTCAATCCACAAAACTGGTGTGAGATGAAGCACAGCAAAATGAAGAGGAAAAAATATTTTTAACTATGAGGTGCAAAAAGATCTCTGATTTGTGTTTTACATTCAGAGCAGCAAACCAGGAATGAAGAATTCAGACTTCTGATTAACTTTGCGTGTGTAAAATAGGAAAAACCCTACTTTATCTCAGCACACATTAAGCACACATTTAGTTCTGCTGATACTGCAGACCAAGCAAATAAGGCGAAACAAAACAAAACAAAAGAATCCTGTGCAGGTAGGAGAAAGGAAGGGATATCGTTAGTTTGTGTAACAGATGCAGAGAAAGATAGCTCAGGTTTTAATATCTAAAAGTATTAGCATCATAACTATTTCAGCTAAGACTATCTTTTTTGCATTGGCTTAATTTCATGGTATAAGTCCATAATTTTACAATTGCCAAGAGTCCAGCTCATTTCTTTGGGAATGCCAAGTAGTTATACCCCCAAAAGGTTTGCTGTGGCTTTCTCCATACTGACATAGTGCGATTTGCAGGCGTAGACAAGTCCTAAGTGATTTGCCCGAGTTTTTACAGGCAGTGCTACTTTCTGAACAGTACTGAGAACCTCAGAAACAAGATGCTGGAGGTACTGGTCAGTGGGAGAGACACACAGGTAGGTCAACAGATGTAAATGGCTTCACAAAATCTGCCGTTGCCCTGTGTCTTCCTCCTTACCTCTATCTTCTGTTTTCTTTCCCTACACAGGAAGAGCTCGGTGGCTCCCCGCGGGAGCAAGGCTGCTCACCTGCTGCTGCCCTGAGGAAGGAGCAGTAGAGCTAAGCCTCCATCCCCTTTCCTTACTTCTCCCAGTCAAATTCTCCAGCTAATGCAGGGTAGTCAATCAGGAAAGGGAAGTGTCCCACTAAGAAGTCATCTACTTTGCTCCTGGGACCTGGGGACAGCAGGAGCTGGGAGAGGAAGGTCCTACATGTACCTTCTCTCTTAAGTAGAATGAGTGAAAGCTCCATGAGCTTCTGCGTGTTGTCTTAGAAAAAGGAAATTATCTTCATTTTCCCTTTCTACCTCTATCATAAGAGAGGCTGTGAAGTCTACTGCTTTGCAATTAAAAACATTATGGCATTTTATTCTCTGAGGGGAGGGGTGGGGGGGGGGTGGGGAAATCACCCAGGTACCATAACAGATGGTTTAAGTATGGTGATTACAAAATCCTGAAGTTAAAATAGTTTAATTACAAAGTCAATACTGCCTCCAACCTCTGCTAAGCCTTCAGTGTAAAAACAACAGACGGTATAGTGCAAACGGTAGGACAATATTTAACCAGAACTTTGCATTAGCTACTGCAGTACAGCTCTCCATCAGGCCTTCAGTAAACGGAAGATCAACTGATTTTCCCAGCTTGTATTTGTTAACCATCTCTGCTTTAGTATCAATGGACGGCTGTGAAAGAGTCACAAACAAACCTAAGGAAACAAACTGCAATACTATACTGCAAGCTGAGGCTTAGCGAGACTGTATGTAAAGCCCAATATTGCAAGCGTAAAATTGAGACAAATATTAGGGCCTAACTAGGAATTAATATAGAGGTAAAACAGATGAGCAAGTAGAGCAAGTTATTTATATATAAAAAGAAAACACGATTTGGTGTTTTAAGGTGAAATAAGGAAGCTTTTATGTCAGACTTTGGATTTGATGGAAAAAATAACAGGATATGGGAAAGCATAGAAGGAAAATTGGGAGATGATTTCAAATGGCACAAATTTGATCTTTTACATGCAGGGAAAGCAGCAATTTTATACATCACGTTCTAGGGAAGTTTCACTAAGCTGTGCTCACGCACCTGAGAACCTTTGGCCTTGGTCTTTATTGGGTACGAATGTACTGCATGTATTTTTTAATAGTTACAGACCCTGCCTCCCTTGCCTTGCCTTTCTTATAAACATCTTGAACATGCAGCCAGAAGAGTCAGAGGAATTTTTTTCTGCTTTATTAGCAATAAGATAAAATCTTGTCCCATCTACCTCCACCATGACACAACCTAAGGTATTCACCATTCAGTCTGTGTACAAAGCACCATAAGGCACTGCACTGTTACTAGACTTGAATGATAAAAGTAGTGTCCAACAAGCTGGTTGCAAGAGATTTGGACCCATGCAGGTAAAAGGAAAAACAGATAAATGTGAGCTAATCTTCAACACTTCTTGCCATCACTGATGCTGGTGAGACCTCTCACAGAGAGAAGCAAATTCAGAACATAAAGCAAGAGGGGAAAATGGGATTCAACTACAACACAGATGAGTTCTTCTCACAATTATTTTACCCCTCTATAGGTTTTTTTTTACAGTTTTTGAGAGGTGAAGAGAGTCTTTGAATGTCTGCAATCACATTTGCTAAATCAAATACAAGTTTCAAGTAACTGATCTGTTTCCCTCAGATTATTAATAAATACCAGCATCAGGGACACAGGGACTTCCTGGACTGTTAAAAGGTGGGGGAAAGGGACGCCCTTGGGAATCTAAAGGAAATGCCCATTAATCTTGGGGTGGAGAGAGGAAGCATTCCCAGGGCCTGATCCTGCAAATTGCTGCATATTCCTGTCCTGGTTTTATTAGATTAACTTTATATATATATATATATGAGTAGCAGCACTGACTTTCAATTAAGGCTAAGTGCAGGCTGAAGTACTTCATTTCATTAGAGTGGAACTGATTCTCTATAATACCAGAAAAACATAAACCAATGCTCTATTGGAATTCATACCTGGTCTCTGGCAAAGCACCAATAACATGGTAGTAGTTTGAGTTCTTATTTTTGTAAATGAATAAAAGATATACATATTCTTTCCTAGAACATGAGAAAAAATGGCTTTGTTACAATATATAACAAATAGCCCTCCAGAGTGCACTGTAGATTGAGTTCTTCTGAATTTCCAGTCATTTCTTCTATTTTCAGACTTGCCTCCCTTTTTTATCCTAAGCATATATTTAGCAACCAGGATATAGATCCAAAGGAATGAGACATGATCATATCACTTTTAAGTACCTGGGCCCAGGGCAGAACCCACAAATTTGTATTAGAACTTTGTCTCTTCCCACAGCACGTGTGGGATTGAATTGCCATTAGCAATCCCCAGATAACTCTGATAAATATTTCTGTGAGGGTGTGGATTCTAGGTGGATTCTGTACATAGGGGAGTTGGGGTACTTAAAGTCTAGCTGGGGTTTGGTACCTAATTTCTCCTACTCTCACCTGAACTAACATTTTACAGCTGGCTTCAATTTCCTCCCCCACTCCCCCAATATCATTTTGAATGATCACCGTTTGGAAAAGGTGTTGCATCCTGAGCAGGGTATGAGTTGAGTGATATCAGCTTAGAGTAGATATTGGTAACCAGAGGCATGCTATGAATACTGTAGTTCGGCTGGGAATTTTGGCTATTATCATTACTAGATATGTATGCCACCAGAAAAAGCATGCTAACATGACAGTTATAATGTTATTCAAAAACCATTGCTCTTTGGAAGAAAGTATTTTGGGGGGTCAAGTATAATAGCGCTTTTAAGACAGGATGCCAGACAGTACTTATGGCACAATTATGTACGCACTAAGGACGTTCAGTATAAATCCTGAGTTTGCCTGCCACATCATACTTTGATTTTAGAGGGGATTTTACAAGTAGATCAGGCAAAATTTGGTCCTGAATGATAGCTGTGTTGACCTCACATGCTTACACATGAGATTATTCCTGCAGTAATAATTCTTTATGAGATCTTTGCACTCTGAAGACAACTGATTTCACTCTGAATTCACCAGCAAGGCTTTGAGTACAAATTGCCCATACAAGTATCATCAATGCCATCATTGCTGTTATCTGTATTCTCAAGGTACTTAGCGACACTGCCTGGGAGTAAGGCGCCATTTTGCTGGCAGGTGCCCAGGCACATGAAGGAAGTAAGCTAGTTCCCATCACGCAAAGCTCAAAATCTGAAAGATGGGAGTGAAACAGCAGCACAGAATTGTTCAAGGCCTCACAGAAGAACATGGGATCCGAGTTCAGCCTGCAGTATATCTGTGCATTAGAACACAAAATAATTTTTTCTAAAAGTTTAAGTTAATCAGTGGAAAAACTATTTTTCTAGGCCTGACCCTCTTTTCCCCCAATATTTACCCAGGATTGTCCCATGACTTGTCCACTTTTATAATCCATTAGAAAGTGATATTGTTGCATGACACGCTCAAACAACAAATGCTGCAGAAAGGCCWTAACAGTATCTAAAAAGCCTTTGCTTTGTCAAAGCCTTTCACTAATGCTGGCAACAAAATTATTGAGGTCTATAATAGGCTGATCTCATGTCAAATAAGCCTTCTTATGAGCAGTATTAAACTTTGTATCTGCTTTTAAATTAAACACTTTGGGTTTATTAATGTTTCCTTTCCTCTCCAAATTTCTTTGTTGAGAAGAGGTGCCAGAGGAAATGTACTAGCAACAGTAGGATGTGAAGTATAGTTTAGAATACATTAAACATATGTTGATGGGGCCATTAGCACAGTTTATAGATACCACCACCTGTCTCTTATACCACTTGCCATTACTTTAGTGACTGAAAACATACTGTAAGAGAGGTGGTATGCTACCATTAAATCTTTACTACTGTATTAAAAGGAACACAAGAATAAATTCATGCCATATTGCTAAAAAGATTTTCCAATAACAGCTCACTTACTGAGATAAATAAACCTAAATAAATGGGGGGAGAAGGAGGCAAGCTTAACAAATATCACTCTGGTTTTGGATGCAAGAGAGCCAATGAATAACTGTGCTGGAAATACTTTGCCATTGTGAATGTACACCAAGGTAGTTAACATTTTACTTGTTCCTTTCAAGTTAGGAAGCATATTCCAGACACACTCTGATTCCTTAAAGTATTACTGTAAAACGCATTCCTAGATCTACCAAATGCTAACATTAGTGGTAAAATGCTATGCTATGAAATCCAAAAGAACTTTTTCCATCTGGCAACACAGGCAGTAAGGTTTATCTCCTTTGGACAAGAAAAACATTGTAAGGCCAGCAGTTTCCATTTGACAGACTCACCGGGGGGCAGGAACAAAAAGATTATATGCCAAAAAAAAAAAAAAAAATTGCAAATTGATTTTTTTTTTTTTAAATCAATCCAATGGGCACATACAAGGATAATCTATTTAAATGACCTCCGATAAGTCTGGCAGGCGCTCCTCGGCCTCCCAGCGGCGTGTGAAAGGGGCTGAAGCAGCATGAGCGACGGTTCCGTGCAGGCGGGTTGGTACCAAGCCCGGCCCTGCGGCGCCCCCTGGCGGGCGCGGCGCGGCGCAGGCGGCGCGGTGCGCGGCCGCCCGCGCAGGTGGAGGAGCGGGCGGTGGGCTTATGTGCGGCAGGAGTTTTTCTAAGCCTGCGGCCAGGGGAGCGTTTATTAACCGTGGGTGCCGGCTTGCGTCATCTTCCCAACGTGACCGTTTGTTGTTTTTGCTGCAGAAGGGTGAAGCAAAGAAGCACCGTTCTTCTCGTGAACGAAAGGGACGTCAGCGGCAGCAACGTGGTCACTCTGCCCGAGGGACGTGAGGTGTGCAAGTGGCAGAAAGGCAGCAGGTACATTTAGCCTGTAGGGGAGGGTGCAGGGAAAAGAAAAATGTGACACCTCCCCACCACTCCCAGCACAGAGATGGGGAAGAGGAGCAAGGATAGGACAAAGACTGGGCCTCAGAGTTGCACCTCGGACAGGGACATGTAGTAAATGCATCAAAAAAAGTTGGGTCTGGACATGCCAAAAGCATTCATAAAATCTACATGGAATTAAAAATTACATTTAGAGAGTGTTCCTCAGCTTTCCAGAATGGGCAGAAGAAATGTGCTTGGCTGGAAGCCACTGCCTGGCCTTTCCCAAGCCTGCTGGAACAAGCTGGGCAAGCCCTGAGCCTGGACCTACCAAAGGGCTCTATTGCTCCTCTTAGCCCAGGCTAAGTGCAGCTACTCACAGTTGTGAGCCCTCTGTAAAAATATTCGTGCTAATCATAGCAAGTGAGGGAAAAAGGAAAGCGCTTTACTTTCAGAGTAAGCATTGGCACAGGTAGAGGTAAAAGGCCATTCATTGTCCTTTCTGGAAAGGAAGGGAAAAAGGATAGTTAGCCTTAGTACCAGCCAGCGTTCAGCAAGAGCAGCATCAGATCTGATCAGGAGGTGGCAGCACTATCCTGGAAAGCTCGCAAAACTTCTCACACACACTCCCTTGTAAAAAAAATCCCAGGCTCGCCGGCGGGAAGTACCCTTGTGCTCGGGGGAGGAAGAATTCCAAAGGCAAAATGCGTGCACATGTCCAGTAAATATTTGGAATGAATTGTAAAGATCCCAGCTGAAGATAAAACTGAAATTGCTGTTTTTACATCACAGGAATCGTTAAGCAGGATGCCTGCAGCACACCCTTCTCCAAAATGTTGCAACCTGCCACAAAAAAGAGGAAAAAAAAAAAATCCCTCCAGGGGAGAAGGGCCAGAGATGCCTTTGGAGACTTAATTGTTGCTATCAATTTATATGGAAGCATGCACATATCACCAAGAGAAAAATAAAACTTTGTAATAGGGAAGACAGATAAAATGTGAAATTCCCCTTCCATGTTTTCAAAAGTTTATTTTAAATGGGTGAGAAAAAGGATTAGAAATTTGCCAATGTGATAAGCGTGGCCTTAAGTCAGTTTTGCAAAGAGTCTGCTGCATGGTGCTCACAGAACTGACATAGTATTGCTATAATCTTTGCTTATTTCATTCCAAAAAAACCCCCAAACCTGTAGAAAAAATAACRTACCTGTAGCAAGTCTTTTGTAAAGCCACAAATAAACCTGAGCAAACCTAAAGTCACTCCAGGCAGGTATGTTTCTGACTTATTCCTTGATGAATTTTCAATACTAAGCTGAAGGTAGAAGTACTGTTTTTAAGCCATACCCCATGTGTTGTGCTTTTGCATTGCCTCAGGTGCTAGGCTTGGTCAATGTGTGACTGAGGAATTCATGGTCCTGCAGGTGTCACCAGGAAAAAGCCCTGCAATTCAGTAGGTGGTGCTGAAACACTTTGCTGGAAGCACCATCGTGGTGACCCTGTCTGCATTTTCTTGACCTGGCCCATCTGAGACCATAATGAGGGGAGATGCAAGTGGAAAAGCTGCTTGGAGTTAGTTTGGCACTAACTCTGGTACCCTAGCTAGATTCAAGAGTTTTTGGTATTCATTCAGTACACACATCAGTGCATGTAACCCTTTTTTTGGCTCTGCAACATATTCGTAGATCCATCTCATTTTTTTGACACTTTATTTAGTATCGGAAACATCTGAAGAGCATAACAAATAGAAATCCAGGATTTAGCCAAACTCTATCAATTGTTGGTATTGGAACATCAATGGAGCTCAAACAAGTTTCACTTGGCAAGACAACTGCACAAAAGTATTTGATGTATAATCGCAAGCTATTTTCAAGGTTCATGCACACAAAAGGGTTCAAATGTAAGCAAATTAAAGTCCCAGAATTAATGAAATATGTTCTGTTTCCCTTCCACTTGCCAACTATTTAACCTGGTCAGAAGATAAATTCACATGGAATTAATTTTATTTAGCCTACCTCAGACTCCTCCTGGGCTTTCTTGAAATGAGGTATTCTTCACTTCCTATCCTGCACAATTTTGTAATGCAGCTGCACATTGTTGAAAAAGTGCCACAATTCATGACGAGGCCGCTGCACTGCAGGAAGGAGTGTGGTTATTTAGAATACATATATCTATATTTGCATACTTATAAAGTTTACGTGTCTGGTTTATTAAGCTCTAGGAACCTCCTTGATAGATGATACCATGATACACAACTGAGAGCAATTAAGCCATTAACATGAGTAAAGCAAGGCTGATTCTCAGCCGAGTGAACTCCAAAGGAAATTTAAAGTATTTTTGAAGTTCAAAAGGACAATGGCTCCTGCAGAGCCGAAAAACTTGTAGAAGATGAAAAAGGGGTCAAAATCCTCTCCACCATGTTTATAACCAAACAAAGAAAACGGGCAGCAATGCCTGAGTGCTGTGCTGTCCAGGGGTCTCCCATAGTGGTACGAATTTCCTTACCCATTCGAACACCCCGCTGCTCCCACGCTCTCTGGGAGCCCCCTGATACCACTACAAGCAGAACGTTTGGCCCAGCGACATAAAGGAGAGTGTAATATCAGGACCTTCTATTTTGGAGCAGGATGAGAAAAGGGAAGGAGACACAGACATGGTGACTCCAATTTTAGTACTCCGGTCTTTCTCATGAACTCAGCCACAGACCTGCACTATGAAGTGAATGCAAAGAAGAGAAACGCTGAATCACCCTCAGGAGCGACCACAAATACAGGGGAATGAGGATGGGAGTCCCGCAGTGTGATGGAGGGATGATCCTCAGGGATACTGAAGGGTTCAAGGAAGCCTGAATGACTTTTACTCACATGTGTAAGGTGTGATGTTTGGGAGAGAGAGGAGCTGATGTGCATTCAAATTCACATCGGATTAACTAAATATCTGCAAAACAAACTTATAACCCCCATAGCTACAACACAGGGGTATGAACAATTAGGTTCAACAGCTGGCTGCTGACACACTGATTGGAAACTGAGAAGGTGTCTCCTTGCAATACTTAGTGGCTAGCATAGTAGCATGTATAGATTTGCCTTTTTTTTTTCTTAAATGAGATTTGCAACCTAGTGAATCCCACCACAGAGTTTGAAAGATTTCTCCTCCTTAAAGAAATGCCTTATTGCCTCACAGATGCACTCATTCTGTAAGCACTTTTGGTGCCCTTGTGCCTGCACAGCTCCTGAGAAAATCATGGAGCAGGAATCCATGCTCTTTTCACCTTTTTATTTAAATCCAAGCTGTGTGTCCAGCAGCGCTCCAATGTGATGAAGGCCTCCTCCAAAAGGCCAGAAGGGAAGTGCCCACAGATGGCCTGATAACACTCGTGACCTTCCCCACAGTGCTGCCTGCAAAGCAGACCCTTTCCATGACTGGGTGAGGGAATTTATCATTTCTGTGGCTGGACGGTCCCCATGCCAGTGGAGTGGCCGTGTCACCCCGCAAGCCATCGGCACAGGAGCTCGGAATGGAAAACAATTTCAACATTCACAGCCTGGAGTCCTGCCCTTCGCAAACACATTTGATGTTCATACATGGTCTCTTGGCTGCTGCTGCTCAGGACCATCTGTTGGGATGGCTTCATGCCTGATCAAGTGGTGGGATGCCAGTTTCACTGGGACATAAAATAGATGCCAAACAAAACGCCTCTGGTTTTACTTCTATTACTCTGAATTCAAAGCACATGCTAAAACTAATCCCCATTTTAACACTGTTGTGGTGCCAGTTAAACCTTCGTTTTTTCCCACTATCTGCCAGATTTCTACCATGTATTTAGGCACTTAATGAAATCCAACAGCAATCAGCACTATTAATTTCACACAAACACGACACTGTTTGGAGGGTTTTGGTGAGACGTGTTAGCACTAATGACAGAGGTGAATGCGTGAGAGTTTCTTATACACATAACACAGGATCTTTGAAGGAGCTGTATTAGGACATCTCTTTAAAAATTGCTCCTGAAACCACATCCAGCTATCATAAATTTTTCTGCTAGATAGAAATGTGACTTATCAGTTTGAAAATGTTATGGCACAGTTAAGAAAAATGCTTCTATCAATCAAATGTGCAAAGGCTTTGAGCATTATGTGAAAACTAATCTGAGAGGCTATAAAGACATTTTATTTCCAACTACCTGAGTTTACCATAGCTCCAGCTCTGATCTATAGTAAACTCTTCCATGTTGTGGCTGGTTTGCCATCTGGGTTTATATGACTAACTCCCGGTGAATGTTCCACATTCAGAGAAGTGTGTTCCTGTCCTCAGCCAAGATGAATATTATTGTCAAAACTGCCATCATTACAGCTACTGTGGGCTTTGGGATTCCTCTGGTGTTTGCAGAGAAAATCCAGCTGCCACAGATGTCCCCTGAGCTGATGGATTTTCTCCTGTAGTCCTACAGCAGATCTGGAAAGCCCAAAGGGAAATCCCCTGGTTGACTTCCCCTTGCTGCTATTCCTTCTTCTGCTCTGTAATGCCAAGAGGTACCTACCCCTCTGACATCTCCTGCCTCCTCCTCCTCCTCCTTCTCCTCCCTCTGCCTCCCAGGTGAGGAGATAACATACACCAAAATGGTGAGGACCTAGCTGGAGATGCCACCTCAGAGCTGAAGGAAGCTCAGGTACACGAGGTGGCAGTACATGAGGTAGTGCACAATGGACACAAACCTGGAATAAAAAGGCAGGTGAAAAGGTGGTGTGAGGGTAAACCAAAAGCAAAGCTGTTGGGACAGGGTAAGTTCCAGTCTTGGCATTAAGATTTCTGGTTTTAGGAAACTGCCTTATTCAATCAAGTGTTCAATTCCTGATCTGATTCTTGAATGCGGAGTGCTTTAAAGCACTTCATTTTGCTAATGATGTGACAGATTCCCATGATGTTATCATTTAGCAATCTTAATTATTTTTTATCAATTTGTTTACAGTGCCTTCTTATATATTCCTAAAATAAAGGTTGCCATGGAAGCCTAAAAAAAAAATTATCAATAACAGTTAAAAGAAAGTCTGGGAGTGTGAAAGTTAGTTTCCTTTTGTTTTTGCATTGTATCACACACACACAAAAAAAAAGAGAGAATTATTTGAGTCTACCAAGTAGATCTGACAGGGCCAGGAGCATAGGCCAACTGATGGCACGTGGACCGGCCATAAAATTAAAAATAAACTTAAGAGCAAACGTGCAGCTAAATGCAGACTGCAAGGATAGGATGTGAACTTCAGCTATTTCCTGGACCTCGTGTGGTTCCAAAGTTTAACAGCTTTAGCCTTTGGAGACCCGGAGGCGTGCATACTTGTTTTCAGTTTCTCCTCCTTTCATCTCCCCCTACTCGGAGCCCTTCCACCCTCCCAGCTGCCCTGCTGTCTCTGTGCCTCTCCGCAGAAGGACGCTCCGCTCACCCTCCAGCTTCCTGGCATCACCGCGCAGCCTTGTCCCCTCCACAATTCTTATTTTGCCTTCAGGGCTCACCAGCTCTCAGAAGATTAACCACTACCTACCAAACACCCACATGGGGGAATCCAGTGAGATGTGTGACTGCCAGCTGTTTTCTGGGAGTGTGGGCTCATGCCTAATAATTAGATTTTTTTACAAGTTTCAGTCTTGATTTTTTTTATGATTTTTTTTTTTGGGGGGGGGGTAAAATAACCATAGTAGTAACAGCTAGCCCATCTTTCTCTCCCAGGGATTGTATGAGAGCAAAGAGATATTTTCAGGAATAAGTTTATTATTCTTGTGGGATGTACCATAAAGCTCAAAGTACTTCACTAAGCCCAGACTGAGCTTTGTGGTCTTTTTGCTTGTGGGCCTTGTGCCTGCACAGAATCAAGGCCAAATTTAAAATAGGAGTGTGTTTCTAAAATGTATTTTGATATCTCTCCCATTTATGATAGAACTTTATGCTCATTTCTCCTGGTTTCATATAGTATTTTTCTTTGTTAAACTAGAAATGAACAACAAAACAAATCCTACTGTTAGTCCCTGAACACCTAAAAAATCATCATGAATTAATTTTCATCATTTAAATTTCATTTCAAGAAGCTCCAATCTCCTAAAACAATCTCCAAAATATTCCCCAACCCCTTCACCTTATTTCTGAATGGCATCTTCTATTAAGGTACCTCCTATTAAGACATTTTCTCCTCTTGTTGCCTGCTGAAATCCTCAAATTGTATAATAACCAGTAGCAGGTAAATAGCAGAAGAAAACTGGGGTATATTCTCATGGACTTTCAAGAAGTTTTTTACTTCTTTTGTTTACATGTTTGAAATGTATGGAAGAAGAAACAAAAATATGTGCGCACAAACCTTATTAGTTCTAGTTCCTGATTTTGCCTAGAAGAAAATGTGTTGAGTAGAGCAGAAGACTGAAGGACCAAGGTAAAGTGGCAGTTTTCTTGTAGGATGTAGGGAGAAAAAAATACCATTGGAGAGAATAGAACTAAGGACTTTGTATTTCTACATTCAAATACCTGTGCTTTCAGTTATCCTCATTACAGTCGCAGGTCTCATGAGACACAAGTTATTTTTACTGCCTTTCAAGATAAATTCAACATATGCTTTCACAGAGTGGTACCTCTAATTGACAACACAGCTAATTTTAACTTAACAAGATCCACAGTAAATTATGTTCCTTCCCTAGTCCTTCATATCACTCCTCCTTCTGCACCAAAAAGAGACTTATTATCAAAAAAGGAATGATAACAGGAAATAAACATATCACCCTTAATCCCTTTTCAAAAAATATCCATAATGTTCTCATTTCCTTAACAGCTTTTCTGAAATGAGACACAAGTAAGTGCATTCTGCATCCCTGCATGAACCTAGATTAAGAAATAGATGTGCAACCATCATACAACAGCTAATAAACCTTAGGTTAAAGTTCTCATGGCAAACTGGAGAGTTAATGAGACTAGGACAACCTTAATCTAGAATGTTTTCCTATCTGAGTATTTACAGTTAGTCCCCTATTAATTTGTGGATGAACAAACACTACTTACATACTTATTTTCACAGCACACACATGCAATGTTTGTGTTTTCTTTTTTCACACAGAAAACGTGAGCAAAGTGCCATTGTACCTAAACAAATGTTTCTACGTTCCAAAACTTGGGTGCCACATATATTGCCCATTGCAAAAGGCTCGTGTCTGGGTAGCAACAAACACCACCTTCCAGAGCTGAAACCTCAGTGGATGCGTTTCTGGCTTTTTCTGTTAACAAGTTCTACAAAGTGACTGAAGAGAACTTAATATGCCCTTATAACACAATTTTATTCAACCATAGTGCCTTAATGTCCCATTAAGAATTGGGGTCATATATGAAACAAAGGGTCTCTTCTTTATGTGGCTTTTAATTCACCTTCATACTAATTTTCCATACACACTATCTTCTTGTACTATTTTATTGCAAATATGGTAAACAGCATTTCTTCTAATACATATATGGCCAAAGCAAATACCAGAAGACCCCAAGATGAACAGGCATATATGATTTTTGTAAATATTCATAAGAATTCTGTTTATATGAATGGTTTTCTGGTTCCACCCCAGATAATTTCCTCTCCACATAGAAAGTCAATGTTAGAGTCAGAGAAGTCACAGGCTCACACATGAAATTTGTGAGGGGAAACCACCAGATTATCAGTGGATTTCTGTTTCTCCTTTTCTTTCTCTCTGGCAATAATGACTTAATTAGGGCCAGATTTTCCATATGATACCATTATTTTCCATACCTTTAGCATTCAGCTACACCACCACTACTAGGTCCATCACTACTTTGAACTTACAAAACTATTAGTTCAGCAAATGTTCTACCAAAGTGATGCCTATAAGGGAAAAAAAATTCTCTCAGCATGATTAAGCCCATGTGCTAGTAACTGAAGCAGTTCTCAAAACAAAGGGGATAAAAGTAATCCTATATTTGGACTACCGATCAGAGTTTCATCACACGAAGCAACCCTTCGTCACTACAATCCATCTTCAAAATGTTTCAACAGCTGGGCCTAGTTGTCACTTACAGAAAAACATTATCACCTGTTAAGGAAATAGGACATTTGGGGACATGCTTCAATAGCAATTTAGGGAGAGCTCTCTTCCCAGAACTGAAGGGAAAAAAATAGAGAGAGAGAGAGATTTTTTGAGCAATATCATCCAATGCGCAAAACCTAGATGAAAAAATATTTTGTAACTGGATTGTTTGAGCAAACATGCCTTTAAAGCAATCTTTTCTAAGAAAACTCTTTCATGAACATCCTGTGAAAATAACAACTGTGCTAAGGGTACTAATAACACTGGTTTGTACATTTTAAACTATTTCAAGCGTCACCAAAGTAGATGGAGTTCATTAAAAAATAATTTGAAGTTCTTATACAGTCTGAGTTATACTGGGGAAAATCCAATGTAAGCCAATGACTTCATGTTACAATTAAAAATTAAAGTTGCCTGAACAACCTTAACCTCTACTTCATTGTACATACGCCTTATGACCCAGCCTTGAATTACATCACCATATGCTGCTTTTCCCGCACAGAACATGTGTTTCAGCTGACTCTGATCTGATGATGAAGGGATATTTAAAATATTCAGTTTTGTATGTATCTTTCAATGTGTGGCCCCCTGCATAGTACACTGCAAATGACAGTTCCCCAGCACAGGATTCATCTCATTTGCTTTAGATGACCCACACCCCAATTACTTAGTCTCTGTAGTTGCCTTGTACTCCTTTCAGAGGACAATTTATCTGACCTATTTTAGACAACCACTCAGGGTGAGATGAATCACGCTAATTTAGAGAATTGCATTTCACATGAAATGGTCGAGTTAGGACCCTCAACTTCTAGATCAAACACTAATGTGGGCTAGGATGATCAAATCAATGAAAAATTTTTTTGCAAGATCTTCCAAGGTTCTTCTCTAAGAAATCAAAGTCTCTTGGACATTATTTGTGAGAGTCTGGGGTCATCTATAAACTTATAAGGTTCAGTGAAACTGGCAAAAGAGTGAAAATATCAGACTATTACAAGACAGCTGGTGAAATGATCTAATGATTTCTTCTGAACACTAAAATTTGCTGTGATTTGTTTTCAAATCTGAATCACTTGCCATAGCTTACTTCTGTTGTGAAAGTGGTGCTCAGTTCTTTGATCCCACCTTAAAATTCCTGATTAAAACATCTTCAAATGCAAGACGGACTCAGCACTCATCCCCTGATCTGGATCTAAAGGCACTGTCTAAGCCCTTCATATTAAAAATGAACTGAATCAACACCCCCACCCCCATCCCACTACAAAAAGATTACAAATTTCCAAGTTCCTTCAATTGAGGTCAGCCCAGAGCTTGTTCATGTCTTTAACTGAGTTAAAACAAACTTTTTAGTTTGATTAATGACATTTCTATTTTCTTCTCCTTAATTGTCTAGCTATTTAACTGTGGCAATACAGTAATTGTATAACAGGACTTTTTAATCACACGTATTTACCAGGCACCATTCAGAGAAAGGGGAAGAATGACTTGTCATGGTACACACATTTTGGGTGTCCAGCATCTACTCCTGGCTCTGCCAGAGGCTTCTCGCAGAGCCTGACTGTGTCACTTAGTGCCACCAGTACTGCACAGGGCCCAGCTTGGGGACCTTGTCCCCTCCACGCTTCCTTGGCAATCTTGGGACAGAAACGGGCACCTCCCCAAGGGCGAAACAAATCTGAGGCAGGCAGACTCTCCCTCTGATGATGCCCCTCTCTCAATCGCTACATGGCTCAGCTTGCTGTATGTGCATGTGAATCCTCCCTTTCCAGTTAGCCTGCAAGTTCAAAGTTGCAAAGACTAACTTATACTGCCATTACTTTTCTTGGCATGTATAATACGACTCTGCACTTGTGCATCACTACCTGTGATGGCCTCCAGTTACTTTTGTATTATACATAGTTATCAACATTGTCTATACGTACTTGCACTAAAGTGTTTGCACAATGTTTCCCATTTCTACTTACTTATCTTTCACATCAAGAGAGGCATGGCATTCGTTTATTTCACATATTCATCCCTCACTTAATCTATTTACTGAGCAACATGAACTAGAAAATGTGAAGAAACACCATGTGATTCAGAAGTGAAAGTATATTCTGATTTCTACGGTGCCTGATGGATCATAAGCCAATATTTCACATGCTGTTAAAAAAATGCAAGTTCTTGTCAGATATGCTTAGGGCAATCACCAAAGCTTTTTCTAGTTTTGCATTTTGCTCTTAGGCTCATTTTCTCATCTCCCCTTTTCTAAATGGCACGCGCCAGGAAACATTTGTGAACTGCTCTACAAGAAAACTTCATGGAGTGGAAGAGGAGCAGGACCCTCTTCGCCTGGTGGCTGCCTATCGCCAAGGCAGGGAATTCCACAAGTGCGTGCCTCCTAACCTGAGCTGAGCTGCAGGTCACTCGAGTGGTGCATGCGGACTCCTCTCCCCGACATTACAGGCATTTCTCTCATTGGTGGTAAATATCTGGGAAATCTCGCTGCATTTTTGGCACCATAAATCTAATGCTCGTCTATAACTTAGATATAAATTACGGTGCGTTCAGCTCCCATTAGTTTCAAATTAGCAGTGTCACTTAGATTATTTGGTGTATAAATATTATTGAAGCTGCAGATTCCAAAAGTCAGGACATATATTAACAGTGTGTGCTCACTAATCCTGGGAAGATCATGCCTCCTGTTCCATGGGATTTAGGCTTGTCTCTCATTCAAACAGATTTGTGGTGTGAAATGTTAAACAGTGCTGCTGATGACTAGTTATTTATAAAAGGCAAACACTGATACCTCATCTTTCTTGTCTTCACACATCCTCGACTGCACTCAAAACTACTCCTTTAAAAACAAAGCAACAAGTAAGAAAACGCACAGTATTTTCTTCCATGGTTAGCTGCCAGCAGTGGTTAATCAGTTAGCAAAATAAAAGCCTGAACTGAGAAATGAAGCTTTTTCTGCTCTTATCCATCTCCATACGGAAGAGGAATCATGACCTGTAGTATGCACAGATGGATTCAGATGTGAGCCAGCTAGCTGTGCCCTTCACGGAGAGCTGTTTGCTGGAGTCTGCAGAGGGGGAAGGGCTAGAGCAGAGCCAAGTGACAGGATGCTGATACTGCTTTCTGGTGGCCACTGTCAAAAATCATTTAATTTATAACCTTTGCCATATGCATACAGCAAGTTCCATTGGCCTCGGTCAAGACTCCGGAAGGGAGAGCCAAGTCATGTCCCTTGGCTTGACTCATCCTTGGCAGGTGTTCAAACCTTTGACTTGCCTTAGAGTAGATGACATCCACTTGTAGCTATCTTTCATACATTTTTGGCCTTCAAAAGGTAGTTAGTGGCCTCTGCTAGTTTATATTAGTCCTGTTCTAAGCTGCTGGGTTTGATGCCTGATAGCCTTCCTTCCTCATAGAAAGTATTACATGGTAACTGGGGAGGTCTCAGGTTTCTGCAGTGCATCAAATCAAATGAAAACATTTTTCTTGCACTGAGACTTTTCCAAATTATTTTTTTTCCTTCCTTTTAAGAATGTGAGAGACAGCCTAATGTTTTAGAAAAGAATTAATAATGTTGATTTGTGCTGGAAAAAAATACTCCTTCAAGATGTAAATGATCGAGACATCAATAGACATTCCTCTCAGGTACCAAGCCAGACAGATATAAGTCAGCAGATGTATCCCTGTTAGCACTAAACTGAGATGGAGGCAACAGATGCTACCTCTCAGCAGGGCTTATTAGACCATCTCAACAGCATGCTGACACAGTTACACAGTATCCCAACTTCTTCTGGCCTGCCACTGCTCATCTCATCACAAAGGCAGAGGAGCAAGCGACTGCCTGTAACCTGGCAGACATGCCTTTACTCTAAGACACCGAGTTTGTGGAGGACTTTTAAAAGTATCAAGGGGAGCTGAAAACTCTGTTGTCCTTTGCACTTTTGAAAAATCTCCTCCTTGATTAACACATTGATCCCTATACTTTGTAGCTGTCAAGTCACCAGCATAGCACACCATTTATTTGTACTGGAGAGACTGTTGTTGGGTATGAGTGTGTGCACTGGACATCAGGAGATCTATTAGGTAGAGAGGTAGTCATACCATTAACTGAGCAAGGAATAGCTATCAGAAGTAAATTCAATGAATGTTGCACTCCTAGCCTCCTTTTCTCCTCCTGCTTCCCCCTCTTCAGCGTCCCAGGCTTGTTGCAAAATGATTTACGTTATCTTTCACACTAACAGTGCCTTTCATACATGGGCAGCACACAGTGTCTTTTGGGTCCCTTCTGTGGCTCTCAATGCACCGATGATAAATCATCATTTCAATTTTTAATTCAAAATGAATTTTGAAACTTCTACTTTAGCCAACTCTCATCTTGCAGCAAAGACTGCCAAAGAGCTGGCCTGCATCAAACTGTTCAATGATATTATGTATCTTAAGATTATCTATCTTCTTCCAACCATTTCTGGATTGTTCTTGACCAATGACTGATCCTGCTTGAAATATCCTATTTGATGAATCTACCTGTGAAAGCTATTCCAGAGACTATCAGATGCACTTTTCTGTAAAGTTGTTTTTTTTCCTGTCTAGCCTTTTCCTTGAATTAATTTTTTTAAGTTACTCCAAGGCTCTAGTAAGCTGCCAGAGAAAATGAAAGCAGAAGCTGTAGCAAAATGGAGAAAGGAGAACTTAAAAATAAGGTCAAAGGGATAGCCGTTCCTTGTAGAAGGATTAAACAGAGGAAAAGATTGTTTGGTGAAGACACTGGCTGATTGTGCCATAGCTATCTTTCTATCACCTTTTCCTTGAGAGTCATGAGTTGTTAAGTTTTCTTTCTAGAACTTCCATTTCATTTACGTCAACAGTTAGAACTAGCAGTAGGTCTTGGATAATGTCACTCTCAGAAATAAAATATTTTCATACAGGGTTTGACTGTGTCTGTGGGCACCAAGGCAATCAACACTCAGGTGCAGTTACCTACCAAGTTTAGCTTTTGGACAGAAATGACCACTTGGCTCTATCTGTGGTTGCTTCTACAGGGGCAACAAGTAGTCAGGGTTTGGATTCCTAATCATGACTTGTTTGCTTGAACACCAGTCCCAGAAACCAGCTTATTCTTATCCCAGACTCATTCTTTCAAAGTTCATTTGTTTCCTGAGTGAATTGTAATTTTAAAATACTTTGTAGATTGTTGGACATTTCAACTTTTACAAGGCTAATAAAATAAGATGGGAAGAGTGTGTCTTTCATATGCTGCAGTATCACAAACCACCTGAACAAACTTAATGTCTAATAAGATGCAAGG
Organism: Apteryx rowi; assembly: GCF_003343035.1. Classification (NCBI taxonomy): domain Eukaryota; kingdom Metazoa; phylum Chordata; class Aves; order Apterygiformes; family Apterygidae; genus Apteryx; species Apteryx rowi. The sequence goes on from NW_020448697.1 coordinate 488,035, forward strand.
CTGGCTGTGCTTACTTCTACAGCTCAGGTACAATGATTTAAAGGCATGTCCACGTACACCTGTTTTCAAACTTTAGCCTATCAGCCAAATCTTATCTGCTTGATATACTTTTATGACACATGTGATGCCTTTCAAAAGGAGCAGTCAGGGCAAAAAGCCTTAACTATTGAGATAGTGAATGAATTCCTCAAACTTTTGAAAATATAGCATCCAAAGCTGCATGAAACAGTAGTGACCTGCAATAACAGAGAGCTGGTCTCAGTAATACATCTGGCACGGGCTGAGGGTGATGGAAGTTCTCAATCTGTACCCCAATCCACGGAGTACAGCCCTGCCCCTAAATGAACTTGAAAGCACACTTCAGCCTCAGACACCACCAACTTTTGGGGACTCTGTTCAGTCCTTGTTCAGATCCAAATCCAGTTATTGATCAGTGCTGAGGCACAATGGCGCTGGCAGATGAAATCTCACAGCACCTCCCATCTCACTAATTGAGCCCTTTGGGGGTTTGTGCTGATACACCACAGTTTGGTAGGAAATAGCTTGTGGAACACCAGAGAGCTGAGAACCAAAAAAGGGGATGAGCACCCTGCTACAAAGGGAGGACTTCTAGTCTTGCCTCCTATAGCTCTGCTTAGGGAGGTGGACAGGGATTTTTCTTTTCTTTCTATGAAAATTTCTGCCATTGCCATTGGTAGAAAAACACCATGGTGTCCTAAGATTATTGCTGTCAAACCCAGTAGGTTTGCTGGCTCCCTCAGTTTATGGGAATTCACCCATTGCAGGACTACAGGACAGAAGAACTTCGTTCTTTTAAGGACTAGAGGATTCAGCCCCTTTTGGGTCAACTCTAGGAACTACTTCCCTTCAGCAGCTGTGTGGCCTTTAGCTAGTGTCTGCCAGTGACCCCGCTGGAGGTGGGTATTGCATGAGTACCCAGGAGGATGGGGTTGGGACACCAAGATGACTGCAGCAACTGTACCTTCTGAAAAGCATTCTCAACACAACTGCTATATTTTCACATTTGGATTTGAAAAATCTTCTGCACACTCATGAACATAACCATCTCCCCAGTGTCAGTGAACTAAGAAGGGAGAGATTTGCAGACAACATTTGAAATTTAACTCTGTTCATTTTTTCACAATTCTTTCTGAAGTCTGAGTATGAGATAGCATGAGTACAGTTCAGCCACATATTGTGCTTTAAGAGAGGTCTTTCAAATCTTCATTGTAAATAGATGGTTCTAATTTATAAGAGTGGACTGGTATTGTTAATTACACATAATTTTGTGTGTGTGTGCAGATATGGAATTATATGCAATTTCTGTCTGACTGTGTTTTGATACATGCTACATAGATTGAACTTTCAGCCTTCAACTTTCGATTATTCCTGACAGTCATCAAAAATATAAAAGCATTGAACCTGGCCACCTTTGAATCACCAATATTATTGTGGTGATTCGGGTTTCCCTTTGAAAATGCTAAAAGAAAATCATACTACAGCAGGAGAAAGATAAGGCTCAGTATTTTTCCTGTCGGTCTTGACAGCACTCACATATTAGTTTCTGTATTGGTAGTGATTCATATCACAAATGCCTTTGTCCATTTCTCTCTTTCTGCTACAATAGCACAAGTAATTAACTAAGTGGAGAGGCTGTCAATTAAACACTGATACTAATCTTGGCATAAAAGCTCCCTTAAGAAACACTGATTTGGAACATATTTTACAGCGTCACCACTGCCTTCATTCAGCTCATTTCTCAGACAATTAAGTGCTCCAAATGTTTGTATGTCATCCAAGCAACATTAGTAGCATGAACAACCCGTGCTATAGATACAGTCCCTGCAAAGAATGCCTGGAGAATACAATGCCTATTGTGCCAGCAATGCTTGTTTTTATCAAGGAAGGGACATTATATAGTTAATTAATGCCAAGATCTTTAATGTTAAGATTGTCAAGGACAATTAAGAAGATGATTATAAGTGTCCTTGGTAACAAGAATGCAATACTCATTTTAGCTTACTTTCACTAAGTGTGGCTTAAAGGTCAGTTTCTCTGAAGTGTGAATACTTAAGCATTCTTTGGATAGATATCATTATATATTAATCTTGGGGGGAAAAAACAACACATTTTTCTAATTTATCCGTGCACCAAATGAAAAATTGTGTGAAACTCTTGCTAAGAAATTAAGGCAATATATTTCAATGAGAAACATCTAGCTGGTGTCACATTCTCAGCAACAACTCTGGGTCCAGGCTCTGAGTTGAAGTCAGTAGAAATACTGCCTCTGACTTCAGTCCATCTGGCTCAGGATTTGGCCATGCAGTCAGTGGACAAACAGATCCTCCTTGGTCAGCCCATCACTTCTCACTAAGCTTCTCCTCTGTTTCTCGCCAGCCCGATGTTTGATCCAGCCTTACTGTCTCACTAATGCAGCAAAACCAAGCTCAAAACTGTATTTGTTGTAAGTTGCTTCTGTGAATTGCATAAACTCATAGAAGTCAAGCAATGAAAACAGCTGAATACTGGTAGCATAGATCACACACCTAGAATGCTGAAATGAAGAATTAAATTAATTTGTCCATAAGAACTGGAGAAGGTACAGGGTACTACAAGAGGATGTTTCTGCYTTCTTCAAAGACATTGCCAATGCAGGGCACTTTGTGTTTTAAAGTTCTAACTAATTATATTAAAGATGGACTGCTAAGTGTATGTCTAGGAACAAACAAATCCTAGTACATCTGTCCATAATCCCCAGCTTCTATTGGACATTTTACGATGATAGTAACAAAGTTCCTATAGCTTCAGTGAAAAGGAATAAGGAAAAGAGCTATTCACCACACTACCCCTCACAGGTTAATTCAATACTGGGCCTCCCTCTGACAGACAAAGAAGAATTAATCACCAACTTTAAAAAAAATAAGTTGCCAAGGTGAGAATACTGTGATCTAATATTCTTTAGTCTGGTGGGAGCAGAACAGGACAGAGATTAGCATACCTGAAACTCGAATGTACCAGAACCTTACAGCAGTTGCTACCGCAACTAGAAATCACTTTTAAGTAGGAATTTTTTGAGGAACAGATGACCAAATGATACAATTCCGCAGACATGGAAAAAATATTCACTTAGAAACATCTGTCTTGGATAAAAATAAATATGAAAACTTGATATCAATTTCTAAAAGACAACAGTTATAAGGAAGAAAGAAAAGGAAATGTTTGGATATGAGTGTAATGAACAATTTTCATTCAGAAAGACTAAAGGAATATCTACAACATCATTGGCAATATCTACAATATCATATTCATTAAAACAAAAATTAAGGCATTTAAAAACTATATCCGATGCCAGGCATTGGACTAGAATAGAAACAGATGGTATAATTAAAAATGGGATGCAGAAAAAATGAAGAGGTGTAAAAAATGTATCTGTGCCACTTTTAGAACAAATAAGGTGGTGCTATGAATGGAAGAAGAAGCTGACTGTTCTGAAAAAAGATGTGAGGAAATATTTATCAAAATTACTTATTTTCAAAACCAACAGGTTAAAACTTGCATCTAAAAGTCAGAGGAATAAGCTAAGGAGCTCTTCAAATCATTATTTATCTTTAAGAAACCTGTAGAAAGCTAGGAAGATAACAAAGGGTAGAGAAGTGACTTTTTTTTTTTTCCAAGAAAGGAGAGATGATCGAAGAGGCTGACCTTGGAAAATTTGTACCAGTTACCTGGTGTCAATCCTGAGAAAAATAATGAAAGTCTCTTCAACACTGTCAATAAGAAACTAGAAGCTACAAAAAATATGATTAAAGGTAGTCAACATGGTTCATGGAAAGGGGGTCATCTTAAACAATGGTTTTAGGACAGCATAACTTGGATTTCTCCCAGATATCTGATATAGTACCAAATGACATATTGATTTTAAAATGCCAGTTCAATCTGAAACACAGACACGTTCTGTTAAGTGCCCAGTACAAGGGGTTGGGGCACCTGGCCACTACTGCAACACAAAACGGAATATAACAATAGCATGCAGCCTTCAAAGCCACTTAAAAACCACCTCACCCTGTTACCCCAGAGAAAGTACAATCTTTTTTTAATGGGTTTTCTGGAAGAATCAAGATTTGGCCCTTTTAGCATAAAAACACATAGCAAACAGTTCAGAAGAGATGAGAGAAGAGTCCAGTTCTGCAATGTAATACGATCACATAAATCATCTCCTATTTCTATTTATTTCATAGTTTATTATCTCCACTTGGGCTGAGACAATTGCCTTCCAGATATTAGCCCCCCCCAGCATAAACACTTTCACCAGGACATGTCTGTCAGTCCCTAAGCTGCTCTGTGCTGTGATGTTTCTGCACCTATTTTTATTTAGGATGGGCGATGCCCAGCCCAGTGCTCACAGCACTGCGAAAGCCGAGAGTTCACCCTGTTCTTCCCATGCATTTCCCAAACACATGGTCACRCACAGCCCCACAGCATGGCTGTGGCCCTGGGTCAAATGGTGGCTGCTTTGCATAAGGTTGTGAAAAGCTGGAAAGCACCAAAACACCCAGGACACAGACATGCCACATCCCCCATTCAACAGCCTCCTTCTCCAGTTCTTCCCTTCCGTTCTCTAGTGCAGCAGATTCACTTCATCTCTCCGTAAGGCCCTATGCTAGCGGGCAGGAAGATGTGTTATAAAAATGTGTTTTGGAGTGAACCCAAATTCTACACGTAAGGGCAAATGCAGAGCTAGGAAGTTTTTAAAGACAAAACCAGAAGCATAAAATTAGTAAAAATCTATTAGAATTGGCTCTACTTTTTCTTCTCTCCCATACCATCTCCAATCATTATTTCCCATTGGTTCTGATCTCACCTCTGCTCATCTCTTCACCAAATTCTCTGAAGACAGTTTAGGGCTTTCTGCGAAAAAAGTTTATTCATAATCTAGTCTTCAAGGGGGCAAATGTTTACGTCTCTGCATGCACCAGCACAGCTGTCAGGGTGCATCTCCTTTGCAGCCACACTAGACCACGCACCACGGAGAGCAGAGTCAGAGAGAGGAAAGAAATAATATTCCAGCTCACCAGCCAGTGACACCCACACGGCCACAGGCACCACACTCTGTTGGTTTACTTCCCATGCTTGAACATGTTTCTGAATAGAAATGGGACTTAGTGAGCGAAAGGCTGAGCCTGGAACCACAGCTCCTTCCCACCAGAAGTTGTATGTACACTAACAACTTCAGAGCCCACTCTTCAATTTACCTTACACAACGGGAAAATTGAGGAGTTTATTTATTTGTGCAAAATATACAGAAATTCTGAAGCATCAGCAGGCAAATACTACTGTAGCAGTAGAAAAAAATAGACTAATGTTCTTTTGCTACACAGAAATAAATCCGTTTGCAGGGAAGGGGACTGCTGCTCAAGATCAAGAGTAAGAGTAAATAAAATGAAAAGTGTTAGGTTTTTGCACAGCACTTTTCATATTCAGTATCACAGCTATTTCATCAAGGATGTACTGATACAAGCAGCAGCTGCTCCTCAGCAAGTCTGTTATTCTTAACTACCTTATAATTGCTGTAATATTAATCAATCTCATTGCATGCTAAATCAGAAGGAAATTGCAGTTTTGATTGTCCATTGACACAGAACAGTTTTATTCAGCATGCTGCCTTCCATGAAAACCAATGGGTTGCTTTTGCTGGCTCAGAAACCCTAACACACAGCCTTTCTGATGCTGACAGATTCCATCTGCTCTCCTTTAATTAACATCTAACATGTAAACTATCTAACACATGTAACACTGCATAACAAGGGATTAAGAAATAGAAGGTAACCCTTCATCATCACGCTGTGTCATCTCTTAGGATCTCACTGTGAACGCTCAACAGTACTAAACTGAAATAGGAACTATACACACACAGCAGCAGCAACACGTAGGTGCTCTCAGAGTGACATGCATAAATATATATGAATACAGAAACAGAATAAAATGGAAGGTATAACAGCTTTCATAAGTGGATTCACATAGGTACTGCTCAAGCTGAGACCTCAGCTGATCTAATGCAATTACAAGTGAGCATGGAAACTACTAATTTGTGTTGCCAATTACTGATAGCTAGATAAGAAGCATTGTTTCTGTAAGACTCTGGCACAATCCATTAAACCCATTGTAAGTGCTAATTAGCTCATGTGCTACAAATGAAAGTGTCTGAGCCACTCTCTGCTATCTAATATTTGCCAGCGGTCAAAAGCTAGGGATGAAAATATACAAAGAACACCTTCTAGGAAAGCCCTGTAACCAAATTAAGATGTCAAAAGTAAAAGAGAGAAAATGTTCTTCTGCACCACAGCAGCTGATGTAACAGGCATGAAATTTATGTGGCTGGGGGACAGGGCTTGCCACCATTCATGGCTAGCTAAGTTATGTGAAAGGTCAAGGCTGCTATGTCTTTCTGATAACACCTAAGCAGAACACAAGCATTTGGAGAGTCTCATCCACACATATATTTAGTGAGATAGATTAAACTCATGCAGAACAGCTGCAGCAGGGCTTGCAATGCTCAACAAAGGGCAGAAAGATTAGAGGCCACGTTAATAAGACATGAAAGACCCTAATGGCAAGGGGAGGAGAACCATGCTCACTAACCCACAGCAAAGACAAAATCATTATTTGGAGCTTCTTGGAAACGACTGAAAGAGAAGGCGGAGGGAAAAACAGGGGGACAGTGTGAAATTAACAACCCCTGGAAGGGCTAGTCTTTGGTTTTCTACAGAACATGAGCTACAATTTGTGGTACAAGCCCCTAGGCAATAATATTATTTTAAATTGTACCCGTGTACTCCATTTGCTCGAAATGATCTGGAATGCCAGTCCCCTAAATTACACTTATGTGAAACTGCTATATGCTGCTGGCTGAGCAGGTCTCCAACAGGAGAGAGGAAAGAATCGCTCACAGATCCTTAAGGCATATGCATATCTATTCACATTTGCCTCTTTCCTGGTTCCGGTTTCAGGAAGATGTAAATGAATGCTTCACTCCAACCCCACACAAGGAAGCATAGGAGTATATTATTTCCATTCTCTTCAGTGGGGCCCAGTGGAAAGCTTCCACTTAGGAGCAAAGTTCCTAGTGGGATCCATCCCATTCTGGGACAGATTTCTCAATCACAGGTAGTTGTAATCCAAGTGGAAAAAAAAACTGTGCTTATGAGGTTGCGTTGAAGTCAGCACAAAACCATCTGAGCAAACTTTAGCATATACCTCACGTCCCTGTTTGTTAGAGCTTGGGTGCCTAATACCATACATGTTTAAGAAGAAACGAAAATAAAAAAAGTTCACGAAGACCACAGACAGATGGCAATGACGTGTCTCACAGGAAATGCGCCAACACTACCAACTACTCCAAAGTACTGAGAGCTATACCTACCACTAACAAGAGACACTGTACTTTTAGCACATAAAAAGTGCTCAGGAAATAATTCTCGAAAGTCAARAAGGTTTTCATATTTGCTTGTCTTCTGTCCACCTGTCTTTACTTCTTTCTCCATTTACATACTAAAGTTTTCATATGCTTTAAATATATATCTGTATCAGGACTGTGTCTTCATGGCATATTTCTGTCCTCTTCACTCCATGGTGGATGGAAACATTTATTACGTTCCAAATCACAGTGTCTAAGCACAGCAGTAACAATATTGTGACAAAGCATAATTTTCAGTTGCCTATACCATGCGGTGTTTAGGCATTACATACTTAATGGTAATTTAGTACCATCTTGAGAAAAGGCCTAAAGGGGAGACAAAAAAAAAGGGACCTACATTCAGTTCTTCCCAAAACAGGTGGCACTCTTTCCAGTTATTACGTTTATTTGCTAAACATACAAATAAATTGCTTTCTGACCCTATTAATTTCTCTGTTTTTCAAGAGAGTGAGCTTTCTACTCAGTTAATTTATGTGCTGAGATTTGCTTGATAGTAGTTTTAGAAGCAGTCCTGTATTTCCTAAACCTTTTTTTTTTTCCTGCCAAAGGCTAAATGCATTAGACAGATACATGATCATTCAGAATCCATTAAATCATCCTTTTGAGATGAGACTCTCTAGCTAGAGTTTCACTCTTATCTGCCTTTCTGATCGGAGTAGGAAGTCCTGCTACAGTGATTCTGGCTTAAAGCCTTCCACCAGTATCACATTCTACATCCTCCCCTCCGCACCCGTGTGGCATCCAAAGACCCAGCCAAAGCAAGCGCTGGTTATCTGCCTGATCTGTGTGTTTGCTCTCTTGGGAGTGGTAACCCTGCAGTAAGCAAGCTAAAATGCAGATTGGCTGTGGTAGGAGCCTGGTTTCAGACAACAGCCCAGACAACACAGGTTGATTTCTGGGGTTGAAGTCATGCTCTTTGGGAGAGAATCTTCCACTTGCACTGTCGAACAGGGGATGCACTTTGGTGGTTTGGGGGGGCAGCAGAAGTAAAAGGAGGGCTTTCATTCTGCTAAAACATAAATTACTCAGTGATACCACTGACTAGGTAATCTTGACTGTCACCACCTTTCCTGTTATCCCCTTGGTTAGGCTTAATGTCATCTTCTCCTCTTCTCACTAGTCCTCAGACTCTCCTATTACTTTTATTTATCCATTTATTCCCTACTCAATTTCAGATGTAATTAGTTGATCTTTCGGGGTTCAGACCTAATGTCTGACTGATGCTCCATGAATGTGCAGATTATCTTTGCAAGGCATGCCCAGGGTCACTCCTGGTCCCAAGGCCCAGTGGCACAGATTGCCTCATAACCACAAGCTCTGTTAAAGTGCAGCCCTGGAGCAAACCATCCCCACACCAAGGGAACTACTCAACCAGTTGCAAATGAGCTGCAGCAGAGAGCTAACATTTATGCACTGAGGTGACTGGTGAGATCAGAGACAAACAAGTTGAAAAGCAGCTTAAGCAGAACGGACATGTTTGCAATCATGATGCTGTAGGTTTTTGAGCCCTCACTCACTCTCAGATAAGCTGCTATGTTCRTAACTGGTACAGTCACAGCAGCTCTTCCATGCATTTTTCAGGGGTCAGGAGAGGGAAGGAAAASAGAGCTTGTTAGAAAGTAAAACTTGCAGTGGGAATAGAAGGGGTCAGAGCCAGCCAATGCAACTGTACAAGCAGGAGCAGATGAGGAACTGGAATTTTAAGTGGGTAATCCCATGAGCAGCACAAGTTTTCTATGGCTCTCTTTACGTGGATTTTCTACTGCCTAGTAATCTGGTTGAGCTCAAATTACAACATTTCCCTGTGAGGAAAGTACTAATATTGGTGTGTCTCCTAAATTTATCTGACTGTTTTCATAAGACTTAGGGGTTCGGTATCATAGAGGTCTCTGTTCCTCCTTCAAATGTTTTGAAATGGACAGTAGTATGCAAATGGTCACGTATACACACTCTAGGCAGAGTTCACTTACATAAATCCTATGTTCTTAGCAAAACGGGCTAAAAATGGTTTGACAGGATGCACACTAAATCTACCAACTTTCATGAAAGGCTAGAATATAGTTTTGGGGAAGGACTTAAATCAGTCCTCACCTTCAGGTACCTGTTTTCACATGGGTTTAGCCATCTCTTCCCCCCCCTTTTTTTTTTTAATTAGAACTTAGCAGTTTTGACATGGCAATTAATAGCTCTCCACAAATAGACAGAGTGTCAACACCAAGAAGAACTAAAGTCAAGTTTCTAACTCCAAGTAACTGAACTCACTCAAAGCACATGTTGAGGTGTACATCTCAGTAGTATCACCCAAATGGAAGGGAAAAGACTGTAGTCATATTTCAGTGGTATTTTAAAAATTGTTTAACAAAACTGAAGAGTTATATTGCAGCCTAAGAACTGTTAAGTTGTTTTTATTAAGAAAAGACAAATTTTGCATTTGAGCAAAGATTTCAAGCAAGCAGAACTCATTCAATTTTCCAAATAGAACAAGTAGCAGACAAACTGTCAGCTCCTGTGTTTCAGACACTACGGTTGGTAGATTTCAGGCATTTTTGTCCATTTAATCGCCGTTAACTGCAGCCTGGAATGCTGACACAATGTGTAGTGAAAGCAAAGAGTGTAAATTGGGCATGATGGAGGTTTCTTGATGCAGGAAGGAAGTAACATAACACTGAACACAGCTCAGATTGCACTGTGAAAAAAGAATGAACGAACAAACCAGGTCTATATCACAAGACAGCAGAGAGAGCAAGAAAGAAAAAAATAATGAAAAGAGGTTTAGAAGGCAGAGATTAACAAAGTGCTTCCACTTTACCTTACATTTCTAAGCTGATCTTTCTAAATACAGGGAGAACAGGTACAGCTTTGAAAACATAATATGCCTTGGTTAAGAATATTTTAAATACTTACTCCTGTTCATTTCAGTGAGAAAAATCTTACATTTAAGAGCCAAGGTCTTATTTCCAAAAGTTTCAGGAACCCAGCCCATATCAGCTCTCAGTAACATTCAGACCCAGAACTTCAGAAAGGGATTTTCCAACGGGCCCGCATGTCTGTTAAGATCCTGACACATCCATGTGAATGAGATTTTGGGATGTAAGTGCTTCTGAAAAGCCAAGTGCCTGAATCCATCTGGCTTAAAGTACTTGCAGTGTATCTGAATATGGAAGAAGCTTTTTGAAGCTCTCTCCTCTGTTCTAAGACGTTATTGCTTGTACAGGCTTGAGTGTAACCCTTAGCAACACACTGCTCTGAAAAAAAGCATGGATTGAAGAGGTGCCATGCACCTATCCATCTTGTACCTTCCCACATCCTCCATACAGAGGTGATTTGGTGTGGGCTCTCGTAATGACCAGCTTCTGTTCCTCTGTGTTCCTGCACACCAGCCCAGCTTGCCTTAGGAAGGAAGTATTTTTCCCCCATCTTTATTCCCCCTCAGATATTGTTGACTGCTCTAGTGCTCTTGGTAGCCCAGCTAGGTCTGACAAGCCTACTGGGAGCCTCATGGGAGGCAACAGGCACTAGACTTGTCCAGAGCTAGCAGCTTTTGGTGATCATTGCTTCTTCCAGCTGTAGGCAACAAATGCTGGTGCCTACAGGCAAAAGATAAACTATGGGTCAGTCAAGTAATGCAGAAGCACCGATGTACACTAGCAGATATGGGCCTCTGCTGTGAGATAATGCTGTTTGCTACCACTTCCCTGCTGCAAGGGGAACTGAGGTCTGCAAACATGAATTCAGTGGCTCTGCTCCTGGGAGGCAGCATAGTTAGGCAGCTGTGTCAGGGACCCAGAACTGCTGGGAGCACCACCTGCCATGGGTGGCACAGAGGGACAGCTGGRGGTTGGCAGGAACAACCTCCTTCCTTGCTTTTGGTTAGACCAGCATGCGTGCCACCCCATGAAGTGAGGATGACCCTGCCCACTAAAGATCAGTCACATCCAATTTGTTGACTACCCTGTGTTGAAAGCAGTTAAGTCACTGCAGAGCTGTGCTGGTAGCCCTGGGGCCTGGTGGCACCTGGTACCCCTCACCAGCAGCAAGAGAACAACCTGCACCAGGACCACCACCCAACTTCAAAAGGCCTGGTGATATACAGGAGTTATGTGAGGGAAGGTAGTCCCATGGATGAAGATTATTAGCATGATGAGCCCAGGGGTCCAGCATACCCCAAGATCTCCATGGAGCTCAGGAAAAGCCTGCAGTTGAGCATCCATTGGAAGAGCAGACAGAGATACCTGTGCATTCAGTGGGACAAGAAGCAGCTGAGCATTTCACCCAGCTTCCTTTGATTGTGTTTCTATCCCTAAACCCAAACCACTGAGCTTTCACCTCAAAAAAAAAAAAAAAAAAAGTTTAGAATCTTATTGTCCATAGGATTTTTATAATTAACCCTATTTTAACAGCTAGGTTTATCCTCATTAGAGCCAAAGAAGTTGCAGAAAAAGATTCCTTTCATTGTATACAGCTAAACTCTTTCTGCCCGACCAAGTAATTTTTCCCTGAAGCCCGTGAAAAGCTCCCCAGGCATCTACTGAGCAAGACCAGAGCTTTGCAAGCAGTCAGTTCATAATTACTTGGTTTAAAATCATGAAAAGGTACTGATGAAATTTACAAACCATTTTTTAGTTTAATTAAGTCTTTTCAGAACAAAAATTGTTGAGCCATTTTGATGGACAGCCTTGTTCAGATACTCAGCACTGTATGAGAAATATTCCAGAGAAAATTACCACCTAAGTATGTAATATATTTCTTAGAGCTGTTATATTATAGACTCTAGTTATACTACATTACAAAACCCCCTCTCCTCTTTGTTACATGTATTTGCCATCTCATTTTACCTTCATAAAGAAATGTTTAGGTTTGTATCCTTTTGGATGTGGACTGAATAATGCCACTTTTTGTTTATGAACATATATTTTCAATTTCAGCAGTAGAACACAAGGACAGACCCAATGAACAGCTCTATTATACTCAAGAAATTGAGTTTCTATTCATAAAGAGCTGAGTAGCTCCTATTAGATGGTTTTCCATACAAAAAACACTGAATACCTCCAAATGAGGCTGACTATATCAAGACACTAAAACATGAATAGCATTTCTTCTCAAAGGAAAGACTGAATCAAAGTACAACTACACTGCTATATCTTCTAATACAGCTATTTACAATTTAAGAAGTACCTTTACCTTGGCTTAGAATCACTTTGATTTCTGCTATAATGTTTTTGTCATAAATATGCACCTTATTATACAAAGGAAGGGATTTCATGAACAACATAAAAGACATTTACACACTAATTCTTCTAAGTAGCATATGATGTTTGCTATGAAATAAAATACTTGCCATTTTCAGCTTTAGAACATCTTAACTTTGTGTTCATATTTTTAATTAACAACTACTTCTTTAAAAATATATATATATATAAACAAAAGTGACTGCAATCATCTTTGAGAATCATTTTCAAGAGCTATTTAGGGGGCCTTTAATTCTATGGTTCGGTGACAAAAACAGCCTCTTGAGTGGCACATCTCAACCAAAACAGTAGAAAATAAAAGGGAAAAAATCTTTCACTTTGATTGTATGTAAGCTATGTGAAACCTTATCAAATTCTGCATCAGGTAACAAAATAAAGTCTTCATGGAAATTTTCAGAGATAGAGCTATACAAGCAAATATTTCAGACAATACATACGATTGTCTATTTTCCTAAAGGAAATTTTATCATTTGCAAAGGACGTGCAAAACACTACCATTTGATTTCATAGTGCTTAATATCCTTTTTGTTTTAGTTTGAAGTTTGACAGAGTGTGCAGAGTAATGGAAAAATCTGGCTCAGCAGCTGTAGCAGACCTTTGCTGAGGATCAAGAAGGTCAAGCAGAGTCATCACTAATTCAGACCTGATAGTCTCCCTATGCCCAAAAGACAGAAACCAACATCTGGCCTGAGATATCCAGGGCTGGCAGAAATATAGATGACAATTCTTCTGCTGTTTTTTTCCAGAATGGGACTGCAATAACCAATCCACTTACTAACATCCAATAGAGCACATATCAGAGAACAGGCTCCTTACTTCAGTTTTAAGTGTAAATGAGTAATGGATACTTCATCATGAAGTGAATACAAGCCTGGAGAGAGATACATGAGTGTTTTTCATCCCCACACTAAAGTTTAAAAAGCAAAGCTCAGTCATTTGATGAGGCCCCAAACTTTTTTGAAAGTTTCTGTCTGTTTAAAATGTTTAAGTTCAGGAGATTTTTGGCTCAAAAGGGTTTATTTTTGTTTTAAAAGRTCTGAAACTCTTAAGCACAGTGGCCATGGGCTTCAACACGAAAGCCACTTAACCAGTGTTATTTCTGCTAATGGAAGCACTGTTCAAAGGAAGAACACTGGCCCTTAGTTTTCCTCCATAGCCAGGCATATGCTGGAAGGGAAGAGACATTGACCTCTGGCTTGTGGCGGGTAAATGTTACATTACGCTTAGCAAGCCAACCTCAGAAGAGCTTTCTATGTTGCTTTTTAGTTAATGGCATCTGCTCTGTCATGACAGAGGCTGTTTGTTGTCCCTTCTACTTTAAAATATATCTTTTGGTCACAAAATTGATTCTGCTGTGTTATTCACTGTGGGAGCAGCCCACAATGAACATGTGTGTCCACCTGTTTCACTTCACTTCTGGACATTAATGAAAGTTACCTTGATTTATGAAAATTATGTAGAATAATTCTTCTGTGGTGAAAGTTGATGGGCTATTGCTACAGTATATAGTAAGGGGGTTATTACCTTCTGTTGATAAGTTATGAGAAATTGCCAGTGACCAGTAAGCCACCGCTATGTCCCACAGAGATTTTGCTTGACATCCCTGTGGGTTGCCTTACCTTGCTGCGAGAATTTTTTCCTGTGCTTCCACTTCTTGGAGAGAAGAGCAGAGCAGGACTGGAGAGCTAGTTTTTTAATGTGGCAAACCTTATGCTTGTTGCTTTATGTGCCACAGGTTTCCTATGCATTCTCAAAGAAGTCACTTAAGGTCAGCTTTAAAAGAGGGCCTCAGCCATCGGGGTCCGGTACTGAAGTTCAATTTCCCTAGGTGCCCTATGAGACCCAGGCAGTCTGATGCCTGAGAACAGGATTAGGCCAGCAGGCCACATTCATGAGAAACCTCTGTCTCTGAATTTCTGATGCCTTCCCAGGCTTAAGTGCTTTTCTGCAGCCCAGAGTTTCATAGTCCCACATCTTCACCTGGGTTTAGGTGCATCTTTTTTGGGTGGGAGCTGGCAACTCTTCTGAATAACACCCCAGAGCATTATGCCAGGAAGTGAGAGACCTGAGTCCTGGCCTGGGAAGATTCAGTCCCCCAGTGTGCGGGCTGTGGGCTCTGCAAGAGCGAGTCTGGCCTCCACCATGCTTGGGAGGCTGTGCCACTGTTCAGCAAGACCAAGATCTTGCAAGCAGGAGCATGACTCTGTAACCAGATAAGTGCATTCACTAGAGATCAAAGTCGGAGAGGAGAGATCTGATCTGAGCTCTGATTCCTACCAACAACACTGTTAAAGAAAAATGGATATGCACTTGGAGGCCAGAGGCCAGAGCACAGGACCCTCTCCCTGTTGAAGGGCTCCCTCACCAGACCACAGAGCAAGAGTTTATTCTCTCTCCAACCCCATTAACCTTCTAGCCTCTGTTGAACAACAGCAGAGCTTCAGCCATAGATACAGAGAGTATTCCTGACCTTGGTTTCTCTGAAGTGAGCTTTAATGGCTTACTCTTACTTCTTTCTAGGTGCTTTTGTGGACCTGGGCTAGAAACGTTCTTGTGCCTCAGCTCTCCAGCTGGTGTTGTGAAAATAAGCATATTAAAATTATAAACTGCTCCATGGGATTCACAAAAGTACCAGGAGAGTTTCAACATATCCACTCAGCACAGTAAGCAGCTGTCAGTGCATTTCTGTTGGGTATGTAAACATCAGTTTAAGAGTTTAAAAAAGGAAAATAGGTGGGTCAAGGAAGAATCTTGTAAAAAGATTGCAACACTCAGACAAAACTTCTCATAAAAGGGCAGATTTGCAATATCTAAATCTTTAGCAAATTCCAGATTCACCAAGTACAAACAAAAATGCATGGTTTGTTTTAGCACCTTCTGTTTCTAATTTTTTTCAATACATAATGATGTCAATGCTCATTCTTTTTTCATTTGAAAAGTGTTTGATCCAAAACAAAAGTATTTTGAATAAAAACAATTTAATTTCCGTTCTCCAATTTTTTCATTTCAGACCAATCCAAGATGATCGTAAAAACGGCTTTTAGTTGTCTGAACTAAAATGAAATAATTTTAAATCCTGGGCTTATGGGTTGGTTGTCCGTTATGCAAGGTAGACAATTCCATCTAGCCTTAATGGGTGGTCTTGATGTTACACTATGCTGAAACATCCGGACAATTATGGGCTTAAAATCCATTTTGCATGAAGCAAACACTGCTTATTACACACTACTCAATGTGAAGTAGCATTTTCATGCATGGATTTCATAGCCCCACATGCAGCCTTTATCACAACTGGCAAATTCAAGTTCCTCTCAGGATTTCCTATATCAGCATCAACAAAATGTTCCAAAGGTGGTTTCACTCATATTTAGATAAACCGAGACAGTGATTGCTTCAGAGGAAAACCTAGCAAATCTGTAATTCACCCATCTAAAAATGAACATGTGTTCTAAGAGGTCAATAAAGTAGTGGTCGTCAGTATTTCAGTCTCTTCTTACTAAACCCACAAACTATTTAATAGGCCATAAAGAAATTACTCGCCAGTAGAACTCCCATGACAGGCAACATAACACAGGTTCGGTTATAAAGAAAGCAAAAAAACCCACTGCTTCCCCTCCATGTTTCAGTACTTCTGTGGCTAAAGCAAGAACCCATCCAGTTGCCTCTTTGCCCACTTGTTCTTCAGCTGATTCCAATTTCACACAAACCAACCTGAGCCATAAACAGTATTTACCCTACATTGCTATTTTTAACTGTTTCAAAGCCAGTATCCTATCATTAGCTGTTCCACACGCACCTGTAAAATTATAAAAACAGTCCATTTCATGAGATAGCAAAAATCTACAGACCAGAAGTGAAAGGATCCAAATGTTTTCTACAAGGCATTGTCTGTTGCATTACTAAAAAGTTTCAGTCTGCTTATGCTTCCATCAGATTCAAGATGCTATTTAGTCCAATTCACTGAAATTCATTAGCAGACTGCTTATAAGTGAATTGAGAACATTTCTGTTCAAACAATTTATAAAGATAAACTAGCAGAGATATTCTAGTGCCATGGGCCTACTCTCCATACTAACATAACTTTAAAGGAAAACAGAAGGACTTGCAAGAGACAGATGCTCCTGAATGTGTGTTGAATTCAACTCTGATTTATACTCATTTTACTTGAGGTATTTCAGAACTCCGGCATATAATGATGGAAGGCTGACATTAACCTCATCTTGATTATTTCTGCATTCAGCTATGCAGTCAGTTCACAGAATCATTAAATACAAACATTCTGCCCTTCAGGGAGAGCGTACATGCTCACTCCCAGTATATACCACCTCAGTAGACTTGAGGTAAGTGGAGTCATGAATTTTCTCCTTTCCACACCACCAGTTCACATCTGGAAAAGATGGTCTTAGTCCCATCTTAGTCTTAGACTAAGATCTTACACCAAGGTACAGTCTGAGACACTCCTGTAACAACCAGCACCCCTTTCCCACCCTGGGAAGGCATCTCCCTCTTCCTGCCTACTCCCCACCACTAGGATCCAGGTAGTTTTCTTCACAGAATGATCCTATAAAGAGGGGGATTTGGGCATTAGCCTATTTTCCTCTTTCTTACTCAGCACTGTATAGAAAGAATTAGTATGAATTTAAATTGCAAGTGCAAAGTGACACAATGGGTCTCTGGCTTGCAGGTTTGTAGCTTGGGCTCAGCCCACACAGTGTAGTTTCCTCCCCACAAAACAGAGCGCAAGAATGTTAAAAATGTCAAATGTCAAAACTGGCACCTTTTAATCCTTCTTCTACAAGAGGAGAGGGAGTGTCTGCAGCTCCCATTCCTTCTTCTCTGCTTGGATTATTTACAGAGCAACAAAAGCAATGTATTTTCACTGAGGTCCAGTGCTTAAAACAGGGCTAGGTGAAACCAAGACAGGCCAGATGAATTGTTTTGTCTATTGATGTCTTGTCAGTGACACCTCCCTAGCTTCAAAAGTACCTTGTCACTGAGCTGTCTCTCAGAGGGCTCAGTGCTCTGAGGAAAGCTGCATGAGTAGTTTCAAGTTAAAATCACTTCATACTGACAAAGACGCTACACATTTCACAATAGCTTCACAGACCCCTCTCCTCCTATGGAAGGATCTGCAAGAATATTGTACTCACATAATCCTTTTCAAGGAAGCATTTAACTTAAACAGCCTAACTTATAGCTTGGGAACTTTGCTCTTTCTAGGCACTGTTCACCTTTCACTGCAGAAGTGGGCAAACACAGTTAGCAGTAATCGTTTCCTACTGCATTCTTTTGTTGTTTAGCTGGGAATGGGGGCATGAGCAACACCAGCTGATAGAGCAGCAAACACAACTTAAGGCCACAGCAGCCAACAGGACCAGTCATGAATTTTCTCACGTACATGCACCAGCTTCCAGTCAAAGAGCAGCCGACCCATTCTTGCTCTAATACAAACAGCAAGAGACCTTTTGGAATCACCATTTTTATTAGGAGCCCCCCCCTAGGGTGAGTGGCCCTCATATTGTGTATATTCAGCAGCTTCTTCTTAGATGGGGTAGGGCACAAGGGCTTGATCTAAAAAGGAGAATGTATGTGCTGGTTATTTCCAGGAGCTCAGAGTAACTGAAATGCATAAGAGTGTTATCCATTAAAGCTATTTTGGAATCAGTGAAGTTAAATCAACTTATCAACTGTCTCACAGTTGAGAAATCACTCATTGGCATGTTTACAAGTTGGTGTCAAAACACAAAAGCATTTTTCATATGAGCGATATGCCCTGGATGAGTTCAGAAGCAGATAGCATTGCTGATGAGTTACTTTGAGGAAATCAAAGGTGATTTTGGAAGTACCAGACTGTCAGAGTCCTCACTTTAGACCTTATACTGTGACAATTGTATGCACAGTCTCCTGGCAACACCAAACAGGAAAGACCCTAGTTGGGCTACTATAAATCAAAATCCCAAAAGAGCTATTACATGAAGAGATAGAGACATCATAGAACTGAAATTAGGAGGGAAATAAGAAATGAATTTTACCTAACACAGCAGTTGAATCAGGTTTCTGAATAAACCAATAAACGGTTTCAGTAACTCCATTCCTTCCTTGGATATCCAACAACCAGTTTTAGGACAGTTGCATCAAAGTTAAACTTAGTAAGCCACATTTTATTCAGATATATTATTCCTTTACCTTGGCTATCATGACAAAAAAATATAGCCTTTTAAAAGAGCTCAAAAGAGAGCACCATTTTTCCAGTGGAAAAAAATAATAATATAAAATCATTTGCCCAGTAAGATACTTTCTCATTACTGCACAGAGGCAGGAAAAGAAAAAAGTAATCCTTCACATGCAGGATTAAATACGCAGACACATACCCTGTACACAAATATTTAACTTGTAAAAACACACAAGCTTGTGCAAATGCAGGACAGCTTTGAAAATAGTAATTACTTCAAAAGCAAAATAAAACACTTTGCACAAAAATTCATAATTTCTGCATTTTCTAACTAAAATTCATAATTATACCTCTATAAAACATCAATAATATTTTGCTAAGTTCCACCCTGTATAACTTCATTGAAAAATGAACTGTTTTTCCTTATTTCTCAAAGACTTTATTGCAAGATGCTGAAATGGTCTCTGACATTATTAAGTTTTTGCCATTTTATTAGCTGTATGTGTGTGAAGTATTAAGACAAGCAGTAGAACTAAACTGCAGTTGTCCAACTGAATCAACATAGGACATTTTGGGATGTGCTATTCTTGCTTTCTAGTTGTCATAATTGACCACAGGCCAGAGCTTTACAGGTTTTTAGGCACTAGTCCACTGGAAGTCATGGGGTTTAGGAGCCTACGTCAGTAAAACACGGCAACAAAACAGAGGGCACAGTCATACCTTTTGATATGCGGAACTAATTGATTTCCAAGGTTTCTCCACATGCAGTACCTTCCAAATGCAGAGAACATGTGCACCATCAGCACGTCTGTGCTCAGCAACCTGCCTGGGCGATGGGTCAGTCCCTTTGCAATAACACCCAAGAAGGTGCTGGGAAGATGCAAGTCTTGCCTCTGTCACACCAGTCTCTGAACCAATCTCACAAGCTATCTTCCGTCCGGGCATAAAAAGGGTTTCTAATGAATGTGGGCCAAGCCCACCTTTGCATTTACACACATAAGAATCTTCTTGTTCAAGCCACATTGTCGTTCAGGTCAGTTTATTTGCACAAATACAGAGTCTGTGCACATGGATGAGAAGCCCTTAAAAATATTACTGCGAAGTCCAGGAGTGCACATGAACTTGTGGTTAAATCTCTGAGCTGGCACATATGACATCTGGTTTCTTACCTTTACCATAAATCAACCTGTGAAATGCTGGGCAAGTGACTTTATTTTGCTGTGCCTCTATTTATAAAACAGGAGTAACATCCACAGTTATTCTCACTTACCTTAAGCGTGATCTTTCCGGAGATAGGAACAACCTTGCGCTGTGTACTTGAATACACTTTTTTTCCCCTCCAAATGTTGCACAAGGGCAGATATACTATAGGCAAGGCTGTAGGGGGCTGTACAGGGGGCTGTGGAGTACAATGGAGCACAATGTACGACCCAAGATCCCTCTCACATAGCAGAGGAACTATTTATCTTCACTTAACTGTCACTTTCACACCTATTTCTACCCCTAATCTTTAGGTTCTGCTATATAAGCAGTAGATTGGGAATAATATAAAGCAGAAAGATTTATATCCTCATTGGCAGGTGTCAATGAATTGCAGATACAAATCCTGATCCTCAGTATTATATTTGATTGCAAGCATGATTCAGGAGATTGGAGGCTCCCTACTGTTGCACACTTTTTTTTTTTTTTTTGCAAAAGCAAATTTTACAAGGATAGTTTGTGAAACAGTTTTCCAACTAGCTACCTCTTGTAGTTAGTCCTCTAGAGTGTATGTTTTCAAAGCATTTTGTTTTGAGGTATTCTAAGTTGTAAAGATGTACTAACACTAGCCATCCACTTAATCTCAGCTGTTAGAGACAGGTTACCAAACAAGATGGATATTGGTCTCTGACCCAGTACGGTTAACCATACTTGCAGCTATATTGATAAGAACTGAGATGTGAAACAACTTCTAGAAGTCACATAGCACACTACATTGTAGTCAGAAGGAGGGGAAAAAAACAGGAGGAAAGGGAGAAAAATGTATCGGATGGTTAGGAATGAGGGAGCAGGGAGCACAGGGAAGAGCCACGGCCCAGGAAAGGGGCAAGTGAAAAGCCATTGCTTCCTACAGGATGCACAGCAATGTTCTCTGTGGGGGCAGGGACCAAATTCTTCTTTTTATAATCAGCATAATCCACCAGAAATAATACATAATTCCTTGTACTGAACGGCTGTCCCACAGATGGATGGTGTAATGTGTCCCCTGCTTCCCTCACTCCCCCCCTTCCTTTCTTTCCCTCACTGGAAGTTCCTGTAATTGTCACTTTGTAATGTATATTCCAGCACATGGACATGCAGAGTGAGCACTGTGTGCTCTTTCGCACTATAAATGATGTGTACTGCCTTGTGTCACAAACAGTAAATCCTTTATACCAAAAGCCTGCTCATTTTCACACCATTCACTTGTTCAGTAACAGTTGTCCAGATTTTTTAATTCAGCTCCTTACACTAATCCAGCAACTGCTGGTCTTAGACAGGTGCAGGGATCAAACAGGCTCAATAAACTAAAACATCTGGCCTGGAAATGATAATAGGCCCTTTTACTCTCCAAATCAGAGGAGGAATGTGAAGTTTTCAAATGTTAAATCATGCAATTATCCCCTGTAATATTCATTTTTAAAAAAATGGAACAATAGTGTTTTCTATTCGGACCTTCATTCACTGGGTCTCCCATGAAACTTCTGCTCTGTGGTGCAGGAGGTGACAGGCCAACAGAATAAAAATGCCAAATCATCATCTACTGCAAAAAAATAACTGCTTTCACAACAGTAGAGCTCAGTCATGCCATGAGGCCCAGCCTTGCATTAAGTCAAAAACTAATTCTGGAGAAAGTTTTGGGAGAGACTATGCCCCAGAGATTGGGAATTCACTGTATGATCCCAGCGGTGAGGACCCAAGCCATTTCCCTGCAGTGGATTCAGTCACCATGTGAAGGTCTCTGTAGTAGACAGAGCTAGTTGTAGACTGTCACTGCATTATCTGGATGACACAAGGAGACCGTAGTCCTTTCAATCCCTCCAGTGCAGAGACTACTGTCAGAGTCAGATAAAACATTTCAAAATCAGTGTGTTTTCAGAAGTATCTCTGGTAGAGGTTGTCCAGGTTAGGACCATTACTCACTGCACTTGTGCCTGAGTTTGGTTAGGTTGAGCCCAGAGCTGGGAAGCTCCTCGTGTACCCCCCTCCAGGAACTGCCTCTTCTTGACCTGTACGTGACCGTCACAATGTGTCCCAGAGCCAAATCAAGACCCTCTGCAAAAAAGGAGCAGTGTCAGAAGCTTTTGTGCCTATGACAACGGGGAAGTCTCCTGGCAATCCAAGTTATGTGGTATAGTAGGTGGGACAAGTCTGTTCCTACATCTATAGCAGAAAGGAAGTTTCCATCTCTTCTACAAAAAACTCTTCCATCTTCTTGATTAAAATGGTTTTGCTTTGACTAAATAAAATCATTTCAAAAATGTTTCAAACAAGCTTCGCCTTGACTGCTAGCAGTCATTAAATCTCATGAGAAGAGCTGGTATTTTTATCCAAAATCTTTGCCAAACTACAGTCTTGGTAACTTTGTACTGACCATTTTTTCCCTTGCACTTTCAGCTGAACATGACATGCTTCTTTTGAGTAAACAGGAATGCTCATATTGGGCCAGAGAAACCTGGAAACGAGGCCTGGGTCCCACTCCAACCTTTGCCTCAAGTTTCCTGTGAGGTCTGAATGCTGGACTTTCAAAAAGGCTATAAGCCTGGTTACACTTTGCTTAGCACATCTGGGACCAGGCTTTCAAAAGTATGTTCAGTGCTTTTGTGAAGCTAATACTGAAAATCCAGCCCTAAAAAGCTCTTTTGACAGCCTGATTTCAACTCTGAATAGGCTTCTTTTGAAAATGCTGTCTTCAGGCTGTCATAACTTCAGCCTTCAGAAAAATAGGGATTGTAACATTAACAAAATTTATATACTCTGGATCATCTACAGCACTGGCATCTTTCATAAATAAACCACCAATGTCAGGAAAAGGAAAAAGCATTCCTCCTCACTTCTGCAGGGACACACACTCCCACGCTGCTGGATTTGGAAGGACAGCCTTCAGGCTGGAGTCTGAATGTGTCACACAGGTCCAGGCCGCAGTTTGCATTTTACCCCATAGCTTCACTTTAACTGAAAGGTCACGAGTCTTCAAAAAAATAAAACAAAAAAAAACCCTGTTGCCAGAAGCTGTAGCAGATCTAGGTTCTCATGCTGGAGTTGACACAAGGGATTTATGAGCCTAGTAAGGATGGATTCAGGGAACCTCCATAGTTTTCCAGAAATTTTACAGAAATATTTCTTTCTAAAGTTTTCTGTCTCTTCAGGGGCACAAATCTATACCAACAGGGATCCTTATATTGTTCATGTGTGTTAATGGCATCTGCATGATGTAAACGGGTGAAAGAACATTGAAGCAGGGGGCTTCAGCTTAGATCATAGCTCTCAAACACAAAGTTATCCTTGCATGATGGACCTCAGGCCAGCCAACGCAGTTCACTGGGGAGAGAGGGACCATACACCTTGGGGATGCTCCAGGTACTTTGGAGGGCAGTGTTTTGCTGGGGAGCACTGCACTCCTACACAGTCTGCAGACCATCAGCTACTTCTCACCTCACTGCAGCGGGCAAGCTGGACCCTGCCCCAGCCTCCAAATGCAGTGGCGAAGGGCATTTGGCTTGAGTCCCACAGGGCAGGATTGCCACAGCCATGCCTCTGTCCAGACCATCAATAGAAACAGTAGGACATGCAGACATCAGCCAAACTCGGGTACTCCTTCCTTTAGAAATCAAAGGATGTTGGAGTGGAAGCTTGGTACCTCAGAAAGGATGCTGGAAAGATATCTTTGCAAAAGACAGATGGTGTATCCCTGCACTATCTATCTTTGCTGTTACTGGAAGGCAAGAAAATCCTTATAATCTTTGAAAGCAAGGTGCAATTAAGAGCAAAATTCTATATTATTGCATATACATCTGGGCTCTCAAAACATTACAAATGTCTTACTGGGTATATATTTGCTAATTAGAGTTTTAAAAGTTTCTCAAGCCACATGTACAATTACCTTGTAATATTTGCTTCAGAAATACATACAGATGAAGTCAGAGTTGTGAAGAGCTTTCATATTCTTATTTTGTGATGTTTCAGCCTCCCAGGTAAGCAAAAAATATTTAACTTGGGAGAAATCAACCAAGTCATTTACTTTCTCTGCTACAGGGAAATGAAACTCCTCAACACATCCTTTGTTGGTCTCCAAGATGTATCTGCAAGTCATGTGCCTAGCTCAAATAGGTTCAGTGTTCAAAACCAACAGCCTATGAACAAATTTAAATTCTTAGAGAAGGAAGTTTATGTGTCAGAGATGTAAGCACTGGAGATAACGTCAAAGAAAAACTGAAGTAGAACAGTATGGAAGAAGTCTGTGCAAAAGTCAAAAAACCCTCATTTCTCTAAGTCATAAGTGAGAAAGGAAATGCTCAGCTTCTATATCTGGTTACATGGAAGCTGCAGGATCCAAAAAAAAAAAAAAAAAGAAAAAAAATCTATAACAAAGTGTTCAAATGAGGGAAAGGGGGGGGGGGTCATTATTTTTTCCTCCCAGAAAACAGAGCCCAGGCCTTGCTTCATTAAATCACGGCTTCTAGTGGGACCTAGCAGCACTAGCCCCAATCCTGTAATCTGCAGCATGAACACAGTCTATGCTCTGAGGAGTCACTTCACTTCACTTGACTTGTGCGTGGGTGCAAAAAGCTACCAACTTGCCATAAATTGCAAGATCTTGGCCGCATTTAATATTGACTACTAAGATTAGATGTAAAATACAATCAACCCAAGGATGCTCTTTTTGTTACCCTAGCAAACACTGCTAATATTGTGTACATTTCACAAATTCAGCATTCCTTTTGATATGTTAGATACTCTGGTTTGTTTAAAACTATCACCATGTCCTTACAAGTCTTCACTTTGAATGCTTATTCCTAGTACACTAAATCCATCCTATATGTCTGATTCTAAATAGGGCACTGCACATACAGCAAGTACAGCCCCCACCACACACCCTTGTATGATCACTTTAAATAGCACACATTTTCTCATGCTATATTTAGTGCTACATCCACGGTAACATATCATCACACCATTATATAAAAAATGGATTTACAAAAACACAAACATCAGAGCAGAAGAATGGGTTTCTTCAGTCCACATTGAAGCCTGCCAAGCCAAAAAGTCCTCTTGACCTGGAAGCCTTATTTTATTTAGCTTTGTTTTGTTTAGATTCATTTTGAAAGTCCTAATCTGCAAAACTCCCAAGCAAATTGAAACCCCAACAATTCTTTACCTTAGCAGATACACCCTACTAGATATTTTCAGGCACTTGGCTTACCTATTTGTACCTATTTCAGATTTTCAAAACATTCCAGATTTCTCTAGGAACAAATACAGAAATGGACAAATTCAAAATCATTTGGAAAATCAGGCCTTAAACCACAGGAGAAGCTGGGTCATCTGAAGATCTGTTCCTAAGTTCCTATTCAAAGTCTGGCTCTTTGGGCAACTTCACCTGTGGAACAGTGAAATTCCTAATCTCTTCATACCTTTTTTTTTTTGTTTCCATTTATTTCCACTCTTTTGATCACAGCTTATCACAAACTAAATAGCACAATATATTTTGAAAAAAAAAGAATTTGATGATATTCCTTCTGCATTTGAATCTAGCAACATGCATGAGGAATTCAGATGATAATTTTTAGCAAGGTATATTACTTTCCATTTTCAACTTTGGGCAATGTGAATCAGCATATTGTCAATTTACACACCTAATAATAGCATAAAGATGGAGTAGTAAGTAAAGATGGAGTAGTGATGCCCCCCCTTCCCCTCCCCCTTCCAAGTCAGAGGGTTGGACCAGGATGCTGCTCTGTTAGACATTGCATCAACATAAAAAAGTATAGAAAAGTGTATGAGATACAGACAAGGAAATACAGTAAGACAATGTCGGTTGACACAGCAGTCTACAGACTGAGCACACCACCAGTCTGTCATTATTTTTTTCATAGCCTGAAGGAGTTTTTAGAAGGGGTCTCAGGCAGGATAATAGCATAGATTTGCGGAAGCCCAAATGTAAGTAACTACATGGGTGAGAGCATCTGGGAGCTGAGTATATGATGGGAGCTGACAGGGTACAACTGGAGATGAGAGTTGACATTTTGAAAGTGACTGAATATTAAGTGTTTAATGCAGCAGAAACGGGGAAATTTGGTGGAGGCTGCATAGAAAAGGTTTATTTGGGGAATGTGGCAGGAAGAAAAAATGGTCTTTGGAGTAGCACTCTGCTACAGCAGGATGCTATTCTATCCAGACCAGGAGAAATAAACATGCTGCAAGAACAGGAAAGACCACATTTTGAAGAAGTTATGCAGGAGGAGAAAAAACAAAAATCAGTTAAGGTCCTGTTTTGTAGCAGCTTAACTCAGCTCAAGTCCAAACTGTTACCTCCCCAGGCAGTAGGGTTCATGCAACCTCACAGTGAGGTCCTTCAAGGAACTGATTCACCTGAAAACTAAACCTTCCAAAAGTTAGCACTTCCTCAACCAGCTCAGCCCCCTATACTGCCTTACTGCATTGACAAAAAAGCACAAACAGCATAAGAGAGGGCAGAAGAACATGGGACCTGTGTCAGAGTAGGTATGGCAGCCCAGAGGTTGCTTCGTGTAAGATGACTCACATTCACACCTCTACCAAAAAACTGGGAGAAATGTAAATAAGGAAAGCTCCTGATCAAAGGATGATATGCTGGTATGTATCTGAGATGTTCACAGTGAGGGGAAAAAAAGCTGTAGAAGGTTAAAAATTAAGAGCTTTTAGGCAGGTAAATCCTGAAGTGCCTAGACATCCATTAAGAGCTATAAGACAGATATAGGAGGACAAGTTTGGGGCCTGGGCAGGAGACAGGTAGATAGGAATAAGGAAGATGGGAATAAGAAGGTAGACCTGTAAGTTATTGATGTCTCCAGTCTTATTTTAAAAAATTCATCTTCAAATGTTGCTATCTCAGAGGTCACTTCCCTGAAAACAACAGTTAGAAAGCTACTGTAGATCTCTTTGCTCCTACCTGTAGTTCTTTGTCTTTATAGCCACGACATTACATTGCTTCTTGTCCCATTACTAAAGTTTCCTTAAAAGCCTGTTGTCAAAGACCAGCTGAAAGCCCCAAATTTCCTGTTATTATTGCTGTAATTTCTTGCCTTTGGTTACTGCAAGAAGATTGTTTTTAAAATGTTTTCAGCTGCTCCAAAAATAGCTTAGATTGGGCTTAAATTCATTCCTTCTGGTAGCTAATTCCACTCAGAGATTTTATCCAGTCATGTTTTTCCCTTAGCTACAAGGAGTTTTAYTAGGCACCATTAGCTTTGTTGGCTCAAAACAAGTTCTGCTCCAGCTGAGACAATTTCTAAAATACTCAAAAGATTTTTTCATGGAGACTGAGATGAGAGCTTTAAATTGGCCTCAAAAACAAGGGAGCAAGTAGTTCTATGAAACAAGCACAATGGTCCTGCTAAGAGACCTAGCTGCTGATTGCTCTGCAGATCATTAGTTTGAAAAAAATTTTCAAGTAATTCTCAAAGTAACTCCCTCAAAACTAAAAGCAGGTAAAGAAGAAATTAAAAGCTAAAGGCACGTAAAAGTGTAGTACCAAGGACGAGGAGTACTTTTGCATACAGTGCATGATTAAATCTTGATAAATAACTTCCACAACCTATTTTAAGTTTGTCTTAAAATAAATGTAATTGCCACAAGATATTCTTTCCACATCATAAGTGAAGAAGTTTTCACAATCCTTCTAAATTAAAAGCAAGCAAAGAAAACAAAATCTTTGTAAGTAATATAACTCTGAATTCATTTAACTTTTTGTCTTAGAAGAGACACCCACTCTAAGTAGTTAACAGAGGCATGTGCTGCCCTGCCAATCCAACTGTTCTCAGCAGATTAATTGCAGCATACCCCATGCACTCAGAGATGGGCATCAGCCTTCTGCAGGGGACAACAGAGCAGCCCAGCTAAAACCAATGTCAGCCAATGCTATGGTAGAAATCTCCTCTCACATTCATCTTCTGACTCAGAAGCTGGCAGCTCTATCACTCACCTCATCCCAGAAACTAATTATGGCCAGACAGGTCTAGTGCATCAGGAGAAGGCAACTTAACTACTACTACCCATATCAATCTATGGATACAGCAAGTTACTCTGGCTAAGGTCTTATTTCAAAGCTTACTACAGACACAGTTGCACCACTTGAAGATATTATTGCACCCATGGTAATTTGTTGCCACATCCACAGTTGAACAGGTCCTATGAAAATCTCTCTTCTGCATCAGACTGAAATCAGCATGTTAAATTGGGATGTGGTTAGGTCTCATTGGTGTTCTTTGCAGGCAGAAGCTTGGGATGCATGCAGTTCTCATGTAAGCATAACAATTTGGAGAGGGGTGTGATATTTTTTCATAGTATCATGTCTAATAGGAGGAGTGTTGAAAGACTGCTGAGGTTTTTAAAGCATTTTTCACATGTGTACCTGAGCAAAATTTTACAAAAGATCTGCTGTAACAACTCTTCTGTAAGTGTATGTTGTCAGAAATCAGTATTCTGGTTCATCAGCTACCCTCGTCCCAAAATGCAACCTCATTCATAACACGTTTTCAGAACACAGGAAGAGATTTGTATAGCAAAATCTCTCCTTCAAATCCTGTCTGAATCTAACATTCAAAACAGGGGAAGCATGCTATAAGCAATGTTTTCTAAGAGATGAATTCTGAGATTGCTTTTTGTGCTTCAGAAACTCTTCTTATCTACATGACTGGAAATCAAAAGTAAAACTTGAGTGCATCTTTAGCGGGTGAAATCATGTTTAGAGGTTGGACATGTCACTTTAATATCTATAAACAATTTGTCTGAACCAATTGTACT
Organism: Apteryx rowi; assembly: GCF_003343035.1. Lineage (NCBI taxonomy): Eukaryota > Metazoa > Chordata > Aves > Apterygiformes > Apterygidae > Apteryx > Apteryx rowi. The sequence goes on from NW_020448697.1 coordinate 516,953, forward strand.
GAGGACATCTAAAATGCAGGCTGCTCCAATCTCATACTTTAAGTATAGGACTATCTAGCCACTAGCTTTCATGTATTCCCAGGACACTATTGTGGTTTCTCCCTACTTCAGGATCCCATGTGCTAGTCACAGAGAACAGGATTACTGACCAGCTGCGTCTGGCAAGCAGTGACCCAGGGTGAGAAGAGTGGCCTCAGCATTTCCCAGCAGCTACATAACAGCGTGAGCAAGGAGGTGCTTCTGAAAGACTCACATCTCAGCTGCAGCAATTCATCACAGCCCCTCTCTTGCATATGCATGTGTACCTCATCCCAGGATAGCAAAAAGCTTTTGCAGCCTGGTGATATTAACTCTCTTAGCTAACAGTACTAGGATGGAAAGGGCAAGTTTCAGTTGCCGATATATAGACGATAAGCAAATCTGGCATATCCTAGGGGTATCCAAGACTTCTACATGGGGCTAGCAGATTGAACATAGGGTCAAGACTGAGGCTTCCCCAGTGCCAAAATGACTCTTGATGCCTTTGTTTAGGTACCTGCTCATATAGGATTCTGACACGAAAATTCATCGTAACTCCCAGTAAAAATATTCCCATGATTGAAAATTCTAATTCAGGGTTTTTTTCACTTTTTTTTTTTTTTTTTTTAACCTGAAGACAGGCTGATTAGAGTAGGAAGAACTGTCAGTGCCTTGTGGAGAAAATAGCTTGAGCATGAGCCTGCTGCAGACATCAGAAAATCCAGGCACAAGAAGCAAGGCTTTACCAACCCAAACTTCACTAGCTCCACTGCCTGTTAGCTTAACTTTTCACTCCAAGACTGAAACTGAAGAAGAAAGGTTTTGTTTTGCACTTGCTATCACTGGTTCAATAGGCTAGCATTCTCAAGGTGACTAATCACTTGGGTTTCTTCAATTTTCAGCCCCCAACTCAATGCCTGAATTCCTTCTTAGGGTTTTTTATTGCACAGACACATGAGTTTTTGTTCCTTGACACAACACATCACAGAGTACAGAGGAATGCTTCATGCTGTACGACTTTGGGACCAATGGGATGTGTTCAGACTGCCTGCCATGGCATTCAGATTCACAAGAAATTTCAGACTGCCAACTATCCAAGGCTGCCAGATGTTGGCTTCCTATACAAGGGGATGAAGAAAGAAGTAGACATGATACATAAATGTATCGATAAGAAACATGCACTCCACAAAGAGCCTCTGTCTCTTTCCACTGAGAGTTGGCCTGGGGAGTTGGCAGTCCTGGGTAGCGAGGGTTGTCTGTACATATCATCRCCTGTTCTTGACTGTAGACTCACCTAGAACCATTGCAGTCTCCACGTTAGGATGTCTGAGGATGGCTCCAGCATTTTAGGTATAGTCATGCTACCTCTTTATGCCTCAGTTACCCTGCATAACTCACAGCCAATCTACATGGAACTGCAAATGTGAGGCTTGATTAATTAAAGCCAAAAAGTGTGTTAGATCTTCAGACAGAGGGAGCTGAAGAAGCCTAACAGGACTATTATTATTACCAGAGTCAACATCTCATATTTAGTGATGAAAGCCTCTCGGAGGAGTAATGCAAACCTATTGCTGGAATTAACACTCCCGCTCAAATTTGATAGTGCTCTTTATACAGGATTTTCATTTGTATTCACAGAAAAATGTAAATAAGTGCTCAGGCTGGCCAATCTATTTCCTCTGTAACTGGCAGCATTCACAGTCACTTTATTGTATGAAATAATGTCTTGTTTTTCCTTCCTTTATCTTGCTTGTGCCTGACCTTCCATTAAAAGTTGCTTGGAAACTGCTTAGAGAATAGTCAGTGGTGCTTCTTATTGATATCTTCCTTTTGTGCTCTCTTTGCTATTCTATCTTTTTTATTCCTTTCCAGAAGCTTTTTAAGCTAGAATAAGATGAAAAGAAACCAGAGAATCAAAGCCTAATATTCTTCTGTTTAAAAGGAACGAGAAAACCAGCCTCCCTATATACATTGACATGTTAAAGGAAGAAAGAAATACTCTTCTAATAAATGCTCCAGCAGGTTTTTAACGTGTGTGTTATTATCAAGTGCTTTACACATTCTATTTAGCACTTTGTTAATTAAAAACAGGAAACACAATGCAAGTTGCATCCCTAAATATACCTCACTATTGCCATTTTATATAAATGGTGGAAAATGGGCAGACACAAGACACACATTTTACCAGGCGGGTTTTGCAAGGGCCATTTGCACTATTTCCTTAAAGAAAGATTGGAGAAGAAGTGGCTCAGAGAATTAGCTACAGGACAATAATAATCATTGCATTGATGAGGGCTAACCAAATAGTAGGTGGCATTAGCATACTTTTAAAAAGTAGGTTGAGGAAGTGATTATTCCCCTCTACTCAGCTTTTGTGAGGCTACATCTGGAGTACTTTTGTAAGGGTGCTGCCTGGGCCAGGGGCTCCTTGGGGTGCTGGTGGTGGCAGGAACCTACCCACTGCCTACGAGGGAGCAGGGCACCGGGGGCAGCTGGGGCAGCCCTAGCCCCAGGTGTTGGGCACCGCCATGGGGACCTGCCAGGCCGGATGCTTGCCTGCAGGTCATGGTCTGGATCAGACCTGTTGAGGGTGACAGGGGTCTGATGCAGCCTTGAGGTGGCCAGGCAGGGTGGTGGGGCTGAGGCCAGGCCAGCAGCCTCTCCCCAAAGTCCTAGCAGGAAGGGGCAGCCCCAAGAGCACGATCTGCAAGCTGGCCCAAGCCCTGGCAGCCAAACCTGTGGGAGGAGGATGCTCTCAGGGCCGTGGCACCTGTGTCCATTTTTGCAGCTGCACTCCAGTATAAAAGAGATAGCAGTCTGGAGCAAGTCCTGCAGAGGGCCACCAAGGCGGTGAAGGGGCTGGAGCACTCAACATAAGAGGAAAGGCTGAGGGAAGTGGGTTTGTTTAACTTGGAGAAGAGAAAGATAAAGGGGAAATCTAATAGCAGTCTTCAGATATCTAAAAGGAGTTATAGAGACAATAGAGGAAGAGGTAGAAATAAAAGGACAAGATGCGATGGTCCCAAACTGCAGCAAGAGAAATGCTGACTGGACATGAGGAAAGCCTTTTTTATAACAGGCATGGTTAAACATGGAAACAGATGCCCAGAAAAGTTGGAGAAGCTCCACCCTTGAAAATTTCCAGTTTGACTTGATGAAGCCCTGAGCAGCCTGATCTAACTTTGAAGTTAGCCATACTTTGAGCAGGGTTTTCGACTGAATGACCTCCAGAGAGGCTCTCCAACCTAAATTATTCTATGGAGCTATGATTCTATAATCTGAAAGAAATATATTTACACTGATCAACTCAATTCAGCCACACTTGTGAGTAGATGGTTCCTGGTGGGAAGGCTGCACACACATAGACACATGTCTGAATGACAGCTCTGGAGAGTTATTTGATCTGAAGAGATTTGATTTAACACCAGTGGATCTCACTGTGCTTTGTATGAACTTTCAGCCTTTGTCTTTTGGCCATATGCTTGCCCAACAGTTCTTTACTGGGACACTAAAGTGTCTCCATACAGATATGAAGGTCCAAATAACCTCTCTCCGACAAACATTTTGTCTTGGTTTACACTGAACTACATCATTGCTCCAACGCAAGTTGCTGCAGGACCTGTGACTGTCATGAGCAGTAGCATTGTACTGGAAAGGAAACATCATGAAGCCTGTGTCTGGCTTTATTAATGTCTGCGGCAAAACTCCATTGTTTGGCTTAATGGAGTACCAAGACTTCTGCCCCTGTTCCTAAACTTCCTTGTATGAACAATACAGGTTGAGTAGGATGGAAGAAGTCCTACGAAAATATTTAAGCTTTATAAATGAAAAGGAAGCACAGATTACAGAAAGTCTGTTATTGTTTTCTCTGTAAGAATAATGGTAATATATCTATGGCGAATATAATTTCAAGGTGCATTCTTCAAATTGACTGTGCCTTAAAATGTTATTCGTCCTCTCAGTATTTCCTCATTTCTGGTTTTAATGAACCAATCGAGTCATTTGCAAGGAGAAAGTGCAAAGTATGGCATATTAGTATTAGTAGATAAGAGTATTAGTAGATAAGAGTAACTTTTTCATATACTTACACTTCTTGGAAAAACAGATGTTGTTTTCATAAAGGTTCATGACCAGTATACACTTTTTAACATGATTTAGCATGTAGAAGTAAGACAGTGAATCTGACCAGGAAGGAGTACTTTAGTGAGAGACTCAGCAAATACCACAGACCTGCCATGACTTAAATACTACAGTATGGGAACCTTTGATCTATGTAGAACTGAAGTCCACAGATCATTTTTTTGCTTCTTCTTCCCAAATTTAACTCATTGTCCTACCCTTTGAGTCCTTTATTAAATGCTCCTGAGCATGGGTCTTTGCTTATCGTAGTCTGATCAGCTTGCAAGCAAAAGGTCACATCAGTTCACAGATGTCATTGTGCAGCTCTTATCTGTTCCAATCCAGAAATTCCAGGAAATTATCACATGGAGTTCTCTGCATGCCCTTCCAGAACACTATCTTTCAGGCTAAACTTTATGTAGTGGTTGAGGTCAGATCTGCACATATTAAAGTCTCTATTTCCCAGGAGAGAAATACCCTGGCTCCCTGACCCTAAGAAAATTGTATGACATTTTTGAATAGTTCTAGTTTTGCTCTATTCTCTTTTCCTCAGGCTTCCCATGTTTCCTTATAGTAAGCTGGATTACTTCACAATGCAAACCACCTACTGTTTTAATAAATGGGCACATCTCTGGCAAAATTTCATCTTCGCAGAAGATGGACCCACTCTGACTTGAGTCTGAAGACAGATTACTATTCACAAACTATTTCAGTGGAATTGTCCTGAAAACACAGGCAGTAGTGTGGGGGGTTTATTATTATTATTTTTGCAAAATACCCTTTCATCTTTATAATACCTTCAGGTATTATATTTTGTATGTAAGTCCTCTGATGGAGGAATGTATGCATCCTGGATTTGCTCCTCTGTACACAAATGGCAGTATGTTTTGTAATCAGCAGTTCATTTTTTTAGCGAAAACAAAACAAAGGTCTATTGCAAGTTAAATTTGCTGACCTTTTTGAGATCCTGCAGGTTTGCAGATTTAACTTAGGAAAGAAAAACTTTCCTAACTTTTCTTAGCTAGGAAATGCATATCACTTGATTTTTACTGCCCTATTAATTCATTTTAAGTAGTTCCTAAGTATATCTGACCTGTTTCACCACAATGGCTAAATTCAGATTGCCACAGAGACGCCCTGTCAGAGATCCTGGCAGATCAGAAAAATGACATAGAGAAAAAGGAACTGCATCAGTAGAAACCACTGACCATCTCCCTTTCAAAGGAAGAGACTAGCAAGAAAATACAGGAAGAAATTGCCTGAAAAGCTCAGTGGAAATGGGAGAGGAAAGCATGGACATCAGAGGGGGAAACCACAAGCTACAGCCTTATGGAAAAGAATAAGAGGAACAAGAAAATAGCCAAACTGAAGTCCTCTTTCAGGAAAGCAGCAGGCTTTCTGCAGGTTTACAGGACTATTTCAGCAGCACTAGCAAAAGGTTTCAAAACCAAACCTTTAAAACTGAAATCTTGTTGTCTGCAAAAGGGCATCGCCACCTTCCTTAAAAGCACGGACTGCTGTTCAGCTGCTCCTTCCCCAGGGCGATGGAGAGGGCAATGGCAAGGATGATAGCAAGGGCGGGCAGGGGCGCTGTCGGCAGCTGGTCAGTTCTTGCTCCACAGGGCTCCAGGTGCTTGCCCATGTCAACAAATAAGCAAAGCCATGGATAACATCCCTCCATAGTGTTACCCCTGCCCTTTCCACTTCCCTTTAGATTTTACCAACTGTCCCACAGTCCTTATCTTAAGCACAGTTTCAGAGTCTTTCCACAGATGTGGCTCTGGATGTGTGTGCAGCATTGGCTGCAGCTGAGCCCAGCCATCATTTAGGTGCTTCATTGACTTGCTCATATACTAGTGTGCATGCCTGGAGCAGAGCTGGGAGAGCACTCGGCTTGGGTTGTCACCCGGCCTTTTGTTGGCTTCTTTGCTGTCAGAGCATGAGAGAATGAGGAGTGGTGAGAAGTGATCTTGATCCACCATCACTCTCTATTTTCCGTATATAGAAGCTGCTACCAAATGAACTTCATTTCTTTTTGGGATCCATATTCTATAATAAACTGATTCTCTGGGTCATGTGCCTCACACAGGCCATGTCCCATTAAGATCCAGCAGATATCAGCTTCTGCTTCAGCACTTCAGCCTCTTGTACTCCTGGGAGGCACAGGTGAATGTGACTTTTTGGCAAAAAGAATGTCTTCTCTCAGCCCAACTCCCTGTGGCAATAAAGCAGGAAGAGGACAGTATTTAGAAGCTAATCCATTTACTTGGGAGGCAATACCACGGAGGTGGGTGCACCTGTGTGAACTGGAGACATATTTCAGGTCAGGTTTGGTTCAGATACTGACCAATTCATGCTCACTAAGTCAACAAAGGCCTTATCAACCCTGGGGAACGATTTGTTGTGTACTCCAGGCCTCTTTTTTTTCTTGGCTTGTACAAGGTTCTTTGAACTCCAAATTTAGGTATTTCTCCTAATTAATGATCATTTCATACTGTCTTCAAAAGCCATTGGATTTTGATTAGCCAACAAATAAAGATGGCTTAATTTTCTCCTCTGGGCACATATTTCCCCGTCTCCTTAGCAGTTAATTGAGTACACGAATAATAGCACGGTCACACTAATAGGCTGCATAGGAAGGGCAATACCAGCCTGGTCACCAAGAGAACTTCGTTGACATTAAACATTTGGCAAATTTGATCCCCAAAAGGGGAGACAGAAGCTGTATCAATGTGTCCTGTTACATGGAGCCCTGACAGTTTGTGTGCAGCTGGAGCCTTGCAAGGGCAGTGTGCAGCCTTTCTTTGCAGCGGATACTTCAGTTCGCTCCTCCACCCAGATCTTGGTGATTAAGTTGTTATAACAGGGAAACAGACAATAGATTCTTGTCTCCCTTCAGCTAAATGGGGAAATGTTCACCTTTGGAAATGACTGGGTCAGCTCCACTGAAGTCTATAAGGTGGCTTTAGCGTTACTTAAAGACAGAAATCCATCAATCAGCAAGATGACCTTCCTTTTATTTGTTATTATCCCTAAAATGATATGCAGTTCAACAGCACTCTGGGGCAAAATGACAGCAGGAGAAGCCCCCAAAATGTTTTGCTGTTCTCAGCACAGTGAAACATGTATGTGGAAACTGTGAACTAATACGTCCTGCTGCACAAACCAGAAAAAACACAGCATGTGAAATTACATAGGCATTGAATTTGTCTTGTAATGAATTGAAATGTAATGAAGAAGTAATGAATCAAGAACAGAGAGTGCTAAATATCAATGAGAACATCTCAATACAAGTAATTGGCCATTATTAAAAAATTCCTAGAGGGGAAAACTTACTTTCATGCTCTCCAATGAGGTGCTAAGATCAGAGGAATAAGCTAAAAGAAGGAAAGCTTTCTGAAAGTGCTGCTTTTGAATTCTCTTGGCCTTGGAATTTATTAAGGCATTGTATGTAGTAAGTGTATATAGATCTACCTACATATAACCAAATTGACATCAAGAGTTGCTGAACTTGCTTCCACAGTGCTTAAAGCAGCCCTTTAGTCTTTATGGAGATGAAAGGTGTTTTTATCACTAGCTTCAGGCAAGATATGAATACCAAACTCTTTGAACATGGTGGCTTAAAGTCATTTCAAAGCTCATAATAAAGCCTGTGCAGTGATTCAACAGGCAAAAATATTTTAAAACACATTCTGGAATTCTTTTATTGTTCAGTTCTGTTTGTCGAATTGTAATAGAAAATGCCTAGAGTTTTCATGGGAGGTCAACAACCAGAAGATGCCCTGTTGCTGGTGGCAGTTGTGCATCTCTTCAAATGTATTAAAACATCAGTAACGCAATGTTATGACACATCTCTTTCAGAAGATTTGTGATCTTGTATTATTGCTGTGAATGGGTCCCACATTACTATCAGACTTTCTTGCTTTCTTGCTCAAGAACATGACACTGCTTTTTTATTTCCAGCAGAAGGAGGACTGCTGACAGGTTCCAGGAGAAGCCATGAATCTAACTCTTCTCACGACAAAAATAAATGCGACATCTGGTAACACTGATTCGGGTGGGGGAGCAGGGGAGGGGGATTCCCTAAGGGGGAAATTATAAAGGATATTACTGAAAAGAATACTTTAAATTAAAATATTTGAATGCCAAAACATTTACAAAATAAAGCTTACATATATGTATGCTGATGGACCAGGGTGATATGGTTTACTCTGAGTCAGAATAGTGCTAAAAGAGATCTTGAGAGGTAATGTAACCCCAGGGCACAGAACAGAATCAATGACGTTCACTGCATGCAAACAAAAATTGGCCTTTCATGTGCAGTGGTCATGCTCAGCTTTTCCCACATGCATATGTATTAATTGCTAGACTATATTTACAGATATTTTGTGTGAATTTTTCATCTATGGAAATACACTCACTTTTCCCATGGAACAATGCATATGTACGGAATCACGGATGAAACAATGGTGAAGTACTGTGTTTTGTAATAGGTATTTAGCCCCCACAAACAGGATTAAAAGGCTCAAGTTTCAGGATTTTTATTCTGCCTCATGTTAGTTGCAGAACCTGAGCTTGCCCTCGCAAGATGTTTTCGTTCACCAATAACCACCAGCAGTCAGGACTAACTGACACCCATCAGCACATCATGGGCACAGCTACGAACGCCTTCCCCTGCTCTCATAGACTCCTTTCTGTACATACGTGGTCACAGAATCCAGATCTTACACATTTCTCTCTCCTGAGCACGGACTCCTACAAAATATCAACTATTTCTCTCCTTTGGAAAAGTGTAAAATGAGTTAGTAACTGGTCTTTTAAGGTGTTGGCATTTAAGGTATAAAATCAATCTGGTTTCTTTGTGTGCTTTCAACATCATTTTTCCTCAAAAAGACCTGATTGTCTTAACAGAATTGGATGGTGATTCTAGTTTTCATTTGCAAATTTTGATTCAGAAGTCTTCCCATGATGGACACAAATAGCCAAGAAAATGTGTAAGACCCTAATTCAACAAAATGTTTACCTCATGGTTCTGCTTTCTGACTTGAATTCTTAAATGCCTGTTGACTAAATATGGAAATGCTTAAAGCTGTTCACGTGCTGAGGTGGGGCCATAATGCTCCTGTTCTACAGCCCAAATCTTACAAAGATTTTTTGTTCTCAAACTACTTTTGGCACACAACTTCTCCCAGAGAAATCAAGTCAGATAACCCTAAAACTGATGTGGAGAGGAATGGGAAAAAAGTAAAAATGATCGTGAATCATAGAAAGTTTTGTCAAGACCTTTCTTGACACAGTTGTTATAGTTGAACTACATATACATATATATATACACACATATATACATATATATAATTATATACATATATACATAATATATGCACATATATAAAATTATATACTAGAGTGTGTGTGTGTGTATATATATGTACGTATACACACACTCTAGTACACAATTTTATAGACAAGTAGGTGTCTTCTGCCTGTCTGCATGAAATTAAACATGCTTGGAAGTGTAGCCAGGATCCAGACCTTGGATTATATGCTCTTCAGGAGAAAGACAGACTTCATTTTGTTTTGTGTTCAGCATTAGTTATATTACCAACAACACAAATTCAAACATAACTGTACTCTGAACCCAGTAAAGAACAGCCAATAAAAGTTCAATCAGACAAATGACATTTTCCTGCAGTAATCACACTACAGCTCACGCAGCTGCCACTTTCATGTTTGGTTAACTCAGCACCACAGGTGACATGGTATTGAACTGTTTTCACCTGCAATCCTTTTTATTAATAATATTGTAGGTTTTAGAAGCTAAAACTGGCATACTCTCAGGCCCAGCCACTAATGGTCAAAGCAGATGAGACAGAAAAAGTGTAGGGAAAGGAAGCAGAGGCTCTGGAAGAGTACATAACTTCTTCAAGGACAAGCAGGTCTTCATAGGCACAGGTATGTCACAGAAAAAGAAAAAAACTGGTGGTTACCTGATGTCATGTCACATTCTAAATCCACTAGGTAATACTGCCTTTCAGAGAGAAGTATAATCCCAGAGCATCACTATTTTGATAGTTTTGAATAAATTAAAGGTTTCATTTTCTGCTGATTTCATAACATGCTGAATCAGGCCAAAAGTTCTGTTTAAAATAAAAAAGCACATTTATTAGCTCTTTGAGCCCTGTTTTGCCTGAATTGTTTGATCTTGCCTGTAGAAATATCATAACCTCTGCTTTCTTCAACAACTAACAAACTTTTGCCTGCAAATTATTTTAGTTTAGTTGTTCTTAATTTCCATACTACTACTGATCTGACCAATGCTGCTGTAGATGCCATGAGATCAGTGTGTTTCTTATTTTCCCCAGGACAGTCTCAGCCTGACCTTTAGCAGAAATACCAAACACGTTAGTCCACTGAAGTTCAGAGAAATTCTTGTTGAGCTGGGGTAACCCTTTGCTTTAATTTAAAGTCTGTGCTAGTGTCCCTCATGGATGCCAAATAGATGGTCACTGCAGCAGTAGCATCATTACCTCAAGGTCTGGGAAACCATGAGGTGTTTTTTACCTTCACACTTTACTATACAGTATTCTTAAATCCTTTCCGTTACTAGGGAAGAAAGAAAGAAAGAAAAGCTGTGACACAGGACAAACATGAAGCATTTGTTTTCTCCGTTGAAAAGCTGTTATTAATTTTTATTACTAATGGTCATGGAGCACTTCTCCATTTCTCCTTTCCCACTCTCAAAGTGCCATAGCCCTGGCCGAGCTCTCCCTCAGTGCCACCATTTCGCCTCCCCACTGATCTGCAACGTGGGGCCATGCTACAGTGTGCGTGAGCCCCCCAGCAGCCTGGCTGCCCACTCCCACCCGGCAGCAGCTGTTCGGCCAGGAGATGCCTTTCCAACTTCCAAATGCCTCCTCCCATGCCTACAAATGCCCTGGCAGAGGGCCAGGAACTGCTGTCACCACCAGCCCCGCAGAAGAGGAGGTTCTGGACCTGAGGCATGCGCCCCAGAGTGCTGCCCAATGCCAAGGCAGGTGCCATGGTAAGCAAGGAGGGAGGAAGAGAGGTAGGGAGATGCCACCAGAGCAGCAACCTGCCCTGAACTTGGCCAGCACTGGAGCAGCCTTCCCCAGAGCCACTTCTGCTGCTTCATTCATACTCCTGACTCCTTTGCTAACATGAGTCATTTCACAAACCCTGAACTACTGCTTCCTTTTTTTTCTTTTATTGCAAATAAAGGCAACTGCAAATTGTTCTTTGCTTGAAAGGAATACCTGTACATGGGCTCTTGCATCACAGAAGACTAGAAAAGATAAAAGGCCTAAAGTTCAACTTTATCGATAAAATTTCAGAACCTGGATTTTCAAATCTATACGCACTCAACTTCTGTGCATATATATGTGTCATATCCTACTTTGGATCTTCTCCCTTGCCATTCCTAGGTTTAGTTAATGGAATTCCCTCCAAGCCAAAGAAAATTCAGAGCAGAGAGGTGACAAGTCCTGTCTAGCCTTTCCCTGAAACAGCAAGAAAGAGATATTAGGAGAAGAGAGCTGGAACGGGTCAGAGAAGGAATTGGCTGTTCAGCCTTTAGGGTGAGCTTCAGCTTTTCGTACTCTTTTTTTCCAAACAAGACAGGTGTGTACACCATTTATTATCATCAGGTTCAAATTTCAAAGCCTCATTGCACAGAAAAATTTGTTTTCAGCAGGAAATCACTTGGATGTATTTTTCCCAGATTCAGATTTCTTTTCCTTTTCCTGTCGATGACACCACCTAGAGCCTTTTAAGGTTGTTTTTGCATGCGTGTGTGTGCGCCTATCTTCTATATCATGGAGACTGAGCATTTTGAAACTACGGTTTTGACTGGATCATTCCACCTGCCTATAATGACACCAGATGCAGGAATGGGGTGACAGATGTTTCTAAGGCAGAAGATGCTTTTAGGGAGCAACCAAATATGCCCATACTCTTCTTCTTCTTGTTGCTGCTGCCAGCTGGAAAGAGGGGCTTTGAGTCCACAGCACTGGCAGTTACTAACAGGGCAAAGAGAGGAAGTGGTTAGAGAACTTGAAGAATGGCTGAAAGAAGCCCAAGGAACAGGCATGCCAAGAGACTTGCTCCCCAGGTGCCAAAGTATGTGCTCCAGCACTACCAGTAGTGTTCTAACTGCAGTACACGCTTATGCATTTATTTTTAAATACAGCCTGGGAATTCTGAATGGGACTGGGATGTTATCACTAAAGTGTTTGGTCTGGACTGCAGGGGTACTGGCTGATAACTGCTCCAAGGCACTAACTCATGTCATTCTGATTAACAGCTCCTTCTCTATGATGTGTTTTTTTGCTGAGACACTTCTTCATTACTCTGGCGGCAGTATGCTCAGGAACTGCAGAGAACAAAAATGGGCCAGGAAATCCCTACAAGATTCATCCTGAGTTGTCTGGAGGTCACAGACATTTTGTTCTGAGAAGATACCACCTGCTAGAAGGAAAGACATTATCTACACCAAGGTCAGCTTTAGGAAATCTCAGATCCTGGGTGAAAATTGTACCATAGGATGGTAAGTCTCATGCAGGAACTGGAGATGCAAAAGTTACAAAACTTAGGGCAAATCATCTTTGGAGCCTCACTCTCCCACTTCCAATCAGCCAATTTGAGACCTAATTTGTGGCCTAGGCAAAAAGAGATGTAAACTCATTGTTTCATAGTGCAAAGAAACTTGTTTTGCAATCTACTAATCATTCCAAGCTCAGTATTTCCCTTAGCAGTTAATATTCAGAATATTCAGAAGCACAGCTGTAAGAAAGCACAATTCAATTTCACATTAATCTAAAATCAAAAGTAAGAAAGCAAATTGTCCCATGCTTAAAGGCAGCTCTGATCAGCACCTCCTTTGCAGTTTTCTCTTACTGATGAATGGGCAAGAGCATCAGCCTCGATGGGAAAAATACATCCTACCCAGCCATCAAAGGGACATAGAAGATGCCCACTAGCTAGAAGAAAGCAAGCTACCAGTCTCTGGCACTTCATGTGCCATTAAAAAAAATATATTCAAGATTCTGCTTTGCTGTAGTCCAATCATTCAGTTAAGGTTCCCACACCAGCTGGATAAGTGTCTGTGCTTGTGCATCTGGAGGCAGCACACAGGTGGGTTGAAAAGGATGCCCAACCAGCCTCTGCTCCCTTCACTGCTTGTGTTGTTTTTCCCTGCCAAGAGCTCACATGCCAGGCACCTCTCACCAGTCACTCACAGATCATGTTAACAATTGTGTCTGGCACCTGCGGTTATGGTGCAGAAAAGGGACTGTGGCACTGAAATATTTAGGACGTGGCCCAAGCTGGGCTGGCAGGTGCTGCTCCCCCACCTTGGTGCTGATAATACAGCTACCGGGTATATGAGGGCAGCAGGGCATTGCAGCTTGTACTGCAGCTTGTCGAGCTTAACAGTGACCCTGGGGGTGGAGGTAACCTGCATGCTGGGGATGGGAGAGCAGGCCAGATTGAACAGTGTGGCTTGGTGAAAAGGAAAGTGCCTAAGTGTTTTGTTGAATTCAAGCACTAGGATGGTGGCAGGCTACAGAGCATGTGAACATTAGCTAAGCATCTGCGGGGCACGCTGAGAGAAAGAAAGCATGTCACTGAATTAGTGCTTGTGGGCAACCAAATGCCAGAGGTGTAACTGAAGAGCTGGGAGGTGGCAAAGGACAGTAAGGACTGTGTACGCAAAAATTGTTCATTCAGGTCAGAGTGCCAGGCTCCCTGCACCACTTCCCATACGTGCCAGTTCAGTTCTTCTTGGGCACACGAGGGAAGGGCACCCAACAAGAGATGCTAAAGAAAATCAATAGCCCTTGCTAGCTGCTTGGTTTCTCCGCTTTTTTCCATGCAGGAAGATCATGCTGTTTTTTCTACCTGAGAGAAAACCTGGGCATCCATGCATCCACGCCAGCACTGGTGCACGCAGAGTTTCCACCGTGCCAGCCTGCGCTGCGGCGTAGACAGCCCCCCGCTGCTGTGCCTCGCTGCCTTCTGCTCAGCTGTCCCGTGCAGCAGCCCCAGGGCTAGGGTTACAGGACAGTTTCTAACTTTGTGCCTGTCCCAAGGCATCAGCATGGAGGCACATGATTTGTAATTTATGAGGACACCCATAGAGCTGTCACTTTCAAGGCAGGTGTTGAGAAACTGGCCAGCAGCCCGAGCAAAGAAAAAGACTGACCTCACCCTGAAATAATGGTGGCCAACATGGTCACAGGACAGAGAGCATTGACATAAGCGGGCTTTAAAAATAAATAGGTCATCCCACTAGACTAGCTCACTCTCTTATACAAAGAAGCCATGAGGTACCAATTTATAGTTAAAGGAAGAGTATAAACAGCTATTCAAGGCTTTGACAAATGTGTAGCGTTTTGAGTCATGATTTTATTTAGCTTTTTTAATTCTCCTACCCAAATCAAATTTTAAGTTGTATCACTAGGCATATCATCAGAATAACAGGCAATCTTTCAACGCCCATGCTAAAATGAAGCAAAAGACCATAAACATACAGACATTTTGATGCAGAGGAAAAGGTGTTGAATGTGTGTTAATACAATCTGGTCTTAGGAGAAAAAAAGGAGAGGAATTCCAGAGAAGAAATGACTATTTCAATGGCTGATCCAAAATTCGGGGGAAAAAAAAATAAGGCAGATTGTTTTCCCCTTCATTCAAGTCTGTGGCAGGGCTGGGTGCCTTCACACAATTGTCATTTTGCAAAAGATGTTTCATACCTCCTTAAATCAGGACATTTCGGACTAATTCATAGAAGGAGAGAAACAGGATTTTGTTTAGCCAGAGAATTCAAACAGTTTCAAATAGTTATAGGAGTTACAAAGTGCCAATAACAACCTAAGTTTTGACATTCACCCATCACACATCTACCTCCTGGATTTGCTGCACCCAGTTAATTCCCAACACAGTTCAAGAGCACCTGTTGCCGCTCCTGCCCTCTCCAGCTCTTTCATTCATTAGAGAGGGAGAAAAGGTAACTTCCCTATAGGAGACTTTCACTCTTTCATACCACCTGAATGGTTCAAAAGGAGAGGACAAGAACAGGGACAAGGTACTAGCTACTACAGCTCTGTGAGAGCACAGACATTGCGTGCCCAGGAACATGAGAAGTAAATTCATGTACTGGTTAACTCTATTGGTTTTGTCAACAATGTAAGTTCACAGCAAATTCTTCTCAGTTCTTGCTTCCTAAGGGAAAACCATCCCTCAGCACAAGGATACAGCACCCGTGCATTAGCAGAACTGCTTTTCCTCAGTCAGGAAAACAGAGAAACAAATAATTCCAACATAGAAAACACTTGCTTTTGCTTAGACCAAGAGTCCCTTTGAGTCAGCTGTTAATGTTTTGTCACATGGTGACTGTCCCTCATGTGGGTAACTAACGAACTACCATAAAAAGTCCAGTATCGCTGGCATTAAGTCATTTGTCAAGCCTGTAAAGCAGTTGCCTAAATCAAGACATCAAGTTACCAGAGGTCAATAGATTGCTATTTCACGCTTGTTTATTTCCATGCTCCCTCTAAAAAGTACTTTCTAATTTTCAGTTCCTCAGCTAACCCTTAATGATGCCAAAAATGTCTTGTTCCAATACGGCACCTATTCTGCTGCTTCAGTCATTCATTTTTAGCATTCTCAGTCCATTAACCCAGGGGAGAGCAACACCACATCCAGTGCACCGTGTTCAATTTACATTTAGTTCTTCCATTGCAACTCACTTTGTGACTATAAGTCCTACCTTTGCAGTTCTGGAAGACTTCAGTAGCTTGGTCTCTAAGGTGCTAAAGTGAATCGTAAGAACAGTTAAAATGAGCCAGGAATGTAACAAGCCATATGTACTTTAATGCCCTTTTAGTCAAAAAAAGGAAAGAGAATCTTCCTGTTTCTGGGACCCATTTTGCAAGGCAGGCTGAAAACAGGCTGTAAGCAGTTTGCAGCATTTCATGGCAAATTGTAATTGACAGACCAATTAAAGGAGAAAAAAACCTCAACAAAGCAGATTCTGTGAGTCCAAACATCTTATTAAAGTGACAGGCCACCTAATTAGCCTCAAATAGAATTAGGAGCTTGCTCCCTGTTTCTCCTCCAGTAATACGGCCATCCTAATTATCCATATCCTATTTCATTCATTTTGACTGTAAACACCTTTCCAATAGAACAGATCCCTTCTTAATCAGTGTATTACAGATTAGGTTTGAGAAAGCCACAATGCCTGTGCAATTGTTCCAAGTTGGTCAAGCCTCTTTGGTGATTTCTCTGTTACAACATAGCTCGGAATCATAGTGACCAGCCTAATGACTAATTTCTAGATAGGTAACTGGGAAAAAAATTACCCTGTAAGAATACTATCCTCAAGTGTCAAAGATGTACTGCAGGCTGCCACAGAACAATATTAGTGTCTACAAGGTGATGACCATGGAAACTCTGAGATACCTGTAAGCTGCCAATTTGGCTGAGTCAGGAGATACTTTGCATAGTTGCTGTCCCAGTTTTCTTTCTTTTTCTTTTCTTTTTTTTTTTTGATCTTTGCCCATTGTTTTAGTTCCCTGCTCTGTGGTGCTATGTTCAGAAAAGGGAAACTAAGTTGGGTTTCAATCGCTTATCTGAAATAAGTCCTGGC
This sequence comes from Apteryx rowi, assembly GCF_003343035.1. Lineage (NCBI taxonomy): Eukaryota > Metazoa > Chordata > Aves > Apterygiformes > Apterygidae > Apteryx > Apteryx rowi. Next base: position 533,757 of record NW_020448697.1, read on the forward strand.
AAGTGTTTTGAGCCTGCAGCAAGAAATAGAATAAAGCACGGCCTAGAGAGAAGATTACAAAAAGGTCTCAGCTCTCTCTCTCTTCAAGTTATTGACACATATAGTGTCAATGGTCTGATAAGTGACTTCCACAGATAATCTCCAACCACCTGTTAACTACATCCACTTGGTCTGGTATTACCCAGCCAAACCTCAGGCAAAAGCAATATGAATGGTTATTGAAATGTTATGCTGGGTTTATAGCTAGATGTGTAGCTTTTCCCTGTGCATGCACCTAATAGAGCGTGTCCTTTAGTAAGGCAGAAGCGCAAATCTCCTTGGCTTTCTCTAAGACTTGTGCTGCTAAGTTATTTAGCAAAAGCCAAACCTAACTAGTTAGAATTTTTAGATTGGAGGAAATGATGTGTCAGTGTCAAAAGACAGGAAAAAATTGCCAAGATCACATTGGTGAAAAAACGCTAGAGACAAGTCAGTTAGTTCTCACAACACAGATTCACAGACGATGAAAACCATCCACAGATTTAATGTGGGACAGCGGGCACCGCATGCAAGTCCCTCTAGGTGCAATTCTGTAATTTGTCTTTAGAGTCATTAAACAGAGCAGGACCGAACTTAGCACTGCCGGCACTCGCTACTGTACGGCAACCTTTCTTTATCTCATGCCCAGAGAGAGGAGCGGCAGGAAAATGTTAAATCACAGGGTGAAATTTGGTTTGGACTGCTAAGTTAAGCAGCCAAAAGTAAGTTCTGAACAAACTCACTGAAAAAGTATACAAATAACTCATTTCTGCTAAACCTAATGATAGTTACAAGTCAACTGTAATACATCTAGGCAGGTGAGAGCTTCATATTTTGGAGTTTTGTACCAGACTATCTAAAAAGAAATAATATTCAAACAATAGCTAGAGTTGCTGGGAGGCTACTTGCAGCTTAACAGATATTCTCATTATATTACAGGTTAAGTAGGTTGCATGTTTGAAGGTAACCTACCAGCAGACATCTTGATTAAATATTTCCAGGCTGACATCATCCCCATGTTTCACTTTTCAATAATTAATTCCATGTAGCATGTGTATTGTTCCAGTCACATAAAAGCTTTCATTATGGTCCTGATACCATCATTAACATTACACTAAATTTTGCATGAAAGCAGGGGTTCCACCTCATTGTATCTGTAGAAATAACATACATTCTCCACTCAAAGAGCAAAAGCTTTAATTTTGGAAGAGCACCGTATTTTCAAGTGAAGGTGCTCACAGAAGCAAAAATCTCGCTTGGTGGAAACATTAGTATAGCTTAAAGGCTTTGTCAAGCTAAGGAGGGTCTGAATTATTCTACAGCTATATGTTATATGCTATTTTCTAACTATATACGGGTATAGTATTTATATACTGTGGGCATGCTGATTAAAGCTTGTTGTACAATGTATAATTTGATACTCATTCTTCTGCTCCGTTTCTAATTAGCTGAGCACATTAGCAGAGAAATTAAAACAGTACTGTTTCTGATTTCAGGAAAATCCCCTTCTTCTTAAATCTCTTTCCTTGTTACTAGTGCAGTGAATGAAACACTAATGCTGGTTTTCACCCAAATGTAGGTTGCAAGTGTTCTCCTTGACACTCCAGCTATAAATGCCCACCTCCCCCAGCACAGCTTGCAGTGCCCTTAGTTTGCACTTAAGAATTCCCACTACACCCAGTTCCCCGCTTGCTCTTGTAACCGTTGAAGCAGCTCAACCACTAGGCAATAATTTTATGGAAGTGATTTTAATCACTAAAATTCCTTTGCTGGGCTACAATACTTTTTGCCTACTCTTTTTCCCTAACCCTTGCAATCAAGGATGTTTTCAACTCAGATATTATTAGGAGAAGAATACCTGCACAAGCAAATATCAAAGGCGCTATACACCAAACTAGGTCTAGGAGACTTTCTAACTATCATGTCAGCCATCTTCCACCCAGATGGGTGGCTGAGAAAATAATAAATTTGATCCTTGCAAAGCAATTCCATGCAGTCTCATTATTGAGAGTCAGACACAGGATCCAGTTAACTAAATCCTCTTGGCATGCCAAAAGACTGCAGTTTTCCTTAATCTCCACCCAGTGACATTTGCAGTTCTTTATGGCTACACCAACGGACCGGTCTGTTTCCCCTGCTCTTCTCCATACCCTTCACCACTCTGAAGTCAAAATATTTTCTTTATGTCAGTCACTGGAATTTCTTCTTCCAGTCTACTTTCTGAGGCTACTCTGTAGAAGTTTTCCCTTTTGCCATATATTTGGTCCTTTTTTTTTTCTGGAGTTGCAGGATGATCAGTAACCTAAATTAGGCTGGCACTGTTGCAATGGGTATTCATGCTGGGCTTGAGACAAATTTACTCTGGTACTAGCAAAGTAATAAAGTATACTTCAAATTATTAAAAACAGTTGATTACACTAGACTCAAAATTTGAATCTGACAGGGAAGAACTTACAGAAGTGTTTCTACTTAATGAAATATTAACAGTTCAGAATTAAACTCGGAAACCTGCAGTTTATGTTCATCAGCAGATTCATTCCTTAGTTAAAATATTGTTTCTTTTATCAGCTAGAATAATCCGTTTTGTCCTTCCATAGAGAGCTCTGCCTGAGATGCCATTAGCCTCTTAATACCTGCTTTATCCCTAAGGACTGTGTAGGGGTAAACTGTTACGAAGTCTAATGCAATGAACTTCTATTATTAAAGCTCATTTCATTAAGGAACCATAAAAAATATTGTTTTTCTTTCCATGGGAATCAGATCAAATTCAGAGACCCATTCGTTGCATTTCGTAGAAGAAGCAGACAGGAAGCAAAATGCTACCTCAGAAAGCCAATAGCTTAAAGTACTGCTTGAAACGCTCCATATAGCTGGAAGGAAGATTTCTTGGCTTTCAAGAAATATCTTTAGAAAGAAATCACTGTGGTACTGCTCGTATTTGTAAATATTTAAACTGATTTAAAGAAAAGTACCCAACATCTCTGGGAAGAAAGGCTTGGGAGGACAAAGTGGAATGGCTGTCTCTCAGAGGAGACCTTGTAGGCTCATATTTCACAACCCTGTCTGTCCCCATTAGTTCCAGTTGCTAGATGGTTTGAATGGACTTTCCATTAAATGTTACATTTATCTCCCTCACCCACATCCTTCATGCAGCCCTGCTCTTCAGAGGAAAAACTTGATCTGAAGCAAATATGAATTGCATACAAAATTATATCTTGATTTAGCCACATAAAATATTTTTAATATGCTAAAATGGAAAGTACTAAAGAGTCCATAAAGTAAGACCATCCAAATGTAAAATGCACAAATATGCCATCAGAACTTCATTGAGGGAATTAGTATGAAAGACTTTTGGAAAAAGGAACATGCCTTGGACGTAAGATACCATTTATTGGAAATAGCTATTATTTCTTTAAATGAAAGCGTTATTGGCCTTTTTCTTTGGCATCACGAATTTTATACATTTATGGCATGAAGTAACTGTCCACTGTCTCTATTTTCTAAAATCTCCATTCCTAGAGGCATTTAACTAAGTCTTTGGGTCCCTTCCTATTCAAGAAACCCACTCCTTAATGATGGATGAATCCAAGGACACTTTAGCATATGGTTATGTTCTTTTCTCAATTACAATTTAACATTTTAAATCTAAAGAAGCTGCTCTTTAAAAAGTTTTTCATTTTGTACAGAAACAGTTAGCTGTCATTACTTCTGGTGACCTAGTAAGTAGAAAAGATAGGATTTAGTGTGGCTAACTGAAAAAAAGAGTAGGCCAAAGTTGTGGGCAATAGCCAGGTTGGCATGGTCTGGCAGCGAACGAACTGTTCTAGTCTCAGCAGCTCACTGCAGGCCTTTCGCTTGTAAATCCTCGGCGTGAGCGAGGCCTCCCTCAGCCACAGTCAGTTGCTGCCTCTCATGGCAAGGAAAATGAGTTGGTGGTCTCAGACCAGGTGCTTGTGCATGGCAAAAATCCCCAGCACTAATCGATACCCTTGATGACAGAAGTCACAGCAGAAAGGCCCAAGACCAAAATGAACATAGAAATACATTAGTGAGCACAGGACTCTGCTCTCCTCGAAGGGGGTGGGGGAGACATGAAGGGAAAGATTTCTGGAGCAAGTCGTGCAAATGGGTCAGTGTGGCAAGAATCAGTGCTGGCGCCAAGCTGTACCTTTTTCACACAGAGGACTCAGATTCCCAAAGAAAAACTTGAGACGCTTTTGTAGACAAAGTAAGATTTTGCGCAAAGAAAGAGGCAGAACGTTAGCATACCACGCAGGCAGTCTGGAGATAGCAAACGATCCCTAACTAATTCTGATATACCAGCTGCAAAAAACCTGGTCCTGTATTCCTGCAGGACAAATGGAGAGCTAGAAACTTGATAACTTGCCCCTAAATCACCTAAAAAGTCTTCATCACAAATTAAAGCAAAAATCCAGGAATACTCACTCCCCAAAATCTTGTTGCTGAAACCACAAGCACAGCCAAAGTCTTATTCACAGTAAATTTTTCTTTAATTCACCAGATGGCAAAGATGAGGAAGGAGGAAGAAGCAGCAAATTTCTGTTTATGGTCCATCTTCCATCATTAAGGAAAAACTGGTCACAGGCGCAAAATATTTATGGCTGATTATACAGAGGCAGTCAAAAGATGGAAAACATCGGCTATTAGGTAATGCTCCAGCTCCTTTGATCTAGCTGAAACACGTTACCTCATTGTCTCATGCGCATTCCCAGTCACCACTAAGTCATTACTCGTAGACCTGCCCCTCGTCCCTAAAAACGGCAGATGCTGGTGCTATAACGTGGATCTCGTGGATGCGTCCCCCCCGTCGGCCCTGCCACGGACTGCCGGCCCTGCGAGAGGCTCGCAGGCATGGTGAGTTAAGCCTAAGATTCTCAGGATTCCCCACAACATAACAGTGATGCTTTGGAGAGTTTCTGCAGCTTGTTATGGGGGATGCCATGCATGGTTACTAGAGGGTATATTTTCATTTAGTCTGAATGCTTGGCACACTCAAACCGTAAACAGAAGCCTAGGTAGAAATAGATGGAATTATTTGCTTACACTCACAGTGATGAAAATGATTAGTCAATTAACTTTACTAATATAYAGTATCTTGTGAGAAGATAAGGCGCCAACAAGCAACACAAGCTTCCAAATTGTGTCAAAAAGAACAAGCTCGCTGGCATTTAGGCTGATTTATGGTGAACTATGACAAGTATGCAAATTATGACAGTCCCCTTTTATGTTTACATTTGTGCATTTTTCTTTGGCTATTTCTGATGATAGGCAGATTAGTGCAGCTACTTATAATTTGATCTCATTGACAGAAGTGCATTCAGCTGGAAAGATATTCTCCAGTCCCAGCCCCAACTTCCTGTTACTACAACAGACTGAATGCACAGTGTTGGTAAATATTTTCAAGGGGAAAATGGCAGCTAAAATTAGCCATGATGACATTAYAGTGATCACACAAAAAAGCCCAGATGAAAAGTTTATAACATGAGACAGGTTCAATTAGTTACTCAGTTCATTTAAGTAGTTCAGTTGGACAATTATAGACAGCTACCAATTCCATTACATAACCGTAAAGCAATGTCCTCATGAACTTCTATTTGTGCATCACTGTATCTGTCCAGGATCTCTAAATCTCTTTCCAGTCCACTTGTCAAATCCCTCACCTTACATAGAATTTTCTCACTCCTAGGCTGTTAACTGGGGCATGTTACCTGTGCTACATAGTTTAATCTGTAGGTGCCTCAAGTCATAGAGGCACCTTAAACCTTCTCCAACTGAATGACCAGCTCAGGTACTAAATGTGATATAATCACAGGTTGTTTGACCTGAACCAGATGCTACCATTCATTCTGTGCAAAGATAACCTTAGCATCCTGCACTCCCGTGCTAATGGGCGTTTTCACTCCCCCCATGCTAATCTGCTGCTCTCGTTCAACTGAAGGAAGGTGAGCCTTATAATACACAGCCAAGCAATGGGCTCCCCTCATGTGCATCCAGCTTTGGGACAGAGATCTTAAGCAAAAATGATTAAGGAATGAATTTTACAGCACTGCCCCAAACTCTGTTTGAAAAAAGTCCCATGAGAAGTCCTGCTACAGTTGTTCCAAGAGAAAGGAGCAGTGGTCATGCAGAAGAGCCAGGACATCATTGGTGAAAGGCTTTCATAGCTGTAAAATCACTCTTGGACTTCAATGGCTCACCTAGTGGCTGAGTTATAATAATGTCATTTCTTGGAAGCCATGCTACAGGATATTATATTTGAGACTCTACTACTTGTCCCTGTAAATTTTCAGAGGGCCAGTGAGAGGATGATGAATATCTCTTCAGCTTTATCTGGTTAGGGACCAGCCCTGTCCTCTTGCAGACCTCACATCTCCAGATATTTCTGTGCAAACTTGGAAAGATTAGGAACTGCAGTGGAAGGAATTTTATGAGAGGGGATGCTGAGTACCTGCTTTTTCCCCTCCATGAGCTACAGTGAAAGTTCTTCCCTCCTGTGTGGTTAAAACACCCTACAAAGTCTCTTACAATTTCCTGAATGGGGAGTGCTATCCCAATTGGATTCAACTCCCCATGTCTTTGGTTTCAGTGGGCAGTTTTGGTGAAGAGTAAATCCAAGGGTTATGCTCTACAGAGAGCATGCTTTAGAGATTTCCTGTGAATATTCGTTTTCCATTTTTGACAAGAGTCATTCAAAACAATCTGGGTGGTTTTGGATACTGATGGTCATTTTAGATGACCGAGATGGTTCGCTCTAAGTGAAGGCCAACACAGTCCAGAATATAAGGAGCAACATACCTACACCTACACTTGTCCATATGCCTTTTGGACAGGCCCTGCTCCCTTGTCCTATTTAAACAAGGTCCAAAGCAGTTTTATGCAGAGCAGGTTGGTTTTAATTTCCTCTGTGATGTTCCAGGCTCAAAATTTCCTGTCCTAGTAAGGAAAATGCTATACCTCCCAGTCTGCTCTGATGTGGTATCAGAGCCGGCCATGCCCTCACCAATGGGTGCCATCCCACAGGGTCTGACTACAGCAGGCAGAGCAGGGAACTGGCAACGGGAGCCATTGGCAAACCCAGATACGGCAAATCATGAACCAGGGCCAGGGGCTCTCCAGGGGCTCCTGTCAGGAGCAGAAGGACATGGGGAAAGGGACAGGGCTCGGCACAAGCTACAACATCTGATCGAGGGATTCACTGAGGAGAACAGCTACCTACAGCACAGTCAGGTCCATCCAGGATGCGGGGCCGGAGCTGGCACCACTGCAGTTTCTGTGCATCTGGATATCTTGTCCAGGTAGTCCTGATATAGGTAGCTTTGTTTGTGAGGACCTTTCATCAGGTATGTGTCACAACAGTTTGAGGCAACATCCAGGCCATTAAAAATACATAATATTAAGGAAAGCCTAAAATTGAAATGAGATTTATCATCTACGTAATCAATTGTTGAGTGTGGGCATAGCTCATAGTGGACAGGAACATGTTAAAGCAGCCATTTAGCCTCAGCTGTAGTAGCTCATATTCTAAATTCATCATGTCCCCCAATTCAAGCTCAAACTATAGACCAAAATGGTCCTGTCACAATGAGGTAAGCGGTGGTAACATACCAGACCCATTTTTAGATCTTCTTATATTTTACTTAACTGAATGCTTTATGTAACTACCAATATTCTCTTTTTTCTGGCATTTGTCTCCAGTGCACTGTGCTGTTATCTATTCCAGAGTTGTCAGTATTGCCAGCTACTTGTGCATATTTTTTCATGTAATCCTCTCCCCACACTGAAAATTAAAAAAAAAAAAAACTCCAAGAGACTTGTTGAAAAACTGCAGACAATTTAAGATTTATTAACATTTTCATGGATGTAATTTTGATGTAGGTATGTGCAAAATAGCTGTTGATTTCAAAATTCATTGTATCAGCAGGAAAAAAATTGAACTTGCAATTGCAGGGCTATATGAATTATTTGAAAGACAGTCTCTGCTGAAATTAAATAATGCTCTGCCTCACAGCACTAACCACTGCTGCTAGATTCCCCACAAAACTGAAAGGCAGTTCATGATGGCAGCCTACCCTAGCAGAGGCAGAAAATCAACTCCAGCTTAATCTTTTCCAATGAACATAGTGCTCCAGCATGATATGCAAAGCTAACTAACTGGCCACCAGCATTTCCAGGCACCCCAGTGAGAGTTCATTGGGTGAGCAGACCCCACACAGTCCCAAGTAAGCTCCCCAGGGCAGCTCCCTCATCCCAGCCCTTTCCCATTCCCCTGGACATGACACAGGCTTCTCCTCTGGCCTTGGCTGGCAGCTGGACATGCAATCAGCCCCCTTCATCTCGGTCATTCATTCAAGGGCAAGGTGTTTGCCTATGTTCTACCTGGCCACAATTTCTTCCTCTTTAAGGGAAAGATAATAATAATATATAATATAATAATAATAATAATAATAATATAACGGTGATGAAGAATTATATGGGGGAAAATAAAAACACATCACACTTCCAAGCAATGATTACAGTGTCATATTAGACTATTCTAGGCTACAATGCCAAAGAAAACCAGATTATTTAGATCTGATTCCAGCTTGAACCTCTCTCACATCTATAAAGTCTGTGAACAAAACTGCATGTCTCAACACTTGCAAGCCTTGGATTCAGATCTAAACATTGAACAGGTCTGCAAGAGCGAGGGTGATGCAAAAACTCTCTCATCTGAGTGGACCCTGAGCATTAGCCAAGCACAGTCACAATTCCTTCAGGGGATGCCAATATTTTCACAGCAGCTTCCAGAAGAGTGAAGAGGAAGAGGCAAGGTAATGCCATCATCTTTGCCTTCTTGTACAGCTGCCATGTATAACAACAAGTGACGTCCTCTGCGCCAGTCACCACTCGGGAGGTACAGCACTTCTGCTGGATTCCTACAGGCTGCTTACAGTTGTGAGGGTCTGGGAGAAAACCTAGAAACTTACAATAGGAAGCTGTTTTCTTCGCCACTTGTTCACAGAACTGCTGAGGTTGGAAGGGACCTCTGGAGATCATCTAGTCCAACCCCCCCTGCTCAAGCAGGGTCACCTACAGCACGTTGCACAGGATCGTGTCTAGGCGGGTTTTGAATATCTCCAGAGAAGGAGACTCCACAACCTCTCTGGGCAACCTGTTCCAGCACTCTGTCACCCTCACAGTGAAAAAGTTTTTCCTCATGTTCAGATGGAACTGTCTGTGTTTCAGTTTGTGCCCGTTGCCTCGCATCCTGTCGCTAGGCACCACCGAAAAGAGTCTGGTCCCATCCTCTCGACACCCTCCCTTCAGATACTTGTACACGTTGATAAGATCTCCTCTCAGCCTTCTCTTCTCCAGGCTAAACAGGCCCAGCTCTCTCAGTCTTTCCTCATAAGAGAGATGCTCCAGTCCCCTAATCATCTGTGTAGCCTTTCGCTGGACTTGCTCCAGTAGTGCCACATCCTTCTTGTACTGGGGAGCCCAGAACTGGACACAGTACTCCAGATGTGGCCTCAGCAGGGCTGAGTAGAGGGGGAGAATCACCTCCCTCGACCTGCTGGCAACACTCTTCTTGATGCAGCCCAGGATACCATTGGCCTTCTTGGCCACAAGGGCACATTGCTGCCTCATGCTTAACTTGGTGTCCACCAGCACTCCCAGGTCCTTCTCCRCAGAGCTGCTTTCCAGCAGGCCAACCCCCAACCTGTACTGGTGCAGGGGGTTATTCCTCCCCAGGTGCAGGACCCTGCACTTGCCTTTGTTGAACTTCATGAGGTTCCTCTCTGCCCACCTCTCCAGCCTCTCCAGGTCTCTCTGAATGGCGTATCGGCCACTCCTCCCAGTTTTGTACCATTGGCAAACTTGCTGAGGGTGCATTCTGTCCCTTCATCCAGGTCATTGATGAAGAAGTTGAACAAGACTGGACCCAGTACTGACCCCTGGGGGACACCTCTAGCTACAGGCCTCCAACTAGACTCTGCACCGCTGATCACAACTCTCTGAGCTCTGCCATTCAGCCAGTTCTCAATCCACCTCACTGTCCGCTCATCTAGCCCACACTTCCTGAGCTTGTCTATGAGGATGTTATGGGAGACAGTGTCGAAAGCCTTGCTGAAGTCTAGGTAGACAACATCCACTGCTCTCCCCTCATCTACCCAGCCAGTCATTCCATCATAGAAGGCTATCAGATTGGTTAAGCATGATTTCCCAAAAATTTGACATTTATTGTAACACAACTTACATGTATAAACTCATCTGACATGTCATATCTGTTACATATGTGCAGATGATCCATTTAATGTTTGTGTCTCACTCTTTGTTGCAGAGTTGTTTATTTGCCCAGTAATATGTAGTGAAGAGCTTGTACTAGATATATGCACACCTCAGGGCTGCGTGCTAAGAACACAGTGAAGGGTTATGTCACTCCTGCCAGACCAAAAGAAGCCAATTTTCTTTTTATCCAACCTTGGGGAGTACACTACCACCTTTCAAAGATGGCATGTTACGTTTTTGCATCAGCTGCTTGAGTCTCAGCCTAATTTCTGTATGATCAGCAAAGACATCGAATATCTTGACTGCTGATCAACAGGAGCAGTCAAACTTGTATCCATAGACTCCAGTCCCAGAGGACCCACTGATTTTAATGTCCGTGTTAGATGCTCAAGCATGTCGAAAATTCAGATTGTTGAACTCCTACCTTTTGAACTAAACCAGTCACTGAGTCTAATTAAATGACCAGTTCTTACCCTCTCTATGGATAAGTCACACACAGTGAGGCATACAGTTAAACTCTTCAGGAGCCAGTAAGACATTTCTTTCTTAAAATCAGTTTATTACTTTAAAAATGAAATAGCGGGTAAGTCTGAATGAAGTATATCAGTAGAGACTCTGAAACTCCGTCTTTTGATATAATCAGAGTTTCAGCAATAGCAGGAACTAGATCTTTCATAGGAGCCAATCAATGCTACTATGGAGCAACCTCCCTCAGTAACCAAAAACCACCACTGAATTAAAAAGTCTCTGCTGCAAGCACACAGCTCATTTCATACACACTTGGCCATGCAGCAGCATTTATGTCTGTGTGCCTGCATATTACTTTTAAGATACCAAAACAAAAACCCTCTACTGTGCACATGATCCTTCTGGCCTAAAAGATGAGAGAATAAGCCTGTGACAAGTGTTAATTATATTGCCTGAAGCAACACCGTAAGAAACTTGGACAGTCTAATGATGAACATGCAAACTGAATGTATGGAGAGCAGAACTGAATTTTAGCATAATATCTCTGAACTGGAATTTGTGTAATCAAACTCTATAAAACAAGCATAGGCTTGCCTGCTGCTAAGAATAGCACCAATGTGAACATAAAGCAAACTATATTAATTTCTGTGTACACTGTAGCTGAGATCATGCTGATGGTTGTTCATTTTAAAAGGCAAAGTAAGGTATGTGATCTTATTCATTATAGCTCAAGCTCAGCAAAATATCTTAACTTTAGACACATGCTTTGCCCCAGAGGAGCTGTTTGCTCAATGAAGGCTTGACATGATCCGTGCAAGAGATGAGAGAGGTTCAGGAGCTCAGGATATGCACTTCTATAAAACTAAGTTTGCAGGACAGTGACAGGCACCTCTCCTCTTACACGCACAGCTGCTCCAGAAATACTCACTAGTTTACTGTCTGCAGCGGGTGTGCAAGGAGAGCACGCCTCTGCTGCTGCGCCGCAATTCAAAGGCGCACGTAACAAGGGGGTGCGTGCTTGCCGAATCCTCCTGTCAGCAGATCCTCTCAGTTTTCACTTCTTCTTCGCTACTTTACAAACTCTCAGTTATTTTTTCCTAAGTTGTAGCACGGGGGCTCTTAGAGATTATTGCCATTCTCCCCCTGCCTGTCATACACCTTGTTTCCAAGTATGGTCACTATGAGGGAACTGTCGCTTGGAGCCTTTGTGGAAAATGAATGGCAGACAGGAAAGGGCAAAAAAGACAGGACAGATGGCTCTGTCACCACCAGCAGCCTGATGCCATGAAAGAGGTTCAGTGCCTTTGCAAATGCCACTCTGTTCCGCAGACTTGCTCTGAAGTTGATCCGATTGCACACTTGGCAGCTGTCTTTTTCCTTTTTTGTAAGATTTTTCCTTGTACTTTTACTTAACAGACTCATGCACATGGCAAATGCGAAAGGTCAGTTTTTAAATCAATGTCTGGGTGCTGATAATCTGAAATGCTGTTTAACTATAAGCGTATTGGAATCCTGCTAGAAGTAGACAGTGTTGAATAGTATTGTTAATAGGGCTTGTTTACTTGCTGGTTAAGATCCAACTCAGGTCAGCTGAGACGTGAAGGGGCAATGAGTAAACTTCTAACTTGGTAGGTGAACAGGGTGATGTTACCTCACCTCTTTAAACAGCTTTCTGTCTAGTTTCACTTTCACAGTGAAATGCACACCCATATTATATCGGGTGCACATTGGAAGCATGAAGAGTTGTGTCTTATTATGTGAGTGATACTGCAGTGTGGTTCACTTTATGCCCATAATCAAGTAAAGATATGGTTACGATTTTATGTGTTTAAAACATGATGAAGCCTCAATAGGTTTTAGCAAATTCTGATGCGACAATGGGATCATGCAATCCAAGTTTGCAGGGAGAAAGCAATCACCTCGTGCTCTGGAGAAGCAGGGCTGTAGACTCTTGTTAGGTAATTTCAGCCTATACAATCATCACTATAAGAAAAGTTCTATGTTGTATGCATCCCAGACTGCACAGGAATATTTACAGTTAGGATGGGACAGTTCATGTCAGGCATATTTGCTTGCAAAGTCTGGTATATTTGTAATATTTTGTTAATTAGATGCAGGATGAAGAGTTTTTCATTTCCACCACTTTTGATATTAAAGGAAAACATTTTTCAGGCTCGCATAAAATTATAAGAATAGAGAATTAGACTGGCAACTGGAAGAGCTAGGACTCCAATGCAGATTGGAGTGGACCCATTTGTCTACTTATGAACATGTGTCACTGTCCCAAATCAACACACAGTGTTTGACTGCAGCTACTTGATGTGAACACATTTCAGAGATCTTGCACTTAATTGGGAATTCTGAGACAGAAGTCAACAGACCATCAATCACTGGTAATTCTTGCCATTCCTATATCTCACTCCCGAAAAGAGGTGCAGGCTGTTTCCCTGCAACTAGGTCTAGACCCTGCGTACTGTGGCCTTTTCACACGAGGTATTTGCATCAGACACCAACACTACTGAGTATTTCAGTATTTGCTGAAAACATAGCTACAGAACTGCAGGAAGACAGCTGAAATCCCAGCTTCTTCTATTGCTGTGAAGAGTTTGTTTCACCATCACAGCACCATATCACCAGGCTGATGACACCATTTCTTATGTGGAAGCCTGCTATCCAGTTGCTCAAACAGATTGATTTTTTGTTTTCCTAATCAAAATGATCTTCAAGCTTCATTCAATTAAAGTTTAAGGTGTTAACTTTTTAAGGTAGGGTAAAGATCTAGTTTGGGCAAAAAATGTTCATTCCATAATGATAGGTTCCAACTATGCCTGAATGAAAAGTATTAAAAGAATTTACATGATCTGGGTGGAAAAGGGACCTGAAACAACTGAACTTGCTACATTGTGCTGTTGAGATTAGCAGCATCCAGCTTTGTGCCATTAGTCCACGTATAAGAGAAGACTACTTTGTGATAATACACAACATGGCCAAGTATTTAACAGCAGGATTTCATGAATATGCAGGATAAGGCACTCTTCCTATCATAAAGCAGTTACTGACAAGTTTTCTAGATTTAACTGTTTGTTCTGTATTCCTCCTGCTCCTCTGAGCAGGAACCTGTAGCTTGGTTACACCATTCCCAGTAGACCTCACTTCTGCTTCATATTCGGCCAGATCAGAATGGGAGAATTTTATCTTTGGGATCTACAAAGCAAGATGGTGTACACAGTGAAATTCAGTGACAATGCCACTTAGTAGGTTAAACAGGGAAAGATACAAGTACTTGTGTGCCAATATATCTGCTTAATGAATTGGTGTCCTTTTCTTGTGAAGTCTTCCCTGATATATCAGCACTTAAAGCATGAACAGTAAGCATACTGCTCAACTGCAAAGTCTACTGTAGACAACGCTATTGAATCTGTTGCAACCAAAACAGGCTCACAGAGCTGTTCACTTTGAGGCCTGGAAATGTCCATTTGTGTATTCCTCTCCCTGTGCTAACTTTAATCAGAAGCTGAAAGGAAAAAGAGGGCTGGGAAGGATATAGAAACATGACTGCAGTCCAATATTCACTCTTGACACTGGATGTGCTGTACATGTGAGGTACCATGCTACAGTCCCTAGTGTAGCAACTCTGAATTAACTCATATATGCAATTTCTTGTCTCATTAATTCCAAAGGCAGCTTCCACACTCCCTAAATTTACTGAGGGTACTGCAGTCATCCTCTTTGCCTTTTCCAGGGTGAACCAGAAATATCCTCCTTCCTTTCCTGATGTTTTTGCCTCATGATCTCTGTTCTTCTCTCTTCTTATCTGTCTTGAAAATTCCCCTAACACATTCCCCGTGCTCCCCCTCTTTAACTGGTCAGGTATTCTGTCCTTTGCCTAGCTAGATAACTTGGCTTTCTCAGTTCTGGCCTAGGTGTGCCAGTTCTACTTTTTATCCTTGTGGAATATAAAGAATAAAGTGTTGCTCATAGAAAACAAGAATAGGAAAGGACATTTCTCTGAGGAAAAGAAACCTTTCAGCTGAAACCGTAAATAAAGGACTTAAGGCAGCTTTTTGTTTATAACTCTCACATTGTGTTCTATAGAGAAAAACCGGCCATTAGCTCTTGCTGTGGTCTGCATGTCAAGTGGGATATAACATCTTCCATGGCTAGAAGGAACTGCAAAAGAAAGTAAGGACTGTATGAGTGTGGTGCTTATGATCATGCTTGCTTAGAATCAGAGGGTGTTTGGTCTATAGCAGAGTAAATAAGCACAGGACTTTTGTTTTTGCAGATGGAAGCTTTTCTTCATGTTCCCACCTGCTAGATATCACTTAGACATATCAAAATGCATCAGATAATTTCCTACTATTACATTTTCTTGTCTGCAAGGCCATAATCCCCACATGAAAGTTATGTCATGATGAATGGGAAGGAAGAGCCCACCGTCATCCCCCTGCGAGGACAGGTACAGTGCCGCTCCTTATCTTCACTTTTGCATTGCAGAGCTTTCTGGCAGCCCAAGATCCACACCTTGGTCATGTGCAGTTCTTGTTCCGTATTCCCTCTTTATATGGCAATAAGGATATGTCACTGCCATGAGATCTCATTAGGATGGTGGCAGAGGGAGTTTAGGAATATCAAGTTCTTAGGCAAACCACAAAGCCTAACATGAGGTTACTTTTTCCAGGCTGCAAGCCTGCGTCAGGTGCTTAATGGAGAGTAACTAAATAATATCTGCCAGCCTAGAGCATATGTTTGAAAAACAAAGGTGTTGTTAGAGTAAGCCTGGAGTTATGTGCACAAACTTGGACTGCAATTCCTCTCCTTGGCAGTAAGCCTTGGTGCTGTGAAGAGCCTAGATGAGCTTTAATGAAAAAACAGGGTAAACGGTAAATTTACAATACTTGTGAATTTAATTATTTCATTTCCCAGACAGATAAGAGGAAAGACCATTTTCCAAAAAAAGCTTAGAATTTGAAGATAAGGCTATAGCCCAAGATTGACCGGTGGTGGTAACTACTCAGTGGCAGTGTYTGGAGGATGAGCACTGGAGTAAGACAATGTTTCAGGGACAAACCCATCGTGAGTGGGGAGATGGAGCCCCCCTACTCCATAGGTTCAGATAGGAAGGCAGAGTGTGCTCCCTGGACTCCCAGCCAGAAAGGAGAGTGCCACCCAGAGGCGTAGTCACAGAGTCAACAAACTGCTCACTGGTGGGCCGAGAAGAGCTCCAGAAACAGCTACGGGAAGTCACATTGCCTCTCCCTGTCACCCATGTCTCCTGTTTTCCCACTGTGGTGCTGACCCCACTCAGATTCCTGCAACAGCACTCCAAGTGTTGTTGCAAGGGAAAAGGAAAAGGAGATTAGCAAGTGAATAAAGTCTTCCCATCTTCACCACTCCTAAATTTACAAGCAATACTGGTGAGCTACTGCTAGCTGCAGCTTCTTAGGAGAGAGAGAACCCTTCCTCCTGTTTTTTCTCTGACAAAGAGTCTGTTGATAATCAGAGACTGACCCTTCGCCTCTTGCTGGAGATGGCTGAATGAAGAAATCACACGGATCAGAAGTGACATGGAGGACAGGACAGTCACATCACAGTGACAATGGAACTGTTCCTGTGTCTACCTGACACACAACTGCGTCATACTCGTTGTAGTCTGGGGAACACAAAGAGACAAGAGCTACTCAAAATACTAACTCCCAAATGTCTCATCAGATGCACTGTGTTGCAGCAAAGGGCTGGAAATAAGAAGGTTATGTTCAGTGACACAGAAGTCATGTTCGGTGTACGAAAGTAATAGCGAGGAGGGGGGGAAGAATGGGAATGCTACATGGGGCTGGAAGTGAAAATGTTAGAAGTCAGGACTATATGAACGTGACATGCACATGGTCTTAGTTGTACAGGATGCTTAGAATACACAGAATACCCAGGAGGACATAAACAAGGTGTTGGATGACAAGTTATTAAATGTCAAGTGAACTAAAATGTGTTCTAAACTGGGTCAGGTGAGCGCTAATTAATTATGTCTGTGTCAGCAAAATGGATAAGTACTTACAGTTGCTCTAGAAGGGCAGTTACACRAGACTGAATAAGATGTCTGTATCACTTGGACATTCATAGCGAGAGACATGGCTTGCAGCATATGATGGTTACAACGCTTTTGTGAGGCAAATTTAGTACTTTTGAGTGGCAAATGAGGAAGAACCTGGAGAATATCACTGAAATTGTGAAAATATATTTGAAACCTAGAATAAGGAATGGGATAGGAAATTAATGCAGTCTGAAAAAATGATTTGGATAGCTTCTGTAATAGAGGAAAATGAATCTAAAGCACAGCTTATATGAAAGGAAGTGCATGTGGACATATGGGCACACATGTGCAACCTAAAGGAAAAGAGGTGGAGAAACAAAGTGGCCCCCATAAGAAATCACAGCCAAGGACCTAATGATGCCCAGACTAAGCTACCTGCTCACTAGAATTTGGAACTCATCAGTTCTTCACTCAGCCCTATCTGCTCGCTAGTATCAAAGGTTCACTGCTCTAATATTCCCTCAAGAAATCCACGTTACTCTGGTAAGCTTGCAGATATCCCACGTCTCTTACCCACAGGTTGGTTCTCATTATCCAGAGGAAATGCTTGGAAGGGAAGGGTTTCTGGGCCCATTTTATTCATCAGTTTGGAAGTACTTCCCGCCTACCTGTCTCTGAAGTTTGTTTTGGAAGAGAACCTCAAGAACCCCCAAAATGGCATTAATGTTTGGGCGGGTGGGGCAGGTTGGAAAAAGAAGCAGAGAAAGTCTCACCAACAGTTCTGATCACAGATAGGAAGTTCAGTCAGCCTGAGTCAGCCACATCTTAGAGACAGTTCCTCACCGAGCAGGCAAGATCAAGGATGGACTACAGGGCTTCAGCTTGTGCAAGACTTAGATACGAAATGAACTATGATAATAATCCAGAGCATTCAACAAAGTGTCAAATTAAACCTCTTGCTTTTCTTCCTTCCCATTCCTTCCCTTTTGCTAGGAATAATGCAGGGAAGGGTGCTATTAATTGCAAGTTTATGGGAACAAAAGTACAGAGCAAGCACATTTTTAGAACATTCTCTCTAATATATTGTGAAAGCCATATCAAACCAATGGAAATAATTCTTCCATATTTCCAAGGGCCCTGGGAGTTCAGAGTGTCCCTTAAACACCATCAGCTTTTATTATTTGATCTGACTCTTTAAATTTTGGCAGGAGCAATTAGTCAATACACGTATCCAGAAAGACAAGCATCAATAATGTCAGCCAAAGGAGATATGTGAGTAGCTTCTGTATATAGATGACATTTGTCACTACTGTGGGGACAGAGATGAATAGTTCTATGTGACCAGACACAGCCCACAGGCTCTTCACGTCTGCAAGAGCTCCTTCATGACAATTCAGCCATCTACACCAATGCACATATTTAAACTTTTTCAGAAAGCCACAATCCACTTGCTGTTTAATTAATTGACAGCAAAGCCAGTCTCCATTAAGCTTTTATTATAGAAAGTATGAAGTAAAAAGGAGGCAATAAGCAACTCAGAGGTGGAAGGAATAATAGCAGTTGGGCCAACAATGTTCAAGTCAACTGGCAGTAGTGAATGGGGAAGGAGGGACCAAGAGCAGGAAGAGCAGACTCAAAAAATTTGAACAGAAAGACCTCCCATTCAATTAAACCCTATGCTTTTGAAATGATTTAGCAGCTCAACTCAAATAAGCAATGTAAATGCTTGAATATTTGAGGGAGGAATTAATCTTCTGGCCTTCCCCAGACATTCATGACCTCTCTGTGTCTTTGCTATCCCATTGTCTCAGATCAAATAAATGCTGTCTCTCCACCTCCATCATGTTCGCAGAACAGGACATTCAAAACAGATCTTGAATATTGTTTTTCTTTTTGATCAAACAGGATGACAATGGTGATGAAATCAAACAGAGAGTTTGCTTTTGTATTAAAAACAGAACTAGGGAATTCTATTCTGAGAAAACTGTGGACAATTTAATGAACTGTTCAAGATTCTAAGCTACTTCATCAGGAGAGAGGAACCTGTAGTATCTCTTGTAATAGCTTATCATTCCAACCAATCAGAAGGCATTGAGCAATGCTTAGGAAGGTCAACATTTAAATTTATGCTAAAGAGAAAACATATCACTTTTGTTGCAGAGGAGGTCAAATGATGAGTGAACAAAAGTAATAATGTGTGTTTTAAAGCACCCAAAGAACAGTTTAGACCTTGCATGGTTTGGATAAAGGTATTACTATTAAAGATGGATTTTTGCACACTTTTTAAAACTCCAGATTCTGCTATCAAAACATTCTGTACAACTTGGCTGAAAGATATCAAGCAAAAGATTTAAATCTTAAGAGTTAGCATTTCACTAGTGAGGATATACATATAATCACTAACCAGGTCTAAAATGTGCAGCTCCTCTAACCCTGTTACCCTTGGTGACAGCCCCCTTGCCAGCTGGATACATCAGCTCTGCCTTGCATGGAATTTTCTTGGTTGTCTCTCTTGAGTGGCAGCTCCTGGCACCCAGCAAGTGTGAGGAATTCGCTGGCATATTGTGGCTTGGGCACAGCAGACACCCGAGCATAGCAGAAAAGCCAGCTGAGACCCTGCTAACTAAGGGCAAAGAGCTCTGAAAAAAGAAAGAAAAGGGAGGTGGTTACTGGACCAGTCCTGAAACATTAAAGGTTTTCTAATTAGCTTCTGTCCGAATAGTAATCAACATTGTGCACCATTTCTTGCCTGCACTGTATTGATTAAACACTGCAATGACAATGTGTTAAAATGCACACACATGCACACATGTACCACTGCTGCTGAATTCAGATGCTGACAGTCACAACCAGCTCTCCATGGCTCCAGGTAACAGTAGGCTGGAATAGCCCAGATAATCAAAAAGCCCAAATTACCACCTTCGGGTTCAGGCTAGTGCTTCAGACCCCCGCGCTTCTGGCTCTGTGTGGGCTTACTTAGCCCAGGCACAGCACTGCCAGCACCCCTGGAGTGAGCTCAGGGCCAGCATCAGTAGAGCTGCACCTCACTGTCCTCTGAGTCCAGCAGCAGGATGGGCAATGCTGTGCAGAGACATCTAATGTGGAAGCAATGTCTAATGTAGCTCTGCCTGGGCCTCCTCTGACCCAAAGGGTAGCACCCCTTGGCATACCTGGAGTGCCCACCACATGTTTCTGTGCCTCTGCAGCATCGCTTATACCCGCAGAGAGCAATCTGTCCACAAGGAATGAAATCAGCTCTGTCTATGCCTGGGTGCGCATGGCTCCGCAGATTATTTCCTCTGGCTCCAAAGCTTTCATTAGCCTGGAAGTGTTTAAAATACCAGACTGTTAATAGTGGCAGACATTTGCCAAAGAATAGAGGGCACATTTCTTACTGCTCTGTTGTTTAGTAAGTGTATTTCTTATTAACTTCAAGTATGCTTCTTTGTGCTGTAACTGAAGACCTCTTGGAAATTTCTGTTAGAGCAACATATCTCAGGCAGTCTGCCTAGCAGAGTTTTCTACAATGAATGTGTTACTCAAGCCTGCATTACCTACCACATTTTTCTCAGGATAAAAACTAAGGTCTCAGTTTTAACCAACACATTTTTAAGCAGCTTGGTGTTAGATTCCTTAGAAATAAGTTATTTCTTTATGCTATTGGCAGAGATCAGATGAGGCATCTCCTGTCTACATCTCCCCAATATCCCAGTAGGTATCTCTAAGCTGCTTTGCTCTGAGAGAGGGAGGCTGCCTGTCTTTGCAGAGAGGTATTCCAGACCTACCAGCCTGGGGAGCTGAGCCCATGCCCATGTCAAGGAGAGCTGTCCCAGCTGGGTGTGCCCTGAAATGTTCTTGCTTTCCTCACTGGTGCCACTCTCAGCCTGGAGAGCTCGTGCAAAGTGTGCACCCTGTGATGCAGCGCTCAGCCTGTCCGAGAAGAGGATAGGGACTAAAACCTTACACGTGCTTGTAGTCTTGTCCTTAGGGAGAATGCTTCAGCAGAACAACTGAGATCCTACTGTAAATACTGGAACTTCATAAAGGTAGAGGATTTTAGTTCCACTCCCCACTGGGTCTCTCTGGTGCTCCAGAGGAGGCTGGGGCTTTTCAGGAGCCTGGCAAAAGGCAGCAGCAGTGAGGGCTGTCTTGGGAAGCATGGGGTATTTAATTTAGTAAGTTTCCTTCACGGTCAGTATTGCACAAACATTCATTAGGGAGAAGGGGGAAAGGGAAATGGAAATGGAAAGGGAAATGCAAATGCAAAGGGGAAGGGGAAAGGGAAGGGGAAGGAGAAGAGGAAGGGGAAGGGGAGGGGAGGATATAGTAGTTCACTTAACTTTTAAAAGGCTTTAAACAATTCAAAATTTTAAATGGCTGACATGACTGGGTTTGAATGGGTGCCTGTGCAATGCAAGGGCTCATTACATGACAGAGCAGATCAGTTTGAGCTCCACCGTGCAGGACATCTCCATCAGACTCCTCTGTTCTGAGTCATCACTGAACGACACAGAGGTTTGTGGTGATGAGGAAAGGTACAGTGTCTACATGGAAATGCATGTTCACTTCTTTAATTCATTATAATTAACTGTAATTAAACATCGATCAACACAATAGCCAACTCACCCAGCCTGAAATTACCTGGCTGATTTCTTAGATGTCTATCAACATACAGAAGGGGTTTAGGAAGGGATCTCAAGGACAGGCAATGGTCTTTCGTAATGGGTTCAAGAAGGCCATTTTAGGCCAAGGAGAAGTAGGAAAAACCCAGAGACATTGTGTGGGACAATGCCAAACAGGCTGCCATTGCTAGTGTTGAAAACCAAGCAGAGATGTGATATGAGAGGAAACAAGTGTAATTGCTATCAGAGTGCTGTGTCCAAGGAAGTAGTCCTTGCACAAATGTTTGGACTGACTCATTTTTGCAAATGGAAGCACTTGATTACTGAGCAAGCCAAAATGTTTATTTTCTAACCAGCTAATGTGCTGCTGTTTCAATTTCAAATTAGCTTTCCCAGTCAAAGTATGACCTTGTGGAAACCAGATGCCATGATTCATCCTTCTCAGGTAAGGAAAGCCCTGCCATCATATGACTAGATCATGTCCGGGTAAGAAGCCAGGGCTCTGGATTTCTACCATGAAGAAACGAATGGCATATCCTTACCTTTAGCAGACATTGTAGGAAGTCTGTGGTCAGAAGGGAGCTAGAAAAGCCTGCTATGTCCTCCCATGAAGTAGATCAGCTACCCTCTGAATTACAGGAGCCCAAACTGATGAACTACACATGGCGCTGACATTAAATCATGGTGCATCTCGCTCTTTTTTTGGTTTTTAAATATGTCTACCCTCTGTCGGAGAGTCAGCATGTGCTGTCACAGCTTGGCTGCCTAATTTTAACCACTAACAGGGCTTGCTTATCCCCAGGATCCAGATTCAGTCCAGAAATAGGGAGCCGAGTGATGGTCATGTGTTTGACAAGGAGCCAGGCGGCGGGCCAAAACACATTTGAGCTGGATGGAATTTCTTGCCCCTGTGAAAATGCGGCGCTAACTCTTCCTCCCCCACTCGCCTCTTTATACACAAGTGGAGTGCTGCGGTACAGTGAACTGTCACCCGAAACTAACAAGGAGGATGTGTCTCCCGGCAATCCGAGCTTCGGTCAAAAGTTCACCGCTTGCCAGCCTGATGCCAACTTGGACCAAGATTTCTGGAATGGTTAGAAAAATATTTTAATGTAATTCAACTTGCTACGCTATTTCATTAATAACCTCTAAAAATGCAAAGAGTGCGGCCTCCAAATTCCTTGACATCCTCAGCATATGACTAATAATAATGAAACTTTTTCGCTGGAGGTGGAGCCTCTCCGTGAGCGCTCTGCTTTTCCCTGGAGTTTCATGGGGTCTTTAGCAAATGCAGCACATTTGCCATGTCCATTTTTTACAGCCTAGTAACTGCTGTTCAGCCAGGCTCATCTGAGCTGGCTCTTTGTCCACCCCACTAAACTGCATTTTCTTTCCCCCCTGCATTGTGCTATTTTTCTCACAGAGCATTTTGTCCAGGCATAATTTGGACATGCATGAAAAACTCTTTTACACATTACCTCTTTCTTATTTTCTCTATATTTGTTTTGATTCCAGTCTCTCAATGTCTTCCAAAATATTTTGTCCATGCGAGGCACGGAGTTGTTACCAGTTCAGGATTGTGTGCACTTTGTATTGCATTGAGTGAAAAGGACTCAGCCATCGGATCAAGGCAGAGCATGTCTGACATGCCATTATATAACATGAAACCAATGTATACAAGCCCATCTTTAAAAGAGCCTTTTACAGGGATCCCTATTTTTATATCTTGCTTCAAACATTTCTTTTTAAAAATAGTCTTTTGGGAGTCAGTGGACCAGATTCTGATCACTCAGTGTAAATCCAGAGCTATGGGATTGCCTTCTGCTCAGTGGTTGGATTTAGACTATCACAACCAGGAGTTTTATAAACAAGTGGATGGTACCTAGAATTAAAATAATGGTCCAAGAGGCAGAAACAGAGCAGAAATGAAAGTGTTCAGTTCTCAACGCCTCCCAAACTTGGCCATTACACGAGCGGTTCAGATAATGATTATTTTACATTTGTGATTTGATAAAGCTAGTAATAAAACAGAAGTCTTCTTATCATCAGGTTCTTTAAACCTTGTAATAAAGCCTGATTAGGGCCCACGTGGTATACTCCCTATCCATCCTTGACAGGTCCATCTATACTACAGACCAAAATCTGACAAGATCTTTTTTCCACAGTTCCCAGTTGACATGGGAGTATTTGGAGATACCATGCTAAGTCACTGGAATAACTCCTTTAGCCAAATGAAGATCCCTTTGCACCTGGGAGGTTTACAAAAGGGATATGAAGATATTCTTGGGAGCTGGTGATGATTTTCCCACCATAAGAAGGACTCGAGAGAAAATCAAGAGTACTACCAAAAACCATGAGCGGTTATAATCCAAACTTACTCTCTCCAGCAAGCTTAGCCAGGGGAAACGGTTCTCTGAGGGTCATCCTAGGCACTGCACAACTGCCAAGCTGCCCTATTTTGTATCAGGAGTCTGTTCATACTACACTCAGAGGTAAACAGGCAGATCCAGGAATGTGTAGAAAGCGGAAGTGGCTTAGAACTATTTTTATAGCCTGATGAACTCCCAGGCTATAAATTATTCTAAATTATTAATTCTAAATTATCCCTTTCCTAAAGAAATCCCATTTTTCCTAACAATGTCCTGTGTGTGACGCAATTAACAATTCATTTTTAGATTAAATGTGATGTTCACGAGATGTGCCATGTGCACTGCAAACTTCTTCCTAAGACCTTCACTAACTAACAAATGCAATCTTCCAACATAGGGTGAAGTTGGCCAGTGAAACACTTTTCCAGAGATGAAATGGAGATGCAATAATTTTTTCCAAAATATTTTCCTGTTTGCTCGATTTTTTTCCTTACTTGTTCAAAAATTGGGTCCAGGGAAAACCAGAAACATTCCAACCTGCTCTAGGGGTAGGCAAAAAAATGGGGAAAAGAAACAGAAAAATGTATCAACCATAGCTTAATGGCATTTTAAAGTCCAGAATCCTCCTGGACAGCTGTAAATATTCCTAACCCCAGTCCCGTTGGATTTTGAAATAGCACCGACAATTAATGGTGGGCTTGAGAGTACAGTTTTTGTGATGTGGAGATTTGATTTGCTTTGCAGAAAACAGAGACCAGCTTTCCTCTAAAGTATGATCAGTCGTTATATTGACACCAAACACTGCTATGTGAACATGAACACTCTTTAGGTTTTTTTTTTTTCCCCACAGGTCCGACCAATGCCTCCAATCACCAGTTTATAAACCCACAGTACGTGGTGACGGAGCAGCTGCAGTTGGAGAGCTCCTACGGAGGGGGAGAAAGCATTCCCTTGCAGGTGCTATCTGGGAGCAGCCACTTTCCGTGACCTCCGGGGTGGAAGTAGAAAGAAGGAACTGTTTCTGGCATCTTCTGGTTTCAGAGAAGCATTAATTACTTGGCTGGGTTCATGTTTTATGTTGAGACATTTCTTCTGCCAAATACTACATTTTTTTAAGAAAGTTGTCCTTTTCCCTGGTTTTGGTAGTTTTCAGGGAAAAATATGTTGGTTGCTGACAATTTTCATCCCCAGAGAATGAAAAATAGTGTGTGTGTATATATATATATATATATATATATATATATAAAAATACATATATGTATACACATGCACATGCATATACTATTCTTTTTTTAAAGTTAGTTTTTTTTTTGGAAAGTCAATATAAAATTAAACTTTTTAAACAGTCTTATTGTCTTCTTCACAGGAAGCACTTCTACTTCCTGTTCATTTGTCACAATGATATATTGACTCAGGGGGATATCCCAGACAGCTAGTATAGCAGCAGTGTACCATTCTGAGCAGTCTCAAATCCCATTCGACCAGTTAAGCCAAATGTGCATGTGTTGTATGCAAATTGATCAGTGGACAGAATCCAATGCATGCAAATTAATCAAGAAGACGGTTTGGGGAAAGAGCTATGAATATAACAAGCATTTCTGCAGGCTTATTCTCACTGCACTGGTATTGGCCCATGATGCTCATACTGATTAAGTGTGCTTCTGAAAACTTCTGTAAACCAGCCCTGTTCCTCCACTCCTTTTCTTGCTCCTTCCCTAAAGGTCCTGCCCATAGCAAACCATTTTCTTGTTTTTCCAACTGTTGTTCACTCTGGGTCAGTGAGTCTGCGAAGCTGAAAAACCTCAGTGCAGGTGTGAGCAGGCTGTCAGAAGCATTTTTCACACATCAACAAGACCTGCCCTGAGTAGGTTTACATAGCATGGTGTCAAAGAAGGCTGTAGCAGCCAGCTGGCCATCCACGCTAGGAATGCTGCTTACACTGGCAGGGCTGATATGAGGGTGCAAGTTTCTAGGAAAATGTCCCAATCCAAACACGGAAATGCAGGGCACCTATTGAAGGCAGATATGCAGCAAGATGTTGCAGATCTGTCCAAGAAAACTGAAGGAACCATCCTGGGACCTAAAGGGACTGAAACTTTAGCTGACTTCAGAAAAAACGGGCAGAAAGGACAGCTCTGGCAGAGGAGGAGAGCATACATTGAAAGTTCCCCCCATGATAGAAGTGCAAGCATTAGGAAGCAATACCAGCTAATGAATCTATGTAGGGTTTGTAAAGATGTTAACGTTAACAACAGGTAGCTTTCCAACTTTCTTTTGAAAATAAAGAAGGGGGGGAAATATGGACTGGGTAGAGTTGTGTGAAATGAAGGGTTTTGGTTTGCAGCAAGTGCCTGCAAATGACAATGGCGAATGCTATGGGTCTCTAAAAGAGAAGAGACTGGAGGTGAATCTTGTCTGTGAAACTGCTGCATGTTACACTGCTGGCTGCTGAACTCTGGGGAGCTGAAGTGCTCCTTCAGATCCGCAGTTTAGAGCTCACCCTGCTCTATCTTACAGCTCTGAAGGCTCAACTTCTAGATATTAGGAGCTCAGCCTTCCCTTTCCATGAAATCCCCTTCAAATAGTCTCTACTTGGGTATCCAATAATTGTGAGAAATTTGAATAATAGGCAACCTCTGAAACTCAAAGGAAGAGCAGGACACACACCCCTAACTGTCTGTGAGCAAAAAAGCAGCTGTAATTTTGCATCTAAGGACTATGGGGTGAGAGAGAGCATAGGGACAAGGGGACTACAGAATATTTTTCAACACTGGCTTCAAACAGAGTAATAACACTCATAGGTAAGGTGACCATTGCCATGGCACATGGTTGTATTTTGATGAATAATCAAAGTTGTTCTCCTCCCAGATGAGAAGAAGAAGATGCTCACCTGGAAAAGAGCACAACATCTAGCAATTTGAGTTGTAGTTGTGTTTCCCCGGAGCATGGCAGCAAGCTGTGCTCCTTCCTGCAAGGGGCAGGAGCGGGACGCCCCGTGCTGCAGGAATGCGAGGACTGTGGAGTTTGCATGGTGCTGGAAGGCGAGACACTGAAGTATGGCTTGGCACACACATGCTGGAAAGCCACAGCATACTGAAAGACATGCTTCTGCCCTTGGGCGGGCAGGAGGCTGGGGCGCAGTGCTGGGTGGCTGTGAGAGCAAAGAGCACGGAGGCATTTCCAGCACTCCTGCTCTTCCTCTGGAGCATGGAGATGGCAGACTTCCCCCCCCACCGATGGCGCTTTCTTGCCCCTTTCTGATTTCCCTGGAAACCAGCCTCAGCTCCTGCTTCTGCTGGGGCAGCTCAAGCCACTACATGCCTGCCTTGGGAAGGCACCTGAGGGACCCCAGGGACGGCAGCATCCCTGCTGGGCAAAAGTGGCTCCACAGGCACCCCAGGGCCCAAATCGGAGAGGGGTGCTCCACAGGTTGGAGGGCACCTCAGGAACGCAGGGTAGATCAGCGCTAGAGTCACACACACCGTCAAGCACGAAGTCGCCCCCCATGACCAGCAATAGCCAGTATAACAAAAAGCAGTGCCTTAATGGAGTGTACGTCTACTAATGCAGCAGCTGTATTACACCTTCAATCAGGGGTAAAGAAATCGCTTTAGCTGCCTTCCCCTTCCACTCTGCCAGCTCTTCAGCTTTCATATTCTCCTCAACAATATGCCATCCAGCCATCTGATCAGTGTGAGTTCATATCGATCGCTACAAACCGTTATTCAAAAAGTTATGCCAAATTCTGTGCCTAAACATTTTCTGCCTATTCACTTCTTGTGAAGCAGCATCTCCAAGCATTTGTTACCTTATGATTATGATTGCCCTATGTGCTTAGCTCTCATCGACTAATACAGAACTCCAACAGGAACTTAAAGCTAACTTAAAGAGATTTCCTGAATCAGGATTTTTTTTTTTCTGAAATGAGCTTGCATTCTCCATTATCTAGTCTGAAAATCAACTAAAACATTGTGCTGTATAAACTAGACCTGCATTTCTAAAGCTTAATTTGGTATGGTACTATCTCCATGAAGTCAGCTCAGTAGACCAGAGATACCTTAATGAATGTGAGTCCTTTTAAGGGAAGAAAGCATTATCATAGAAGAAGGTATAAAATGACTTACTTTCTCTAAATTCATGACTCATACCTCAGTGTGAGAAAACATCCCTCCTAAAAGTGTACAGCCATCATGTGTGAAGATCCCACCACATGACCCCCCCATTACGATTTCCCATTGGTGGTGTGTTTATTGCATGGAATTTTATACCTATTCTAGTATTTTTGTGTACAAGCAGGGATGTGGAGCAAAGATTACATGTCTACTCAATAGTGTCTGGGACATCATTAATTATTACAAATCATTCATCTCCGTACTATCTTCTTATCCTTAAGTATTAAATGCGATAAACAAACAGAAATACAAATGAGAAGCTATGGCAGAGTTTCCAGTGTATGGGTTGGGCTACAATAAATAGGTATTATTATGAAAATCAAATGATATTTTTTCCTGTTCTCCCTCACATAGACTGAGTGCATACCTTCCATGGCAACATCTTCTTTTCTACTTTTCATCCTTTCTTAGCATCTTCCTCTCTTTCTTGATTGTATTTCCAACTTTATTTCTAAAGATGGGGTTTGCTTTTGCAATTATTAGGACTAAGTTTTCTGTTAGGTGTAGTCACAAAAATTTTAAAATATGGGCTCTGTAAATTTTCAGAAAATTGGGTTATTTTCCAACCTTTTATCAAGAGGGGGATATTTCTGAAATCACACCTGTTTACACTCAAGTCAGGAACTACAATTCCAGGAGATGAGAACACAATTCCCTGTACCATGGCTCCACCTCCAGTATTTTGCTGTTAATTTTCTTTTTAGCTCATTTTGCACTTATTTTATGTAAAATATCTTCTGTTGACATTTCATAATGGCATTTTCTCCAGGCTTAGCCAAATGCACATTGAAGTAAACAGAAAGACTCCTATTTACTGCTGTGAGTTCTATATTAAGTCTTTCATGAGGGGAAACTTTTATGGCTTGTAGTGGGCAATATTATATCATTCCAGAGGGGTTCACAGCTTCACTTCTTTTTCCCATCTTAGTCTCATCTTGTCATTATTATATGAAAATCTGTGTAAACAAAAAAGTATGCACCTTACTGTTTGTGCTTTAATGAAAAGCTGATAATATTATCATTTCCTTATATCAAGCCACTTACTTACTTCCTCAAGCTGCAGTCTCTCTCTGCCATCTACCTCCCTCTGTCTGAAATATTAACTAGAAAAGTGGTAAGGAAACCACTTCTGAGATGAAAACATTTGTAGGGATAAAGGCCCTCACATAAAAACAATTTCTTTTGTGAAACAAAACAGACACGTGTATGAATGCACACCATTAAAATTCCTGAGGCTCCATATTGCAGAGAACCCACATGTCACATTTCCTTGAAGAGTTTAGTGCACATATTGCATGAATAGGGCTGCTGCTTAAACAACTTTGACAGAGCTTGGAATGAACACAGCCTGACTTTACTTTTACATGATAGCGGTCAAAAATGTAAAATAAACCAGAAAAAGACTATTTTGTGCTGATGGGTTTGGGAGTCATTGTTAGGGGCCATTTTGTCTGAAGTTGCCTCTCTGGCCTGAACACAGCTCTGGAAATATGCATTTCTATTTCTGACATACAAATATGAAAACACCCCTAGAGCATCTTGGTGACTGCATCTCCAAAGGAGGCAGCCTCAGCCTCCAGGGTTGCAGTGCCGGGGAGGAGAAGTGCGCAGGGATACCCTGCAGCTCTGCATGGGCGCATTTGTGAGAAAAGCCACTAGCTCCACCTCCGCGGCCRAAGTCGAGCCTCTTCCCATATAGATTCATGGGAAAAGTTCTGTGAGTTTTCATGGTGAAAAAATCAAGTCCTAAACTCCGTGTGTTCTCAGACATGTTAATATATTCCCTCATGATAGCTCTAGATTTCCCTTCCAGCCCTGCACGATGATCTCTTCATCTGCCGCAATCAGTAGAGGAGAGACAGGTGACGCCTGCAGCACCCAAGCAGGCGCGTGCGGCAAGGGCTGGCTCGGGCGAGTGAGTGACACACACCACATGCTGCGCCCCGTTCCCGGCTGCAGCTCCCCGTTAAATACATCATTGAGGAAAAATCACCATGTACATTCCAGCTGCTGCAGACTGTGTCACTGGAGTAGATGTGCTGTCACATATACAACCATGCACCAAATAGTATCTATGCGCGCAATTAATTAGAAGCTAACTGTTAATTTTTAGAGCTGCAGGAAAAAGGAAAAAAAAAAAAAGGAGGGAAAAAAAAAGCATACCCTTAAAGGAAAGATTAAAATTAATTCTAAAATGTTTCTGATCTCAATTTTTTTTTTTTAATGACACTGTGTTCCTTAAAGCAGTGAAGGAGACAAGGAAGTCAGTAATATGTGTCCTGATTCTACTTCACCATACCAATTTTTATCTTTAATTTCAGTTACTTCAGTGCCCATGAAAGCTACCGAACTAGCAGCTCTTGAGACTGAACTCTTCTGCATCGATATAGATTTAGCAACTGCACCTCAAAAACCCTGGGAACACCATGGTAACAGTTGCCAAGTCCTAAAAAAAAAAAAACCCAAAAAGCTTTTAGGGAGCCTGAACACAAAGACTAACAGTATAAGAAAGAAGAACAGCAATATTGATCTTAGTTCATTTCAGCCAAATTTGACCCATGTAAACACACAAGTAGTGCATTCAACTTAAAGTGTGCTGAATTCTTTTTGATGGATTGAGAGAGAATAAAAGAGTGCAGAAATAAGAAGTCCAGTGAAAACTGAAATTATTGTCTCATAAAGGAGACACAACACAATAAAAATGGAGCACACAGCAAATGGACAAAAAATTGTGTAAAACTGGAGTCAGGAGAAAATCCTTTTTATATAGGAGCATTCTTATTAGCTAGGTTGTGAATCATTCAAGATTCATCAGTAACCTGAAAGTTGATATAAACTCACAGAAATAATACAATGGCTAGAAGAATGGTAAGTAAGATGGGAAATGGAACATATGAAAAGACCTTAGTCTCTCGGAAAGTCTCTTGGCACTTTCAAATAAACAGCATGTGAATGGCACCATTGGCAGCGTTGTGCATCTAAGAACAAGGACCGCAAGCGATGGAAGGGATCGTGGAAAGAATGACTCTGCAAAGGCTCATTAACAAGTATCATAGGATTGCATGGGATCACCCACAGCAATGAGTCTGGTTACCTGCAATATCCATCAGCCATGTGAGAGCTTGGAAGAAATATCCCTGTCATGGAATGGCAGAAATAGCCCTGTACTGACCCCTCCACACAGCAAAACACTTGAGTTTTACAAACTCATACCAGTGATTTTGAAAATAATGTAGAGATCACAGTGGGAAAGCAAAGCAGCATGAGTTCCTTGTGTTTGATTTTGTTGTGGAAAAAAAGAGTAATCCTCAAATGTAAACAGAATTTGCTAAGAAGGGATTTTATTTCTGTGTATACCTTTGGCAAGAGAGATATTAAATCAATAACAAATTCTAGTGTCCACATTTTTAATACAATATTGAAAAATTTTACAGGGTACAAGAAAAAAGGCTACAGAAATTATCTGAGACTGGAGAAACTGTCTTAGAAACTTAAGGAGCTGGATCTGTGTATTTTGGCAGAAAAAAAAAAGTGCTATGTGGAATAAAATAAGTGTCATAGGAGAAAGTATTACATATGAAAGAGCTTTTTAGCTAAGTGAAGTAAGCCATTACAAGAACCAACAGCTGGAAGCTGAAGCCAGACCAACTCAAACTAGAAATAGGAAACACTGAAAACTGTTAAGCACAACAACAAATTGCTAAAGGAAGGGCTAAATTTTCCATTCGTTTCAAGATATCTTCCAGTCAAGAAAGCACACCTTTCTGAAATAGTGTAATTTAGCCAGCAGAAACTTTTATGAGCTTGCAACAAGGTATATTATCAACATGTGCATGAAGCATATATGTGATCAGATTTAAGAAGAGAACGATCCTTTCTGGCCTTATAAATATTTAATCTCCAGATTAGACATGAGGTTCTCTGGTCAAACTTTTGCAGACTGGGCAGACATGTTGGCATTGGATGTACTATTTCCAGGGAAGGTAAGCAAAAAATATAGTTGGACTATCATGTTTTCATTACTTTTTTGTCAGTCTTTATGAATGTTGATGCTTTGTTTGATGATTTGTTTGCTTGTCCATTGAGCCATTCACAGTAACACCCGATTCTTCTTTTGTGAAAGGGTATTTCATTTTTCTTTTCACATTACTGCTGTGAAATATTACCAGTGTATGACCATAGGACAAGGCCCATGTCAGTGTGTTAATGGTACACAGCTAATTCTAACCCATATCCTTCCTATAAGTGTTCTTTCCTTCACTGCTGCCGTGATTTTCTCTGGGAGATATGTCTCAGATGTTTTTTCCAAGCCTTTGTAGCTCCTTATGTGACTCAACCCACCCAAAATTCTTTAGTTAGAACCAAGAAAAACTATTTATATATAACTGTAAATATGCAGTGAGATCATTAGTGAATATAGATAGTTTCTGACCCTTGGTTTCCAGGATAATTTCCTATACAAGTGCATTGAAAAGGCAAGGCAATACCAGCACTTTTTCATGAATACTTGTACTGCTCTGCATTAAAGCATTCGAGTTTACTTGTGTCTTACATTAACCAGGTTTTCAGTCAAATAGCTGTTTATAAAAGAAACAGAGTCCACACCAAACTGCATCATCAGATCTAATTCCACTACCATGCACTTGAGTGTGAAGTAAACCCACCAAATTCAGCCCTCAAGGAGAGATTCTCCAGGGTACACAATCTAGACTATTTGTCACATCACAACACATAGCACCATGCATTGCTTCTACACCTTGGGTTTCTTTCTTTATATGAAGCAAATGCTCTGCCTTGAAAAGTGTCAGGTACTGCCGCTCTGGATTTGCACAAAGTTGCTTGTGAGGAGCTTGTTTAAGTAGCAGGAAAATACACTGTCTTTTAGCATATGTATTTGAAGCAGACTTGCCTTCTAAGAAATGGACCTCTTTTTACATATCACCCAGCATACTGTTACCTTTGAGACACACACAGATCTCTCCACCATGGAGAAGGCGACATTCAAGCTGCCAGCCTGCCCTACCTCTCAGGAGAGGGGTAACACAAAGAGCAGCAGAAGCGAGGTCCCATGGTCCCAAGTGAGGTCCTTCAGTCTCTTGCTGCAAGGAGCGGAGCGGCTGTTCCTTAGGAGACTGCCTTGTTTTGGATGCCAGCCACAGACTGAGTCCTTACTTTGCTGCTTCTCTCTATCTACTTCTACTCAGAAGAAATAAAATGGTAGACAACGAGATGCATTTCCTTTTTAAGGCCTAATGCTAACAGTTCTTTCCCTTGTTCACTTCTCAACCACTGACATGAAATAGGGGAAGGAGCTGTGCTGGGGCTGAACTGTGCAGCTGTTCAGTTCCAGGTGGAGGTTCAACATGAAAAACAGATTTACCAAACTGATGGAGGGAGAAAATAAATGTTTGAAATATGCATCTGCAACTGGAGCAGAAAGATTTTTAAATCATACTTAGTGGTACTGAAATATCATTTTCAGCAAGGACAAGCATTCAGAATAATTCCTAGCACTTGGAATATAAATAATATAATTTTTAGAGAAACAGACAAATGTTCATTTTTAAAGTATGAGGGTTTTCTGATAAAATTCAGTTAAAGAATTCGAGGTCTTCAAAATTTGAAATGCTCGTTATTTTTTAGATTTTTTTTGCATAATTTTGTAAATAATCAACATTTGAAAAGCAATTCCTTCCTTCCTTTCTCTTTCTTTCTTTCTTTCTTTCTTTCCCTGTATTTTTGTTGACTTTATTATATATGCTTAAAAATGAGAAAAATGGATCTCTTTTCACATGGGTCTCTTTTGACCCATACTACGAATCTGAATGTTTCAAAAGGTTGGTACTGAAATGAGAACTTATGCCTCTATGTTGCAAACTAATCTCCCTCCTATGCCTCGTCGTCAAAATTAAGAGTTAAGACGCATTCATCAATTCGTGGCTGCGAAACTATGGGCTGCGTCCAGTTTACCTCCATGACAATTTGTTCTTTTCACGTGCTCTTTGCCCCAAGCGCTGTTCCAGTCCCTGCTGGATGCGAAAGAATCTCCATTGCTGGAATTCGTCGTTATTCAGAATTTCTGAGCAGTTGCTCCTCGTGAGGCAGCTAACCTTTTCCTGCTCGGTCTCTCAAGCCTTCGAGCCCCTGCCACTTTCGTGGCGGCGCCCTCGGGCTGACACGGGACCCCGCGGCCGGAGTCGCGCCAGTGCCCCGCACCACGCGCGCCGCTTCGCTGCTCCGTGCGCGGCCGGCTCCGCGCCGCCGGCGGACGCGCGCAGCGCTGCGTTAGGCAGCGCGGGCCCCCGCGAGTCTCGGCGCGGGCCGCTGGGAGCCTCTGCCCGCCGCGGGGGGGGCCTCCCTGCGCGGCCCGCGCTGAAATGCCCCGGCGTCCGCGGAGCCCTGGCGCCCGCCCCGCGCATTTGCGGGCGTCTGCGTGCCGGGAGGAAGCCGCGCTATAGCGAGGGAGGCAGGGAAGGAGGGTCGGCGGGGGGGTGTCACCTCGGCGCAGCGCGGTTTGATGCCCCCCTCACTCCTCCCACCAAGGAGCGGTGCCTCTTAACCCCCGGGAACCTCCCTCCCGCGAAGCACTGCTCCGCTTCGCACAACGCGCGTTGATGACAAAAAAAATTATTATTGGCCGCGCTCAGCCATGAGCTGTTTGGATGTTATGTACCAAGTCTACGGTCCCCCCCAGCCGTACTTCGCAGCAGCCTACAGCCCCTACCACCAGGTATGTGCGGGGGCAGCGGTGAAGAGGCACCGGGTGGGAGGGGTGTCCTCTGGAGGATGGCCGTCTGGGGCCTTACCAAAAGGAAAAAGGGAAAAGGAGAAGGGGAGGGGAAAGGGTGGGGGGAGGTCTGGGAGTCTGCGATGGTGATCGGAGCAGAAGTGCATCCCACCTTTGCGCGGGGCTCGGCCGGCTGCTCGCCCGGGGTATGTCCGCCGGCGGCGACTTAAGGTCTGCGGGCTGCTTCGGGGGCGGGATTTTAACCCTCGATGTGTTTTTCGGTGTTGGGGTGGTTTTTTTGTTGTTGGTGGGTTTTTTCTGTGCAGTTTGGGGGGTGCTTTTTTCTTTCTTTCTCCGAGGCGGGCTCCAGGCGAGCGCCGCGGCGGGGGGCAGCGATGCCGGTGCCTCGGGGGCGCGGGCGGCGCTCGGGCGGCCGGGGGCGGCGGCGGCATCCTGCAGCCGCCGCGGGGAAAAGCCTCGCCGGTCTTCGGGCTGCTATTTTACCACCCCTCTGCGATGGGGGCCGGGGGGGACGCTCCTGATTTTCCCTCTGGAAGTGGGGGGTGTGCGGGTGCCGCGGAGCCCCGAGGAGGAGGCTGTCGGGTTTCTCCAGCTGGTTTGCGGGGGAGGAAGCCCCGGCTCCAAGGGGTGCGCAAGGCTTCTCGGAGGGAGCGGCATCCCGGGGATGCTCCCCGCTCCCGGGGCCCGGCGCGGCGCGGCGCGGCGCGGCGCGGCGCTGTCCCACGGGCCGCCCGGCGGCGGCGGTCGCTTTCGAAACACCCGCGGCGGTTTTGTGGTTAGGAATAACGTCTCGCCGCCGAGCTGCGTGCAGCTCGGTCCGGGTTATCAAGGGGATCGATTAATCCCAGGATTTCGATAAAATGATACTGCCAGACGCGGGAGTATTTCGTGGCATATAAAGTCCGTCGAGAACTTTGCACCGCAGGGTGTACGCTATCCCATCAAGATCACGCTGTCCCATCAAGATCACAGATCATTTTCTCCGAGCTGCACCTGCTGGACAATACTTTCTAGCTCTGGGTTTCTCTCTTTTCCTCCCCCTCCACCTTATTGCTTCCAAAAATGGAAAGAGGGATATTCCAGCAAACGAAAAAGGGGCTCGATAGAGACAGAAGCACCCCGAGTCCCCGGCGGGCGGCAGCTCCGGCCCTGCAGGGCCGGGGCCAGGCGGCCCCGCTCCGCTTCGCCCCCCGCGGCTCTGCGCAGCCCCTGGCGTGGTGCAGCCCGTGTGACACGGGGCTCCGTGACCCACCTCCAGCGCCTGGCACAGGGACCGGAATACCTGTTACAAATAGCAAATGATGTCTTCCCCCACCTTGCTTCCCCCCCCTCCCCACTGCTCCGTGACATTATTTAGGGGGATGATTATTACCTCAATGGCCGAGCCGGCAGCCAAGTGGAAAAGCGGTCATCATGAAGGAGTGACATTATTAAATATCTCGCGTGTCTTGGCCCCGGGCGCTGACCT